>NC_044495.1:18504710-18833876 GCF_902362185.1 Chanos chanos
ATGGCTACTCTGAAAAAATTCTGTGTTTCCTCCCATAGTTCCATTTTCAGCACCAGTTCTGTTTGCTGCTGAATACAAACTTGTAGTTTGTGGATCTTTTGGTGTGTATGGATATTTGTAGGTGTATGTGTATGTTGGTATAAGCATTTCAAGACATCCTAACAATTGTCATGTGTCTTCAGTGACGTGTAACTACGGAAACGGCGGTTGCCAGCACACTTGTGATGATACTGACCATGGCCCAGTGTGTGGCTGTCACCAAAAATATGCTCTGCACTCTGACAGCAAGACCTGCATTGGTGAGTCACACACACACACACACACACACACACAGACACACACACACACAGAAAACATGTACTCATTCTCCGTAACTGAATATATTTTGAATATATATTAATATTATTTCTTTGCATTTGTGTCAGTATAGCTCTGAATGGTGTGGGGCCGGTAAAGGAAAATTTGAATAAGCCAACACAAGAGACCACTTCTACTCTCTGAAGCCCTGGCCTCATGATGCTTATACAGACAGACGGAAAGAGAGGGAAAGAGAAAAAAACAGGAACATTTAATATTTAACTCCGCAGTATGCTCCATTAGTGCTCCTTTTAATTGGAGACAGCTCTCTTATTGGCAGTTTCCTTCATGGGTGGACTGTCCAGTGGAAAAGAGAATTTTTTCTGGCCTTAGATTATGAATTAAATTGATTACATCCAATTTAGTTGCAAGTTACATGCACAAATACAGTAAATGAGGAAGCTCAGATGTCATGTTGGCCTGGGCTGGGAAGGTGGAGAGTGTGTGTGTATGTGTGTGGGATGGGGGAAATGCAAGATTTTTGGGTGGTGTTTGGTAAGGGAAGATGGGGCAATGGAAAGTTGGTCATTAAAAGCTCCACCAGTTTCAAAAGTACATTTATCTTCACAACGGCAGAAACGCCAACAATTCAAGCAGCAGTGATCTGCCACGTTTGCCAAAAGGGAAAAGGTTTACGCTCCGAGCGGGCGTGGCCATATCCAAGAAGTCCAAATCTATGAAATGGAGAGGAAATTTTTTCTTTGTCCTTTTTTGGATTTGTTGAAGACTAATGACCTGCTTCAGGTAAGCTGAGTTTTATGCTTTTTTTTCCCTTGGTGCCGCATTTTGCTTTGGGCTCGACCGTTTCTTTTTTTTTTTTCCTTTTTTTTTTTTCTCCTCTTCTTTTGCTGGACTTCAGTTACTTTTTCGTAGAGAAGAAAAAAACCTCTCCAGAACCTTGCTAATGGAGCGGAGCATCTTTTTGCGGAGAAGGCGCAGCGTTAGTTGCTCCCTTGCGTCTCAGCTGTCTCTGGAACAAGGCTTTCTGAATGTCAAATTGCACAATCAGCCACGGCCCATTGGCAGGTCCCAAACCTCTTTCTGTGCATGTGTGAGTTTTTACGCCCCGAGTTTAGCATTGAAAGTCACCATTTATCATTACTCTAGAGTGTGCGTAAGCAGAAAATGTTCCAGACGGTGTACGTGTGTGTGTTTGTGTGTGTGTTTGTGTGTGTGTGTGTGTGTGTGTGTGTGTGTTTGTGTTTAAAGTATCTGGAGTTACCAGCAGACATGGTTGAATATGGGGATGTATGATGTTGTCTGGCGGCTTTGGACTGTGGCTTGCTGGCAGTTCTGTTTGAGTGGATCTCATGGATATGTGACTTTGTGTGCTGCCCACGGGTGTTCTTTTGGACCCGGTCAGTTTGTCATGGATGACCATCAGTCACACAGTGCTAGGATTGTAGCCTGTGTGCATTCACAGACAGGAAACACATTATGAAAGCCTCGTGACACCTTGGTGTTACATATCCTCTCCATATTGTCATGCCAAACCAGCATCACAACCTGGTTATGTGACCTGCATTCCAGACTTTTCCTTGGACAAGGCTCAAGATGAATTTCTTATTCTTTTTCTTAAATGTGATTTGTAATATTTCTTGTTTTTTCCTAATACCATCACAGTTCTACATGTATCTCCACACAGGTGCTGTTATTGTTGTTGTTTATTAATTGTATTTAATGTACTACTGTTTACTTACCTTTCTTTGTACACACACACAAAAGCAAACAGACATACCTACACACAGACCTACACACACACACACACACACACACACACACACACACACACACACACACACACACAAACCTTTTATCATGAAACACAGTGGAATAATGAAGTTGTAAATGAAAGTGTGTGTGAGTGTGTGTGTATGTGTGTGTGTGTGTGCGTGTGTGTGTGTGTGTGTGTGTGAGTGTTTTGTCACTCCTGCTGATTGCTGAATACTGATGAAGTTTCTCAGTGGGGTAATCCCTCGACCCTTTCCTCATGTTCTAATAGCCTCATGTCCCACAGACAGTCACTGT
Source organism: Chanos chanos (assembly GCF_902362185.1). NCBI lineage: Eukaryota > Metazoa > Chordata > Actinopteri > Gonorynchiformes > Chanidae > Chanos > Chanos chanos. The sequence continues at coordinate 18,507,096 of NC_044495.1, forward strand.
AGTGAAAACACTCTTTCCTTCCAGCATCCACGGAGCTTACAACCACCGGCACCAGAAGAGGAGCATTAAGACCAAACCCCCCTGCCTTTCTCTCTTTCTTCCTCTTTCCCTCTCAGTCTCTCTCAGACCCCCTCTGTGGTCTACGTGCGTGTGCTGTGTGAGTCTGGTCTCTCCCTGTGTGTAGTGCTTTTTTAGGTTCCCCCTTTTTGATCCTGTGTGTAGTACTTCTCTAGGTCTCCCTTTTTGCACCTGTTTTGTAGCGTCCTTGTGCTTCCTCCTCTCTCTCTCCTGCCTCTCTGGTGAAAGTTACTGATTGCCTGTCTTGTCTGCAGTTTAAAAGGGTGATTCAGAATGAAAAAATATATATGTAGAAACAGACTGTGAAATCAAGGGGAATATCTATGGAAAAGAATCAGAGACTGAACTCAATTAGAGTGTCTCAATTGCAGCCTGATCCAAAGTAGTGCCCCAAAAAATGAAAGGAAAAAAAAAAGAACTTTGACTTTACTCCATCCTCCAAACTACCTGACCAATCAAACAAAGAGCTTCACCCCTCTTGACCTCTCTGAAACCAGCCAGCCAATGGCCCCGCCCTCAAACTTCCACAACAAGCATGAACCCAACTCTGTCATACTACAACCGCCACAAAACCGGCCTCACCCCCCCCTCACCCCCACTCGTTTGACACCCTCTGTCCATGTAGAGTTTTGGAACTTGGCTCCCTCTCTTTCTTCATGCCAGATGCATGTACTCTATTTGTCTTTCTCTCTCTCTTTCTCTCTCTCTCTCTCTCTCTCTCTATCACTTTTGCTCTCTTTCTCTCAGTCTTTCTTTCTCACTTTTTATCTAATTGGCTTGTGTGTCTGCTCCCTCTGTTTCTAACACACAAGCGCTCATCTGCCTGCATGAATATTTGTATTTGTATTTCACTCTTTTCTTTTGTTTTCTTTTGATTTGGTATTTCCTCCTTACTTAAATGGCTAGACCTTAATTGTAACCCCTGTTCTTTATGGTAGTGCATTGGTTACTTTATTCATACTAGTGGTAGTGGATTAATGATTTACTTTGTCCTCTGTTTTGATTTCTGTTTTTTGTGCCCACTTAAACCTTTGATTGGCGGTGTCCTTCCAAATGGGCCATTTTTTCTTGCTGTGTCCCTTAGTTCTATTGGGCCAGCATAGAATTCTCACAATCCCCCTCTCTCCTCTTAGTGCACACACTCCTTTTTCGCTCTCTCTCTCTGGCTCTCTCTCTTTCTTTAACACACACACACACACACACACACACAAACACACACACAGATCTATACATTCTCTCACACTCCTTCACACTCTTTGTCATCCTTTGATTAGTGGAAGCTCGGTAGAGTATAGAATCCTCCATACATTTAGGAGCTTTAGCCTGTCTGCTAACAAGCAGTACAGGACTAGGAGATGAAGAGGCTTTTTGTGGCCCCTCATTCTGAGACACTGAGCATCAAAGCTTCGTCTGCTCTATTATGTTGAATTGCCCTGAGTAGTGAAATGAGTCCACTTCCTTGCATTGCATTCCCAGCGTTTAATGATCTCTTCTGCCCCCTTTACCTCTCTCTCCACAATTGGCACATCTAGGCCCATAAACCCCACCCCCTTCTGATTCTAACACCAGTGCTGTGCTGGACATCTGCATGCTGAGTTAACCCCCCCCGCCCCCCGCCCCCTGATCTGTATTGACCTAGCTTAAGTATCTCCCCTCCTATAACTCTCTTGCTCAGGAACAGAGTTTCCTGCATTGACTTGACTGTCAAAGCCAGTTGTGATGTGTTCCATAGACAAACAGGCAACCAGCGCTGCCCCAGACTCTACCATACACTTCTCCTCCTCGCATGCCTCCCCTCCCATCTCTCCCCAACTCCCTCTTTCTTTCATTTCATCTTTTACCCATTCTTCTGACATCCCCTTGTTCTTTTAGCCCTCTGTCACTCTGATTCCTCTGTTTCTCTGCCTTTCTCTCCACTCTTCATTCTTCAGTCACGCAGGTTGTTGTAGACGTGTGCCCATCCTTCCCTTTCTATCTCTCTCTATTTCTCCTCTTCTCCTCTGCTCTGTCACTGCAGTAAGTGTGCGGCCATTTGATATGGAAGACAGGAACTACAACGGCAACAGCAACAAATGTCAATGCCAGCATCCCCTCCCAACCCCTTCCCCAAAATCTTAAAAAAGAATTTATTTCTCATTTAAACTTCCTGTATGTCCTCCCCACTATAGTATAGTAACATAGTAATGAGACTGCTCATGCTATATTTTGGGGGATTTTTAATTTTTTTTTTTTAACTTATTTTTCTTTTTAATTAACACTCTAACAGGGATATTTTGCGCTTCTTCACGGCTTCTTGCTTCTTGGCTTTGGTTTGTGCTCAAACGCCAAGAGGGTCGGGCAGTCTGTGTCCAGACGTCTGTAACCAGTCTGTCTGCTCCAGGCGTCTGTGATTGGGCGTCCTTGATCGAGCATCTGTGACGGGGCGCTTATGACCAGGTGTCTGTGTTATGGCTTCTGTGATTGGACATCTGCGATCAGACACCTGTGATCGAGCATCGGTTTTATTCATTTACCTATTTATTTAGTTTTTTAACCTTCTCTTGGCATCTGTGATCAGGTGTCTGTCGTTTAGTCTGTCTGTGACTGGGTGTCTGTGACCAGATGTCTGTGATCAGATGTCTGTGACAGCAGTCTAGGAGAGCAGTCTGTTTGTTCCAGACGTCTGTGAGGGGGCGCTTGAGACCGGGCGGTCAGTAGCAGGGCTGTCTGTGTGGGCGGTGGACATTGGGCTTCTCATTAACCTACTGCTCCCTGTTTGTCCCCTGTCACTTGTGTTTTAGAGAAAGATGAGGCTGCAATTGAGAGCTCTGAGTTCAATACCACGTCAGTAGCTGATGTGGACAAGCGGGTGAAACGGCGTCTACTTATGGGTAACTCTTTTCTTCCTCTTTCTATGTGTTGCCATGGCGCTTGTGCTTATTTTCCTTTTGCCCCTTTTCTTCTCCCTGTCCTTTTTTTATTTGTTTACTTTACAAAGGTTATTTTTCTCCCCACCCCTTGAAGTCACCTGTTGGTATTGTTATGTCTCATGAAACGAGAGAGTACGAGAAAAAAAGAAGGTTCCTCACTTTTCCATGCCTGTTCTCAACCTTCCTCTGATCCCTGGATGAGGACTGTGCAGTAGGTTTTGAGAACTAACCATTGGCTATTGGCAGCACCAAAGATACCATGGATTAAAATCTATAACCATTTGGTTGTAGAGTGAGAATTAACAGAGAAGGCCACAAGATTATGTTCCATGATGGGGTTTTTTTTCAGTCATTCTATAAGAAGCATTTAATAATATTTGGTGGACTCATTTATCCTGTATGCAAAAAACAAACAAACAAACAAAAAAAACAGGACAAAGCATTAAAAGGGGTTAAAATTCTTGCCCATTTGAAAATTCTGTTTTTTGGAAAAAAACAGAACAAAAAACAACTGGATTTATCTGCTCTTCCATGGACTCTCAGGATACTGAAGGTACTGGTGTACAGTTTGGGCAAAAAGCCAACCAACATTTTCAGTGCCTACCTCTGTCCATGATGCTCCAGTGTGAGTGGTGGGAAGTGGGGTGGCGGGTTTGGCAGATTTAGTCCACAGTGTCATTGGTGTTAGCCTGATATAGCCATCTTTGGCCATGACAGATACTACCATTTAATAACGTTCGCCTTCAACTGTATCCCCCATAGTCCTGGTGTCTGATAACTAACTCTGAGATCCTGTCACCTCTCCCCACACCGTCCAGACCCCAAGGTGTCCAGAGCTTGTCTCCACAGAAATAGCTAACCGGGGCAAGGCCACATCCAATGCTAATAAACAAAGGATCTTAGTTACTATATTACAACCCATCAGAATTGTCTCCATAAATTCAAATAGATTACATTGAGTTCAGATGAGGATTTAGGTCTGCCTTGATTTCACTCAGTGATGTAATGGCGGCGGGGGGGGGGGGGAGCTCTGTTGGGCTCCTAAAGCCGGCTGAAGGATCAGATTTACGGTGAGAAACACTGCTGTTAGGAGCAGTGTTATCTTAATTGGGCCCAGACTGCCGCCACTGTAAAACCCTACTGAGTGAAAATAGATACACAAGACACACAAGACCTCAGGGTTTTTATGCATGGGGAACCAGAGGGAAGGGGGGTGGGGGGGGGGGGGCAACTTTAAACTCGTTCTTTAACACGTTCACACACATTCAAGCAGACACATGCAGGTTAATGGGATTTTGTACTGCACTGGATGAATGCCATGGTCAAGATGTTTGCTTAGCAAGGGGCTGGACTATGAGTTAACAAGCACATGATCAAGTGAAAGAAACCATCCAAAGATGAATGGATGGATGGATGAATGAATGGTTGGATGAATGGATGTTGAGTTCTTTTCTAGCATCTCTCCCTTTCATTCTGTATGGTTCCTTGAGTCACAAAATAAAATGATTAATTTTTCATCACAGCAAATCTGCACCAACCACAGTTTGTCTGAGGAAAGCAAATCCAATAAATTCAGATCTTAAAAATACATTCCAGTTTTGGCCAAGGATGGTCCTGCTGGAAATGGTTATGATACAGCTTGTGAGTTACTCATAGGAACCTCTTTTATCATGTCTTTCTTTCTCTCCACCTAATCGTACTTTTCCTAATGATATAGCTTTTTTCCCTTTAGGAGAGATCTGGACAGACTAATGACTGATATCACCCACACTAAACTCACTAACACTCTTTACTGACCATGGAACTGTGCTTCCTTATCTTGCCCTTTAGTTTCATTTGTAGTTCATCTTTACATTCCTTAATTCATCACCTTTTTATTTTCAATATTTAAAACATACAATGAAAAGGAAGATTTGTTTGCCAAGTGCATTTACTAGGTATTAAAAAAAATTAGAGTTCCTAATTTCTTGTGACATTGCAAGGTGACAGTAATAATTCTGTTCTTTTGTTAGGACAAATAGGAGAATATGTGTTCACAGATACACATGTGTGTGTTGGGCTGTCTGAGCATGCATACATCTTTTGTTTGCTTGAATTTGTGCCTGTTTGATTTTGCAAAGTCATCATTTGCGATGGGCAATGAAATTAATTCTTCAATGCAGTTTCTGACTGCAATATTGAAGTGCTAATGATCAACATTGTTCTAGAACTGAAGCAAGCCATTTCATTTTAAAATTGTTCCATCCTTATCTTTATCCCAGTCCTAATGCAACAGTAGAGCTGCTACAAAGCAATTAGCTACGATCTTAACTTGTTTAGGTTCCAGTGGTTAACATGTAATACTTGCACGACTCTGTTGCAAAACTAGGCTGAAGATCACAGCAAAATTTCCAGTCTGCCCTGAAGAATCACAACATTTATGGAGCCTATGAACTGTTCAGTTGTGCTGGAAAATTTGTGGCGTATTTATTGCCTAAACAGTGGCCTACACTATATGATTTACTGCTCTGGGATTTAAGAATTGGTTGAATACCAAGAGGAATCCATGCTCAGGCCATTTAATTTAGCTTAGTTTCAACTAAAGCCAACACATTTCTTTGAGCTACATTTACAGACCTTTAACTTCACTGAGGACTCATGTATCATTAATATAAATTGGAAACTGTTGTTTTCTATTTCATTAGGGGAGATGTGATACTTTACTTTATGAGATTGACCAGTCAGGTCTTTGCAAGGACTGAATGCTCCACTGAAATGGTAGAGTCTTTTGGCCCAAAAGTAGTTTGTAAATCAATCTAACTGTGTCCTCCCTAGCATCAAGTCAGTGTCCACACTAGTTCATGTATACTCTGAAGCACGCTAAATTACCAGATTTTATCAATATTTTGAAGCGTATCATAAAATGGATGTGGTATTCATATAAATTCTGTAAATCAGTGCTCACCATTAATATTTCAGTTAAATATCTCATTTTGATTACACATCTAAAAAAACAAAAACAAAAAATGACAAAAAAACCCCCATTGTATTTCGCTTCATTTATGTGGGCATCCTGACTTAGGAGGGTAGCTGTAACATCATTCTTGTAGAATAGTACAAAATTTCCTCTGCTCATATTAATTCCTCTTTTTTCCCCCGTCAGCAGCAACCGAAGCCTCTTTTTTGGTGGATACTATCATTCACTGTAAACTGTAATAATAGTGAATAATTTGAAGTTTGGTATCTTAGGATCTCAGGGTTTAGCTGTGACTTAAGGACTCTCCTTGCATACAGAAGAATGTCCATGTTTTCAGTTGGTCAGATATCCATGTAAATCCTAAACACCTAAGGCTCTGTGTCTACATACCAGGTCTGGTGACAGTGTGCTCTGGAGCAAGATTTCACACCTCCTGCATCTGTCCATTCTCACCTTTCCTTCCATGTTTTCTCTCTGATGGACTACTGCTGTTTGCTCTCTCTTTTGAAGACAAAAAACCCTAAAAAATGTGACATGCCATGAATGACCATCTCAACCTTGCAGTCCCGATGAAACCAAACTATCTGACTGTATTTTGATCAAATTAACTTTATTTTGATAAAATACAGTTAATTTAAAAAAGAAAAGAAGTTGGTAGAAAAGTGTTGTATAGTTTCTGCTTTATCATTAATATAACCAGTGTCACTTGTTACTAATTCAGTCAAACATAATGAATAAATATTTGATGTAATTTTTCCATGGTATATATCTTTACTCATAAATATATTTGTGATTAGAACTGGAAAAGCATATTTGCATCAACAGAGATTTCCATAGGGATTCTATTTAAATCTCTCCACTCATCAAGATGAAAACTATAGGGGAAACCCTGAGTGTAGAATATGATTCTCATGGAGCTCTTTTACTTTTTAATTGCCTTGATACCTCAGCTGACACTGTAGTAGCAGTACAAGCTTCTAACTACTGCTGAGTTTGAAGCTTGTTCTCAGAGAAAGGTGCAGTTGGAAAGGTGCAGTTGGAGGAGAAAGGTGCAGTTGGAAGAGGTTGTGAAGGCATGACCAAACCTTACAGGGAGATGGAAGGTTGTAGTGGGAAAGTTTGTGCTATGCTCCATCTTCATCCATGATCTTGGCGAATTATTATTACGTGACGCAGACTGGGTCACAGCATACACTTAATTCTGCTCTTAGTTTTTGTAGTCTCAGACAAAATCTCAATGATCCCTTTTACACCAGTCCTACCATAGCTGACACTACTTTAATGTAGATCCCACAAAATATCCTTATCAAAGCTACTTGAGTGATTTGTTGTGGGGTTTTTTTTGTTGTTGTTTTTTTTTGACAATCTGATGCTTACATTTAATTTGACTTGTCAGGTTTTGTAAAGATTTGCTCTTTGGACTGTTTTTTACAGAAATATGGCAAGACATTTCGGTATGTTGCGGAGGAGCTGCTCTGTGTGTGTGTGTGTGTGTGTGTAATGGACTGTGCTTTTCTGCTGGGCAAGATCCTGCCACAGTCATATGTTAGATTTGACACTCAGCATTCTCTCCTCTGTCTGCCCTGCAGTCACAGCTGTAGCCAACAGCATGAAGATGTGACCAATAGGCTACTGACAAATTAAAATAGAAACTCAGTGTCAAGGAAAAGAAAAACTCCTACTGAGAGCAGGTATGGAAGGGAAATGTAGGAGAGACACACTGAGGGTGAGAATACAAAGAGGTGTTTAGTAGCCACTAAACTGTCAGGGAATTTAAGGTATTTCATTTAAATAAACATCCTGATGGAGGCCACATGTAGAGTCACTGCGTAGAGTGATGGCTGATGCGTTTACCCCGGGTACTGGGGCTCAAATAAACCTCACACACCTCTGGCCAGCTGCTGCTCTGCTCAGCTTGGACTCCTTGAGTTGCTGGGTAGCTCAGTTTCTTGAGGCTTGTTTAAGTGTGTGTGTGTGTGTGTGTGTGTGTGTGTGTGTGTGTGTGTGTGTGAGCGTGTGTCATGACTTTGAGGCTTGTGAAGATACAAGTGAAGTACAATATGATGGTTTGCACTTCAGCTGTGTCTCGTTAGTAATGACTGTAGACATTTATATACTAGCATTGTCAGTATTTACCTTTATTTACATTGATATATGTCTCGTTGTCATAGCCTGATATTCTCATCAGTAATGCCTGTCTCATATTAACTGATACTGAATCTCTTTTATCTTTTTTATGTCTTTATTATCACTGGTACATCATTCAAATCTATTATTGTCACTGTTAGTCTACTATGTGAACTTGCAGTGAGGGTGTATGTGTATGTGTGTGTGTGTGTCTGAGTGCACACACACACGTTTCCCTTGAGTGAGACTTTTTATATGTTGTATATGTTTTTATATGTGTGTGCACTCAGACACACTTGTATATGTTTTTGTATGTGTGTGAGATGTTTGGTGAGGTTATGTGTGAGTGGGAAATGCATGGACTGGTGAAAGGTGTGCGGGGAATCTAGAGGAGGAGGATACCAGGGATGTAAGTATGTGTGTGTGTGTGTGTGTTGGTTTTTACTGGCACTTGGCCAATAGGACCATGTTCATACGCACATGAGAGCTGAGGAATCTTTGTCTGTCACCAGAGAGAAATGCTCACCAACCTTAACCACAATCACCACCGCCATTAAACACACCCATCCATCAGTCCAATAACTCTGCCTCCCCTGACACGCCTGGTTTTGTGGCTGGCTACGCCCACTGTCCATGTTTTTGGAGGCCTTTTAATGGGCGCACTCGCACGAGACAGAGACAGACAAGCAGAGAGAGAGAGAGAGAGAGAGAGAGAGAGAGAGATTGGGTTAGAGGTTTATTGGGTTAGAACTTTGCCTTTGTAAGACCTGTGTGTGTGTGTGTGTGTGTGTGTGTGTATACATGTTCTGTGTACAGTTATGGCCTCGAGCTGTAAAAAAAGTCCAGCTGTTAGACACTTAGTGTATGTGCTACAGGATTAGCCTCTAGCGTTAGCTGCTAATGACAGGATCCTCCCCACTGCAAATAAATCATTTACAGTCATTAACAGAGACCAACTCCAGTCACCCTTAGACAAACTATCTTGCTGAAGATGGAGCATCTATCCTCCTGTTCTCTCCTGCTCTCCTCCAAAACCAAATTCCTTCTGTTTTAGTCTCGGGATTTGTTGATTGACCTGTGTTCCCCAGCCCCTATCCGTGAAGGCTGTATTTCAGCATACAGCCATGGTGACTCAAAAGACAGTCTCTTCTGTCTTTCCTCCAGAGGCAAAATCTCTCATCTGGGCTTAGAATGCCCCTCAATACCACGGAGTAAATTCACTTTTTCTGGAAAAGTTTTGATCTGGAAATCTCTGAATGAGAAATTTGCTCTCTCTCTCTCTCTCTCTCTCTCTCTCTCTCTCTTTCACTATATCTGTGTATATTGCACTGTCATTCTTTCAACTGGTGCTTAGGGGTTATTTTGCATGTCATTTGTATTGTCGAATAGTTTAATGCTATGGACTTCCTAGTTTACTTTAAGAACTGCTATGAATAAGCAGACAGCATACAGTTAACTAACTATGAATGTCTGACAAGTAAAAACAAGCAGAAAGTGTTTGTTGGCACACATGTCAGTGATCCATTGGAAATGACAAGATACACTTTATTGTTCCCCATTCCTTTATGTAATAGCATTTTATAGAAGAATAAAAAATATTAGATTAAAACGCTTAAGGCTTGTAAAAAGAAACATTTAAATGGTAAGAGTACATCACTATACTACGCTGTTCTAGAGCCATCTAACTGTTGGTAGGAAAGTGTTGTTGAATCTTTCAGTAGTGCAGTTCAGAGGGATGAGTCTTTGGCTAAAACAGAGCCTTTGGGGCATTGTGGAAGTCCTTTTTCCAATATGCTTGGCACTACTCTGTGTAGAGGTTCCGGGAGGTGCTGAACAGCTGAGCCGACCGTGTGGGTTAGCTTGTTGGATCTCTTTATGTTTGCCAATGCCAGCATGTTCATGTGTTGCTTTCGGTGTCGTCATGCCAAAAACCTGATTGTTTCCTTGTCTCCATGTTGATAAAGTATGGACACAATTAAAAAAAATCCTCCATGATTCACTTAAGGAAGTGGACAAATGTTGAGATGAAAAATCATTCAGCCAATGAGAAAAAAAAATAAAAGATCATTAAAATTGTTGATACAAAGAGTCAGCCACCACTGTATGACAAATAAACTTTGCAACCTCAAGCAGCTGGCTTAAAGCAGGGCTCTCTCAAGCAGGTTTAAACATTCAGAGAACATGAGTACACTGAGTTTCATTAAAACATTATGTTTCAGAGAAACATGTGCTATGATGAAAGATTTCATGGAAAAAGTTTGCTTCAAAACTTGTTGCGGAAAAATATGAAAATTCGGAATATTTAGTGGCTGTGTATTAAAAATGCAACAAAAGCTTGTTTTATAAAGGAATAAAACAATGCTTTTGAGCTTTGATTCACCAGTGAGCTCGTGTGGTTGGTTCTCATTCTTGGCATGTCATGTTTTCTTGAAATTCTTACCATTGGTAAGACTTCTAATGTCTTCACACAAAAATCCCTTGATCTCCTCCGTTTCGTACCTTGCGCCAATATAATTTATGTTCAGAAATAATGCAACCAATTTAATCACTCTTAGAGATTAGCAAATCAAGCCTATATGATTATACTTTTGAAATTATATGTCCATACACCTATATAGGCATTTCAAATTGTATGTCAATGATCCTAATATGGCTGGTTTGAATGTACTTACCAATTCTGTCCTTAGAATACTGTCCTTATCAGACACATGTCAACTGAATATATGAAATATTTGAATTACTCAACACTATCCCCAATGCGTCTTTACCTGGTGTTGTTTTATTCAAAAGTTACTAAAATTCTGACAGAACTTATATAAATATCAGCCCATGATTTCTGTAGGTTCAACCTCTTCATTAAGAGAGCAAAGTCACAAGGAAAGGGAGCAGTGTAGAGGAATGTGACAGGAGAAATTATTTGCATAACTTCATACATTTATCAGACCAAGGTCAGCTCTTCATGTTACACTTTGGATAGTATGATTTCCTTGGAAACAGACCTGTAGTAATCAGTCTGAGCTCCAAGCCTATTGTGCCTCTCACACCTTACATAATTTATACATAACTGACACACTGCTGATACATCTAACAATGTGAACTACTGTATAAATATTGGTAGTTTCTTTACTCACCTTTACTTTTCTCCTCCTAAAGCACTTAACCCACCTTCACTCCTGCAGATACCGAAGCCTGTGAGACCTGACTAATGGACTGAATGCTCACATATGCTGCTATTAGTTAGTTTCCTTTTTTTTTGGATTTAACCATATGCTGCTCTCTCTCTCTCTCTCTCTCTCTCTCTCTCTCTCTCTCTCTCAGTCTCTGTATATTGTCATTTGAACTCCAAAGCAGTGAAGCGATTGGAGTATGGGGAGAGGGGGGGGGGGGGTGATCAGAGATTATCTTGTAATTCTCAGTTCACTGTTGGTTGTTTTTCCCTTTCACTGTAATTTATAAAAGGTTTAAATACATTTTCAAACATTTATAATTCTTAAAATGGTGTATTACATTAAATTCACTATTTCAGAGGATGAAATGACTACAGGAGGTAGTTATTTATTGAGTTACTGTCTCAATTTTCTTCAAATTCTTTTAATATTTCAAATTTATGTGAGAAGGCCTTGAACGTGTATACTTCAGTAGTTACACAGTTATTTTGGAAGATGCCCATGATTATTCATTACATACTACTTGCCATTTCTATAAAAAGGAACAAGTAGTATGTAAGTGTAATATAAAGCAATTTGATACCAGTAACTTGTCTTGTATATGAATGTACGTATTTCTGTGTGTTAACTGTCCTATGTGAAAAGTGGGTCCATATTTTCCTCACAAGTCCTCAGATGATGTGTGAATGGGAATCATGATTGTGTGTTATTGCCTTACTTCTCCCTGTGTCTTCCGTGCTGTGTGTGTCTTTACTCAGAGACCTGCGCAGTGAACAATGGCGGCTGCGATCGCACGTGTAAGGACACAGCCACCGGGGTACGCTGCAGCTGCCCAGTGGGTTTTACCCTGCAACCTGACGGCAAAACCTGTAAAGGTCAGTGTGTGTGTGTGTGTGTGTTTGTATGATCACTGCATGAACATTCTTGAATGTCTTTTCTCCTCATAAGGTGTGCTTGGGGATATTCAAGTGTAATTTTAGATTTCCCGTATTTAGACCAGAAGACTCAGGTTAAATTGAGTGCACATTATTAAATGAATTCCACTGTTTGGGATAGTAAGGAATCACAATGTGTGCGTGTGCACACGCAGGTGTGTTAGTGTGTTTGTGTGTATGTGTGTGTGTGTCTGTGTGTGTGTTTGTGTTTGTGTGTGTTTGTATTGTATGTGTGTATGTATGTGTGTGTGTGTGTGTGTGTGTGTGTGTGAGATCTCCGTCCCTGTCTTTATGTGCACTCATGTGGAATAGACTGATGTGGTTGCTGTTGTTGTTGTTGCTCATGCTGCGAAGCGATTTTGCTTCCGAAATTCCAGCTCTGACGTCAATGGCTGTCGTTTAAGAGGCAAGCTGGCGCTAAGTGATCTTGGCTCAGAGTGATGGTAGGTTCTCTCTCTAAACAAACGCTAATACACCCGTGGACACAGTGACCTTAGTGGAGAGGGACAGAGGAACTGTTTTGAACACTTATTGTAAGAACTTCAAGTCACTGAGAACTATGTAGCCAATCTATTTTTATCATGTAGTAGAGAGAGAGAGAGAGTGAGAGAGAGAGATAGAGAGAGAGAGAGAAAGAGAGAGAGAGAGAGAGAAAGAGAGAGAGAGTGTTTGTGTGTATGTGTGTGTGATTGAGTATTTATCATGAATTCAAGTTTCAGTGTGGATGCCCTCACAAAGAAAGGTCACTCACAGCACAGACAGTACTTGAAATGGCGGTTTTTGGCGCAGAGTGGTTGCCATAGCGATGTGGCGTGGTCATGTGACTCTTCTTCGGGCAGGGAGAGAATGTGGCACGTATGTGTGTAAAATAAAGCAGACAGCTCTGTCTGCGCACCACAGTAAGACGGCTCAGCAAACCCCTCATTGTTTGATCAGTGAGGCCCACACACAAACCCCCAAGCCTGACAGACACACACACACACACACACACACGCACTCACACACACACACACACACACACACACACACATACACGCACTCACACAGGCACTCACACAGTGCCATCCTGAGGACAACTTGCAGACTTTTCGAATCAGTTTTCTATTGATTCAAATGTTTCTGTCGAATGAAACTGTGTATAACATTATTGCTAATGTCATTACTGTAGTATAGTTTTTATGTGTGTATATGTGTGTGAGGGCAAGGGGAAAGATGGATGTTGATTGGCCTGGTGGTACCCCTCCCTTGTAATTAGGTCCATCATGTCACATCTGATCACTGTATCACTGAGCTATGTAGTCTTTTTCATCTAAGCATGGTGAGGCTTGACTTGTACATGGATCAGAGATTTCCTTTGACAAACTAAAAGCTCTATTCAGGGCTTTATAAAAGCCATTAATGAGCAACCCATTCTTCTAAATAGCTTTTTCATTTCTCAACCTGAATCCAGGGTGGTTAAACAGCTTTACTCTGATGTGTTTGCCTTTTATCGTCCACTTCTGTAATTTCTGCTGCCTCATTGTCCTTTAAGCTATATTACTGAATTAGTGTGTTTTTGATGACCTCATTTCCTGTTTCAATGGAATAAACACAACCATTGACACCAGCTGAATCCCATTGCACTAGTAATGATAGCTCTGCTATGTCTGTAATTAGATTGTAATTATTGTCCTCAGTGGCTATAAATCAGAACTACAGATTATGTAATTACCCTGTAGGTCCATTGTGAACATTGACTTTAAGAACTAGACAGCCTAAACATAAAAAGCAAACCACAAATTACTTTGATGCAGTGCTCAATATTAGCCTGTGGCAGTTATTTAACCTTGTGAGATTGTGTTTTTAGGATGTGTGTGTGTGTGTGTGTGTGTGTGTGTGTGTGTGTGACAGTATTATTGAGCTGAAGGGGGAAGGCTCAGTCTTCATAAAAGCGCTTCTGATGCGGATAATGGTGTAGTGAGGCAACAGTTCTGGTACACTTTGATTAGAAAGCACTCTCTCTTGATTTGTCCTCTATTATTCTCCTTTCTTTCTCTCTTTTCTCTCGCTCTGTCTCTGTGTGTTCTGGTCTCGTAGGGACCTGCCTGGTCTTGCCTCAGTAACATAATCATTTCAATATAAACTATTTAGGGCATGTTTAAATCCCCTGTGTCTGATAAAGGCCCTTTCATCTGTGATGACAGACAAGACAGGCCCGCCAGCCCGATGACAGACACTGGCTTTAACGCACAGAGAGGGAGAGAGAGAGGGAGAGGGAGAGAGAGAGAGAGAGAGAGAGAGAGAGTGAGAGATGGAGAAAGGGGAAGAGGCAAACTGCAGCGAGAGGGAGAGAAATGAGAGGAACAGTGATACATGGCAGAGGAAGAGAAGGGGGAAAAGAAAAAGAGAGCGATTGAAGTGATTGTGAACGGTTTCCAGATGTTTGATTAGAAGGTGCATGTATATGGTTGTCAGGGCTGGATGAGTTATGTGTGGATGTACAGTGTGTGTTTGTGTCTCCCAGGTCTGGTGGACTGGGTACCTGAGACACGTTCCCACTGGTCTACATACCTGTCTGTGTGAGACTAAACTGATGTATGAGTTGAAATGCAGCATTAGAGCTGAAAGACAGACACATACTAATGACTTGGTGCAGTTCCATTATCATATTATGACAAGGCTGTGTGTGGATTAGAAAGCAAATAATCAGGAGAATGAGTTTGGTGTGTGTGTGTGTGTGGGGGGGGGGTGCTGGGGGGTTGGGGACGATGAAGACGAAAACATGTATGAGAGAATGAGTGAGTTGATTAGTTAGTCCTCCACTCTTGAACAGTCCACATTAAGCATGTGAATAAAATACTATTTATAAGAATCATTTTAAAAAGGCAGAGATGCTTGTTTACCTCTAAATGGAGCTTCATCAGTCAGTGCTAAAGTCTTTTCCGTTCCCTGCACTGTTTGTCGTCTGAAAAAAGCAGAGAGAGTTTCTGTGTGATTACACAACACAGACACAGGCTCCAGGAGGTGACCTTTCACTTGCCATAACCTCTTTTCTCTTGACTGTCTCTTCTTTCCATCCCTGTATCTCTCCTCTGCCCCCCCCCCTCTCTTTCTCTATCAGATACTAAGCTCCGCCACTTTGAAAAATCCCTGGTATTAAGATGTGTCAGGTCTGGTAATCTGCACCATTGCAGTGGGCCACCGTCACCTCAGATGACTCAAGCCTCAGTGGACTCCACGGGCCCAGTGTAGTTGTTTTTATTGTTCTGCTGCAGCCGCGGGTCGTTCTTTTGGACGAGCTCGACGCACAGAGCCCGTGTTATTACATGGAGAAATCCCTTTATGAACAAAGCAAATAAAACAGGGTGTTTAAATCTCAGAAAAATACACAGACATACTAGAGGCCTGCATTTCTCTGAGATTAGCCGTCCTGAGGTGTGCAGCCCAGAACCATCTGCATGTTGTGTTTTCTGAAAATGATATGCCATGCTCAAGCCAAAATTATTTGCGGAGGTATCGTGTTTCCGCAATGTATTACTTTTAATTGCTTTTTTTTTTCTTTCTGAATATTTGGTAAAACTGTACACCATTTCAGAATGGACCCTGAGCCTGTTAGCCAAAGGGGATTCAGCATTCTTACTGTGAGCCTTTACAGACAGGAGACTTCTTTTCTTTTCTTTTCTTTTCTTTTCTTTTCTATTCTTTTCTTTTCTATTCTTTTCTTTTCTATTCTTTTCTTTTCTTTTCTTATTTTCCTGTATCTTTGTGAGTGTATGCTACTGGTCAGATTCATGGTTCTCCCTCACCTTATTTACATTATAATCAACGGTCATTTCTCTCTGTCTATGTCTCTTTCCCTATGTCTCCCTCTTACTTTCTCGCACCTTCTCTCTCACTCTCTCTCTCTCACACACACACACACACATGCACACACACACATACACACAGCCTTTTATATCATTTCAAGATGTGCTAATGTTTAATGTATTTTCTTGAGCTTAAAGCTTATTTAAGGCAATTAAAGTTCATTATGTGCTGTATTGCTGGCTCCTGGCTGCAGTGCTGTGTAGCAATGGACACTGTTTCTCAGTGTGCTTCTGACAGTATGTGTTTATTTCTCTGTGTGTGTGTGTGTGTGTGTGTGTGTGTGTGTGTGTGTGTGTGTGTGTGTATGTGTGTGTGTGTGTGTTTGTCTGTTTGGGAATTTGTGCCAGTCTATCCAGCAGTCTTGTTGAGTAAAGGAGAGAGTGTAAGGCACAGTTTGTTACATTTTGGCTGTAATGCCTTTGTATTTACTTGATCACTATGCAATTAGAAGCAGACAACTTCAGAACAGTCACCTTATTTTCTCTCTCTCTCTCTCTCTCTCTCTCTCTCCCTCTCTCTCCCCCCTCTCTCTCTGTGTTTCTCTCACATATACAAATACACAGAGAGATATCTGAAATATTTATGGACCTATATGTCTCTCTCTCATACCAGTTTTGCTGTAGATCATGTTCTAATCAAAGTCTGTTGGCTGAAAAATACGAATAGTCAGTGTGGTAACACAGTCAGCACCTGAGGGAACTTTCCACAGAAGTACAGGCTGACAGGTAGACAGGAAGTGAGCAGTCAACACTGATTAAATATTACCCTTAGGTCCTGAACAGAGCCCATGACCCCCTTTGGCTGATGTATGTGAGCTCTTATCAACCAATCAGATCCCAATGAAGCCCCTCTCTGACAGCCTAGCATAAGACACGTCTGAAAAGTGACAGAACATTTGACCTTTTAACCTTCAGAAAGATCAAGAGTATGATAAAATGTTGTATTAACTTATCACATGCTGCTGCACTGTTTATTTGAAATTATACAGTTTATCAACTTACTGTCTGTAGCCTAGAGTTTACTTTGGTTCAGTATTATGGCTTCAGATGACGGAGGTTTTCAATATTCAGTGAATCGGTGAATGTATTCTATCCAGTGGTAAAAGAAGGCAGTACAGTGTTAATGGTGGTCACTGTACTAAGACATGAACAATAGGGGATATTTAGTAAATTAAGTGTATATTTGGGAAATATCTGAGATTTTAGCCTCTGTCTGGTATTTTTAAATTTTACTCTGGTTTCTTGTGTTTTGCCTCAGGTCTGAAGACAAGGTCAGTAGCTTGACATGACAGGTTTATGTCAGGGGTCAGTAACTCTTGTCCTGCACACCCTGAACCTTAAATAATCAAAGCACCGTAGAGCATCTAAACCAACGACCTCAACTGTACTGGAGTGAAAAACATGCATGCAAGAAAACCCTTCTCTAACATTGCTAAGGAAGGGTTTCTTGTCCCTAAACTATGTATTACTGAGAAAAGACATACAAACAGAATTTGACAGCATCAGATAACTTCTGTTCCTTTGATTAAGAGTTTTATGTTTGTGTATTGGGTAGAATCAGGCTTTCGTGCCTTATTCTACGCAGTACTGGAGCTCATTGTCTCCGCAGTGGTCCGCTTGGAGATATAAATAAAGGAGGATAATGATGTCTTGAAGGAGAAGTAGTCGAACCGAACAAGGATGCCAAAAGAAAGTTTTGCTTAACTGAAATGAAGGGAAGCTTTGGTCACTTTCTTGGGAATTTTAGAATGTTCTCTCTTTTAGTTATTGTGGTCTTAGGTGTTCAGTCAGTGTGTACAGAACCTGGATTCTCCCTGCTCTGCAGCATGCTGATCTTAGATCAGGTATATTTGCAGCATCATGAAACAGGGGAAAGAGTGAAATTGTCTAACTGATCTCAGGTCATTTGTCCTGGACTGGCTCTGCGTTCTGCCTTGGCCATGGTCCCAGTCTGTCTCTTGCTCCACTTACTGTTGAGCTGCCTGGCTTCAGCACTAATCTCGACCAGTTTTCATCACTTAGCACGCCAGTCAAAAAAAAGATTTGGCTCCTGTTGGCTTGCAGACTTCTCTTCTCTTCTCTTCTCTTCTCTTCTCTTCTCTTCTCTTCTCTTCTCTTCTCTTCTCTTCTCTTCTCTTCTCTCATCCTCAGTCTCTTTCTCTCTCTTCTCTAAACAGTATGAAAAAGAGATTAGGAAGAGAGAGAGAGAAGCAGAGATTAAGGAGGGTAAGTAGGCTGTTTGGAGAGGGAGAGAGAGAGAGAGAGAGAGAGGGAGAGAGAGAGAGAGAGAGAGAGAGAGAGAGGTAAAGGCACTTGTGGGGGATGTGGGCTGGAATGAGATGTGCCAACAGTTTGAACGCTGGCATCCCTCTAATAGCCACAGGCTATCTGCTATACCTTATCAGTAATTTGTGTGTTTTTCTGTGTGAAAGAGTTAGCATGTTTTTCAAGGTGCACAGTGAACAGTGGTTCTAACTATGTATGCATTTAACTCATTTCCTGACTCCTTTGCAGTAGATTCATTATTTGTATTCCCTGAACTCTTTATTTGTTTTTCCAGTTTTCTTTTATTCAGACTACCCTTCCTGAATTCATTTCTGTGTAGACCTGAAGGAGAGAATAGATGATATAGATTGTATTTGATGTCAGTCACTGAGTTATGCAGAGCTGGGACCCCTGAGCTTGGTAGAGACTATACAAACCCCCCCCCCCCCCCACACACACACACACACACACACACACACACACACACACAAACAAGAGTGCCTTATGTTGAAAGCTTTGTTGTATTAAAGGGAGGATCGAGGGCATGAATACACAAATAAAGAAAAAATCTAGTGAAGGGGAAAAGTAAATAAAAGACACAAATGAAAGAGAGCAGAAAAAACTATATGAATAAATGGAGACTATGAAAATGAATTGGTTTGTAAACATCTCATTTAGTCTTGTCCTGGCACTATGTGTGCTCTGGCACAGTGTGTGTGTGTGTGTGTGTGTACTCTTGCACATGTGTATGTGTACGTGTATGTGGGCGCTTGTGTGTGTTTACGTGTGTGCGTATTTTTGCATTTGTGTTTGTGTGTTTGTGTGTGTAGGTGCGTGACTCAGAATGACGTGTAGTGCAATTCTGGAATGTATTTCTGTGGTCTGACTTTTTATGGAAACTTTCTTTACTGCTTCTGTTCAGTTAATATTAGCCCAAATTGGGGCCAACTTCTGTTTGCTTCATCTATTTAAGTAACTCTAGAGGAAACCCCAACTCAGTCCTACACTCTCTCTCACACACACACACACATACACACACACACATACACACACACACACACACACACACACACACACAAAAATTGATTCCCCCAACATTAGTTGACTAGATTGGCACTTTATTGGGTTGCAGATGTCTTGCCAGCATTGGCTGCAAGATTTAAGATGTTTAGTCCAAAAGTGGATGCATGTGTTTCCCTATCTGTGGTATGTGTCTATGAGAGTGAGTGTGTGTATGTGAGACTTACAATACTTGTAATCACTGTTTCCTTACCTTTCCCTAGTGTTGAGTGTTTCATCATGCACACAATTCTTTTCAAGGCTCACTGTCTCTCTCTCTCTCTCTCTCTCTCTCTCTCTCTGTCTCACCGTGTACAGATATAGACGAATGTTTGGAGAATAACGGAGGGTGTGACCACTTCTGCAGGAACACTGTGGGCAGTTTTGAGTGCAGCTGTCAGAAAGGTCATAAACTCCTCACTAATGAACGCACTTGTCAAGGTGAGTCACTGACACCTGTAAATCAAACCCTTACCTGACGCTGCTTCCAAAATGCATCTCTAACCCTCACAAAGAACATAGCAATAATATTTACTCAGCCAAGATTTATGCCAAGGAGCCACTGAGTCCCAGAATGACTGTCTGAGTAACACACTGTTGTGTGCTTATGTTTTCTCTGGTTTGTAATCAGGGCTTATTGGAGGAAGACTGAACGTGTATGCTTGTGAGTGATTGAGTCCATGTGTGTGTGCGCGTGTGTATGTGTGTGTGTGGTTGTGCATTTGGTGTTGGAGGAGCATGTGATCAGATTCCTCAAAACATGTCAGAGCAGGAGTTAGGACACAAAGAAAAATGATTTTAAGTGCACCAAATACACCACACCACCCCATTTCAGGATATCTTTGTGTGTGTGTATGTGTGCGCACGCACGTTTGTGTTGGTGTGCCTGTGTGTGAGACAGAGAGAGAGACTTAGAGAGAGAGAGCGAGAGAGAGAGAGAAAGAGAGAGAGAGACAGACGAGAGAGAGCTGAGAGAAAGAGTGAGAGAGAGACAGGGTGGGAGCTGGGAGGGCTGTGGTTACTTGGATCTATCGAATGAGAGCACAGTGTCCCATATGAAGTTGTGTAAGCTGTGTGTCTTGGCACTGTTGGCTTCTTGATTTGAAATACTAGCACAGGTTGAATAAAAAAATTTAAAGTCAAACTGCCTCTGTTTCTTTCTCTGTCTCACCCACTCTCATCCTACTCTCTCATCTCCTATTACCTTTCTCTCTCTCTCTCTCTCTCTCTGTCAATCTGTCTGCTGATGCTAAATTCATATTTGCCTTATTTTTGCCATAGTGCTGTACTTGCACCGTAGCCTCAGCACTGGACCAGTAAACCCAACCTTAACCATTAGGCCCATCAATGAGCAGCTTTAAGTAAATGGAAGATGTGGAGGCTGCAATACTAAAGGCCAAAGGCAATAAAATCAAAGGAAGCTTTTGAAACTTTTCACTCATAGCATTTGTTAAGTAGTATGGCAGCCTCACAACTATTCATGTTATATCTTTTGCTAACTTTGAATCATCAAAATTATGATTTCTCACTTGGGGCCATTTACTTTTTCCAGTTTGTTTAAGGCTATCTTGTGACCAGTTAATGCTTGTCTCTGTTTTGATAAGTTATTCATGTTTCTCTTTCCCCTCACACACAGATATTGACGAGTGTTCCTTTGAGAGGACATGCGATCACATCTGCATCAATTATCCAGGCAGCTTCGAGTGCGTGTGTCATAAGGGTTACATACTATATGGTCTTACACACTGTGGAGGTAAGCACACACACACACACACACACACACACACAGACACACACACACAGGGATATATGCTAAAACGGTGAGTGTGGCACTCAGTAAAGATCTAGGAGAGGAGAGAATGGGATCAGAAAGTGAGATGAAGATGAGATAAAACTGGAGTTTGACAGAGAAAAAGTGGGGAAGTATTGACAGACTGTTATGGAGAGAAAGAGAAGGGGAGAGAGAAAGACAGTATGTTTCCATAGACTGGGTGCAACCAAGTGACTGTCATTGATAACCAGGTCTGATTCCACTGAACATAACTTTGTGTGTGTGTGTGTGTGTGTGTGTGTGTGTGTGTGTGTGTGTGTGTGCGCGTGCTACAGATATTGATGAGTGCAGCATAAATAACGGGAGCTGTGAACATGGATGTGTGAACACACAAGGTAGCTATGAGTGTGTGTGCCCGCCTGGACAGAAACTGCACTGGAATAAGAAAGATTGCATTGGTAAGCTCTTCTTATCAACTTTCTACCTCCTCTCCTCTCCTCTCCTCTCCTCTCCACTCCTCTCCACTCCTCTCCTCTCCTCTCCTCTCCTCTCCTCTCCTCTCCTCTCCTCTCCTCTCCTCTCCTCTCCTCTCCCCTCCTTTCCTGTGTTTGTTTGTGTGTGTGGGTGTGTGTGTCTGTGTTCATGCATGTATGTGAGGTGTGTCTGACGTTGCCATGGTAATGTGACCCTGCTTGTCTCTCAGAGGCAGTGAAGTGTCTGCCCAATGGTAAACCAGCCCCTCGTGCTCAGCTCAGCTGTACCAAGACAGGTGGAGAGGAGGTGTGCTCGCTATCCTGTCCATCTAACGCCCTTTTCGTCGCAGGTCAGTGCCTCAAGAAACAACTCAAAATAAAACAAAAACATGCACTCTCAACATCCACGCAGTACAGACTAAATGTCTTGAAACTTCTAGGTAGCCTATCTGCAACCTTCTCAAAGCTCTCATGGTAGTCCTACAACATACACACGATATGTGTGTGACACACATGCACTTCCTGCAAATAGAATGCAACACACAACCTCCATGTGGCTAATATCAAACCTCTGAGCAGCTTTGAGTGACACATGTCCAACTCATAGCCCACACAACCACACGCTGCTGTTCTCCAAACCACAGTACAATCTGTGGTCATTTCCTCCAAAATCCATTATTGAACCTCCCATCCAGTTGAGCACAGTCCAGGCCACTAAAATTTATTTCACGTATGAAAATCACAGTAGAAGTACTCATTCATTAGAATGAAATGGTTGAAATGGTAAAAGTGGTTGAAAACTATTTTGGATGGTACCTGTCATTTTTGATTGTGCTGTGCTGTCATAGTGAACATTATCTACCCTCTACTGACCTCTAGTGGTCTAAAGTAGTCATCACATTTTGGAGGCTGTAACATGTGAAGTGCAGTTCAGCAGTATCAGTCCAGTCAGAGTAAGTCATGGGGTTGTGCTGGCTCAAACTACTAGATGCTGAAGTTACTCTGATCAGTCTAAGTAAGGATGATGGACAATGTAAAGGAACCTTATGGCAAATCATAATTCTGTGTGTATTGTACTTCTCATAAGCTTGCAGTTAACTTTGTGGTTGGTGCTGCTGTATTTCATTTTCACATCACCAGCATCTGAGATTCCTGTTCTTATTTTGATTATTATTTGAATTCTTTTATTAAAATTACTTTCAGAGCTCAAATACATTGAGAGCAGTGAGAGAGAGCGAGAGAGAGAGAGAGAGAGAGAGAGAGAGAGAGAGAGTGGGAAAGAGAGAGAGAGCAGAGCAAAGCATTTGTTTATGACTCCAGTATTACAATGGTATCTCAGTCTTTGTAAGTGTCTGGTACTTAGCATTTTCTTGAAATGTAATTGGATTCCACTGGATTCCATGGTTAGTGCATGCTTTCCTCTACCGTGTTTGTGTGGCTCAGAGTTTTGCTGCTATGGACTGGCCGCTTACAAAATGAGTGATGGTGCTCCTTTCGACAGCTCTTAAATTATGGACACATCTTGAGAGGGATTACATTCCGTAATGCCGGTCTGTTTCCGGGCGTACATCCGTTTTATTCTAAATAAACGAAGCCTGCATTTGAGTTGGCTGCACTATGTGTGTACGTGTGTGAGAGTGATAAATGGCTCCTGAACACTAAGTGAAATATTTGCTTTTATGTCTTTTCTCAAAAAAAAGGGGGAGACCAAGTCAGGCATCCAAAAACATAGGCATTCAATCATCTCTCGCTTTATGTATTTAGTGATTTTCTTTTCATGTCCAACTATGCGTGTTTGAGAGAGAGAGAGAGAGAGAGAGAGAGAGAGAGAGAAAAAGAGAGAGAGAGAGAGAGAGAGAGAGAGAGAGAGAATGAATGCATAGTTGATTGTATAGTGAATGAAAAACCATATAAACTCACCTCTAATCCCCGGTGTCCCTGTTGATAAATATATATTGAAAATGTAAATGTATGTGTGCTTGTTCATGTGTGTATATTTTTATAGTCTCTTTGGGTTCATATGAGGAGCACTAAAGTCATATAAAACCTCTTTTAATCCTGTGCGCTCCTGGGCTGGCGGTTGTAGTCCAACAGAAATACTCAGCCTGCCATTGGACGATTTGTGGTGAGGCCAAACTGAGGCCAGTGGCTCTCCAGACAGCTCAGCAGTGCTCTGTCATACTGAGAGCCAAAGCCTTTCCTTTCTGAAAGAAACACACACACACACACACACACTCACATACACAGACACAAACACATGTGCACACACACACATAAACACACACACACACACACACAAATACAAAGACATGCGCACGCATACGCACACACACATGTGCACACACACACACACAACACATACAGTGTCACGTTGTTGTACTCTATCAGCGTTACTAGTAGTATTAACATGTGTCTACTGTTTGTCTGTTATCTGTGTGCCTTAGACTCAGAGAACAGTTACACACTGAGCTGTGGAGTACCAGTGCAGTCTGGTAAAGTACCACAGAAGAGGAACACCACAACCTCTCTACACAGTTGCACAGGTAAAACACACACACACACACACACACACACACACACACACACACACACACACACACACGCATGCACGTATGCACACACCCAGCCTCCCTCCTTCTCTCATGCACACACACAGACATGTGCTTCCACACACTTCATATTCGGAATTTAATTTCATTGATTTTGTCTCATTTCTAGTACATGACTCATTTCCCCCATCAGGGCAATGAAGGAGAGAGATGAAGTTCAATTGAAACCTTGTGGGATTTGCTATTATTCTGTAGTTTGACTCAAGTTTTATAACAGAGCTGATGTCACAAAGGAGGAATACAAGTAGCAGTTGTAAATATTCTAATATGACCTGTTCTAGTACACTATTGGGATAGGTTACTGATCCCATCCTTACACTCCAAATCTGTCTTTTACGCCCCCTCTTTCTCACTTTGGAAACAGCCTGTTCCCCCATAAAAACTCATGTTTATTTTGTAAGTGAATTTGTATGGAGCAGTGGGAAGCGTGTCTGATTTATGAAGATGAGTACTAGGAGAGTTTGGGGTCAAAGCGCTCTTCTAAAATAAACCAGAAAGAGTGAGAGGGCCTCTGTCCTTTCCATTAGACACCTTAGCCCAGCCCATCAAGCAGAAGGCTCGCTTCAAGATCAAAGACGCCAAATGCAACCTGAGACCACGGAACAAAGAGAAACATCGGGAGGTTTCCAAACAGAATCTGCAAGGTGAGCTCCGCGTTCATGCTCGAACAGGGTCAGACGCAAAGATTCACAGAAAAGCTCAAGTTTATTAACTGAAGCCTCCATGTGATTGTCAACTGCACGAAGTGCAGTTTCGTGCAGTGCAGTTGCAATCTTGTTTAAACTGATTTGATGTTATATTTGAATGATGTAAACTAACACTAGAGTTTTGAAATTGTGTTAGTGAATTGGTATAACTGATTGCCTTTCTGATTTCTCTCTCTCTCTCTCTCTCTCTCTCTCTCTCTCTCTCTCACTCTTTCAATCTTTCTACCTCTCTCTCTTCCTCCCTCTGCAGGAGGTCAGTTCCCATGTACGGATGATTGTCAGGTAACATTTGTGAATCTGAAGTGTGACTCTTCGAAGAAGCGTCGAAGAGGAAGGAAGTCTCCATCTAAAGAGGTTTCCCACATCACAGCCGAGTTTGAGGTGGAGATGAAAGAGGAGGAGGCCTCAGGTGTGTGTGTGTGTATATGTGTGTCTGTGAAATACTTCATAAGACTGTGTATTCATTGTCTAATTGTGTGTCGCTGTTTGTTTTTTTCATTCCGTGGTTGTCTTGATGTTTTGATGGTTTTTGTATCTTTTCCAGATTCCTGTAACATGGAGTGTGTGCGTGAGAAGATGAAGCAGAAGTTACAGAGCACAATGCGCACTCTTAGGAAGTCCATTAGCAAACAGCAGTTTTATATCCAGTTCTCTGGCACAGCGTACGAGGTCGCCCACCGTGCAGCGCGGCAGACCGACAGCCTGGAGACCTGCAGCACCGGCCAGGTCCTCACGGACGGAAAGTGTGGTGAGCATGTCAAGTCGAGTTACATATATGTAATTAGCTTAGTTTGTGCCTCAAATGTTCGTTTGTACATTTTTGAATATATGAGCATTCATGGTCAGTGGAAAAAAATGAAAATGAAATGTGTGTGTATGTGTGTGTGTGTTTGTCTCCCAGTCAGCTGCAGTGTGGGGACATTTTATAGTGGGGAACAGGAGCAGTGTGTACAGTGCCCACCAGGAACCTACCAGGACACAGAAGGCCAACTGTCCTGTGAGCCCTGTCCAAGCACAGAGGGACAGGGTATCGCAGGGGCCAAGAACATCTCTGAATGTGGAGGTGTGTTTATGTTTGTCCTCTATTTCTTCACACTGGTTATGAGTTTCAGTGCCACACTATACCCCAAAAATGCCCATACCAAGTGTATAGTGTTCAACAATAAGATAAAAACATAAGTGTAGTAAGGGAATAGGTAAGGAACTGGTGATTCAGAATGAGTTGATTGATGTTTATAGGTTCACTCAGAAGTGCAGAAGAGTAGGGCAGACTCTTTAAATACTTCTGATGTAAATGTGATGCTCTGACATGTTGATTCAAAACAAGCAAATTAAGAACTAAGTAGTGCACTCCTGATCTCAGGTCTGATTTTTTGGTTAGTCTTTCATTCTCAGTTAAGAGGACAGTATCAGTGTTCTTCTGTTCTCTGTCAAAGAGGTGACAGTGACCCTCAGTAATGCTGAAAATTTGTAGAGAGTAAATTGTGCTTTGGCTCCCCCTTGTGGTCAGCCTCGCTTAGTGTTGAGCAGTTACTTAACTTCTTCCAAAACAATTTATAAACTAATTTAATCTCAGATTAAACCTCAGTAATGACCTGAGATTTGATGTCTTAGACTACTGAAGCGTAATTTTACTCTATTTAAGATATGAGTGAAAGGCAGAGAGATTAAGTAAATATTTCACTTTGACAGCTTTTGTCATATAGACTCTACAGAAGATCTAAGTCCAAGTTCCTTTCTGGAACAATTTACAATATTCGTACTTTTGGGATATTTTTTGAAGATGTAAATATGAGATTATTGTCACTTGTGAAACGTTAACTAGTGTAGAACTAGTGTATGCCTCTGTAGATAATCATATAAAGACATATATTATTAGCTGTAGTTCAGAATCTGTTTGAGCGTGTGTTATTGTGTGTACGTTTAGGCCAGTGTCCTGCGGGCCATTTCTCTGCTGACGGGTTTCTGCCGTGCCAGCCATGTCCCCTGGGCACCTTCCAGCCTGAACCAGGCCGGGTTTTGTGTTTCCCCTGTGGTGGAGGCCTCATGACCAAACACATCGCCAGCACATCTTTCAGAGACTGTGAGGCCAAAGGTAACACACTGATCCACGCACACACACCGAGGGAAAGCTCGACTCACATTCATTTTCCCTTGTCTGTGTTTCTCTAGATGTTTCTAGATGATGCGTCCATTCTTCTTCTCTCTTTCTTTTTTTGTATATCTTAGAGATTTTGAAGCAATAGCATTATATTTTGGGAGTCACATATAGTGAACATGGAATTCTAGCAATGTTTGGTGCTGAGAACACATAATGCTGAACTTTCCATTTTTTCCCTTACTTTTTCATCCCTTCTTTGTAATATACCCTCCTCTCTCTCTCTAGTTCACTGTGCTCCAGGGCATCACTATAACTCCACTACCCATCGCTGTATCCGCTGTCCTGCTGGCACTTATCAGTCTGAGTTTGGTCAGAACTACTGCATTACGTGCCCTGGAAACACCACCACAGACTTTGATGGAGCCACCAATGTATCCCACTGCAAGAGTAAGAAAACATTTTCGTCTAACACCGAAAACAAGAGGAAGCATTTTAGTGAGGCACAGCTTATTAATCAAAGAGCTTTCTTGGACAAACATTTTAGTGTAACAGTGCGAAAATTGGTGCTACATCATAGTGAAATAGTAGTTTGATTACTATGTTTACATTTGTGTGTGTGTGTGTGAGACTGACATTCACAGTGTTTTCTCTCCCCTTCTGTAGACCAGTTGTGCGGTGGGGAACTTGGAGATTTTATGGGCTACATTGAGTCTCCTAACTACCCCGGAGACTATC
This sequence comes from Chanos chanos, assembly GCF_902362185.1. Classification (NCBI taxonomy): domain Eukaryota; kingdom Metazoa; phylum Chordata; class Actinopteri; order Gonorynchiformes; family Chanidae; genus Chanos; species Chanos chanos. The sequence continues at coordinate 18,534,833 of NC_044495.1, forward strand.
CTGCCAACGTGGACTGTGTCTGGACCATAAACCCCCCAAATAAGAGACGTATTCTCATCGTTGTGCCCGAGATCTTCCTCCCCATTGAGGACGAATGTGGAGATGTTCTTGTCATGAGGAAAAGTGGTATGATCATCACCCCTGAGAAAGTAACTGTGTAATATGCTTACTTATCTGTCAGTCAGTCTGTGAATAACATGAGGTAAATTTGTCAGTTATTCAATAATACTCTTCATCACTACTATCAGTTTTACCTTTCTAAGATGCTCTGCCAATAACATAGACAGTGAACTGGTTACTCAGTTAGTTAAACTCCGGAGTACAGTCAGTGAATAAGCCTGTTTTCAGCCTATTACAGTCAGTAGGTTAGTTAGCTATACTGTCAATCAGTCACTTGGTCAATAAATAGGAAATTGAGGGGAATCAAATAACTGATGAGATGCTTTACCTGTAGCCCTGCCCACCTCCATTACGACCTATGAGACGTGCCAAACGTACGAACGACCAATTGCCTTCACCTCCCGCTCCCGGAAGCTCTGGATCCAGTTCAAGTCCAATGAGGGCAACAGTGGCAAGGGCTTCCAAGTGCCCTATGTCACCTATGATGGTCAGATTCCTCTCTGTTCTGGATGTACACATACCCTCCCACACACACACGCATACACACCATACTACACACACAAACACGCATACACACCATACTACACACACACACACACACACACACGCACACCAAACACCACACCACACACACACATGCATATAAACACTCATGTAAGTGCCACTTTCCTTCTCTGTCAGTAAAACGTAATTGCCTCAGCAAGACTGTTTACAGTTGTCAGAATGCTCTAGTGAAGATTCCACTGGGGACTGCGCTGTCTGAATCTAATTGTTTGCCTGCTGTTGTGTTGTAGAGGACTACCAGCAGCTCATAGAAGACATTGTTCGTGATGGTCGACTCTATGCCTCTGAGAATCACCAGGAGATATTAAAAGTAAGAGCCTCTAAATCCACCAACTGCAACAATGTGATAAACTTGTAACAACAATAACAACAGTAGTGCCTCACATAGTTGTATAACTACATATGGCTTTCAAATGAGCGTTATAAAGCTTAAAAAAACGTGTGTTCACCTTGGCCAACTTGTCAAATACATAAATGATCGAAAAAGCCCCGCATTTTACATGTCATACATATCATATGTATGCATCACATTATAGCCATATGACCTATTTAATGTCACACCTAATAAAGGTGGATTAAAGGGTATAGTTTTTCTCTTTAGGCGTTTCAGGCTTTACAGGGTAAATCTTAGCTGATAATAACTTTACCTTTGAAGTACCCACTTTTAGTCTGTTGACAAATTGCTTCAAATTATTAGCACTCCTATCTCCTGTGTGGTTTGCTTTGATCCTTCTAGTGGGGGGAAAGAACTTCTGTTCTCACCCGCGTTGGCTCAGACCCGTCTGAGTCGTGTTTGACTGGCTCTTCTCTCCTCAGGATAAGAAACTGATCAAGGCGCTGTTTGACGTGCTGGCACATCCTCACAACTACTTTAAGTACACCGTTCAGGAGTCCAAGGAGATGTTCCCTCGATCCTTCATTAAACTGCTACGTTCCAAAGTCTCCAGGTTTCTACGACCGTACAAATAGTCTCACAGACCCCCTCTTTTACACACCTCCTGTCTCCCTTCCTCCTCTCTACTCACTCTCCTCCACGATCATGCTCGCAAGTTAGCTCCCAGAATGCCTCAAGCACGGGAAGAGGAACTTCTCTGGCCCTCCTCCTGTCCTCTTGTCTGCAGTCATTCTTTTGACTTTAAACCTTTACTGTGTATCTTTGTCTTTTCTTGTTTTCCCATCTTTCTGTTTTTTTTTTCATTTGTTTTTTTTTTTTCCCTTTTTTTTGCTATGGAATATTTATATGTGCTAGAACATGCAGAAGCCCACATCTTGGATGTTTAATATCTCTATATATGTATATGTATGTACGTATGTATGTATATATGTATGTGTGTGAGTATGCATGTGCAAACCTGTGGTGTGTACATTCATACACACATACATAGATATGTATCCTGATTTTGAAAAGTTAATTTTCAGGCCCCTGATGTGCACGAGATTGAGTTTTGAAATGACTGGTGCACTTAAAGCTTTCTTTTAAAACCATTTTAAGACAGAAAATAGGGTCACTTTGAATCTGCTCATTTTTAAAAACCACAACACATTAGAATTTTTTTTTAACAAAAAGTAAGTGAAAACACAACTGCATAAGGAGATAAAGACTACCTGCTAGTAACAGAGAGTTACTATAGAGTTAAGTGTACGTTATGTAACTAATATTTGGAACTTTAATTGCACTTGAATTTATATTGTAAACTTTAGGTTTGTGTTGTATAGAAATGTTTCACCTTGGTTGTAGAAATGTCCTGATCTCACCTCTGTTTGGACCTGAGAACAAACCTGCCGAAGAAACGATAGAAAGGTCTTGTCACCTCTCCTGCACACCATGTCACAAAAACAAACAAACAAACAAAAAAATGATGTCACTCTCTTTCACAGAAATATTTCTAACAGTTTCAGACACAAAAGTCTGCCGAAATGTTGGTATTGTTAGCATGTGGTTCAGAGGACTGGGGGTGTCTGATTGTGCCCTGCCATGTCAAGTAATGAATGTAGCAGTCTGATATATGTAGTATGTGTGTGTGTTATAAGGAATAGTACAGATCTCTTTGCTTTGTACATATGGTAAATGTAGTGATATGGGTCAGATGGTAATGTTACCCTCATTTATTCAACAGGATGAGGGCAACTGAGCTTTGAATTAGCAACTGAGAACGTGAATGCAGAGAAATCTGCTTATTAAATACCTACTATATACTACTAACATATATTACATATCTATTATATAGTAATTACATATGTATTATCTTTGTGCTGGGCATAGAGATACTAAACTCATAGCCTTGATTATAGACCCTGTTACAGACTGTATAATGTCCATTGGGCATTACTAAGCTCTTAAATTCAAACCCAGAACTAGCAGATTCCACTGCACTCATTAAAACCAAACCCTAGTGGTACAGCAAACAAATGGGATTAAGTTAGTGTGTGTTTGTATGTTTGTGTGGATGTGTACATGTGAGTATGTCAAGCAAGGCTGAAATCATACCCTGCTGACATGAGTAGAATAAGACATGTTATTTGAAACAATTATGAGAAAAAGACTCTATTTAACTTGGATTTGTCTGATCATTTTTAAGAAAATATCAAGGGTCCATAGGATCCAAATACTCACCTAAAACTCCGAGTCGATTCCCACTTTTCCACTCCCCAAACTGTTGAAGTGACATTTGTATGTGCATGTGTATGACAACATGCAAATAGGTCTCTAAATACTACATACATATTTTTATCTGCAGTTTATACAGAAGGCAGATAATACCAAGGCTGCAGAGCAGTGTAGCTATAGGACATGGACTCTCCAATGCTCTGTCTTCTCTCTCTGTCTCTGTGTGTCATGTACACATGCGTGCGCGCACACACACACATACACACACACAGACGCACGCATGTATGCACGCACATGCGCCCGCGCACACACGCGCACACACACATACACACACACACACACACACACACACACACACACACAGGTAAACATAGTACAACAGGAGTCTCTTTAAATAAGTAAAGCCTGTGTGAGTGATGCTGTACATAACATGCCCAACAGGAGAGGTGAACTATCCCTGCAAAGCTGCTTTGTTCAGATAAGCACTTATTATTGCAAGCATTTACTTTGTTCCATAGTGTCTGTGTACCTAACACACACACACACACACACACACACACATCCTATGGCACACATTACAGCATGCCTGCATGCTTTCCTTTTTTAACACACACAGGTGCACAAACTCTCATAACCATTTTTATTGTGATTCATCCAGCTCTTGTATTTGGTTCACAGGTCTGATTGTTTGTATGATTGTATGTTGTACTTTCTTTTACTCACATTTTGTTATTTTTCATTTACTAAAACTATTGGAATGGTTCTTTTTAAGAGTTAAGCTATCAGTAAAGCATTCTTTGTTGTAAGAGGGGACAAGAATGTATGAACTGTAGAGTCAGTTGTAGATTTCAGTGTTTGCCCTCACACACACACACACACACACACACACACACGTACACAAACACACACAGGCACATTTACACACATACACACATGCACCTTGCACATAACCATACACACTGAATTTCACCCACTCTGTGCACAAAATAGAACACACATGTGCACTCATGCAGATGGAGCTGGGATTGCTCCAAAGCATCTTCTGCTCTTCAAATAGAGATTGCGAGGAAGGCACAGATTGCTGCTGGTGTGGCTTCGTAACCTTTATAATGTCCAATATGTAAATGATGTACAAATGTTTGCTTTTTTGGATTTATTAAGTTAATATTTACGTTTAGAGAAGCAGATAAGGAGAGTCTGATGAAAAGAGCAACCTGTTCAAATTGCTGTTGTGTAAAAAGTGTGAGGACTGCTTCAGAGGAACCCACTTTAAGAATAGAAGAGCGTGTACTGCTACTCTCCTCAACTGTGCATCGCCATATTGAAAAAAAAAAGAAAGAGCAATTCAGCTGTGTGAACGTAAACCCCCGAGCCGAGGTAAAGTTGTGTGGAAGAGAAAGACGCTATTGTTTAAATTCTCACTTTAGAAAATAAATCATACAAACCTTGAGATTTGTGTGTACACATGTATGTGTGTGAGCGAATGTGTTCCTAAAAGTTCTTCTTCTTCTTCTTATTCTTTTTTTTAAATCACGCAGCATTGTCAATGCCACGCAGCGGGACACCGGTCCCGCTAGTCTTGTACCTTTTTCACAAAAAAAAAAAAAAAAAAAAATTGTCAGCATTAGTGTAATAATTATTTATGGTAGCCTAATAATATAACATAGAGTAACTTTTGTTTACTTAACAATATTCTCTATCTCATCATAACTATTTTTGATTTCACGAAGATCATTATCACCATCATCAATACCTGCAGGCCGACCATCCGGAGAGCTATGACGTGAACATAGCGCTACTGTAACGTAATGCGCATGTCTTTATAAACTAGTCTAAACTGTACTCATTTGCAAGTTTTAAAATCACCGCAAGGGTGCAACATACACCAACAGAAAGCCGATACGTTTACTTAACTTGTTCGAGATCACCGACCTTCCAAATTTCTTTCCACTGAATCTCTCTGGACAGCTGATGGGAGACACCCTTCCTTTTTCCAACAAATTTACATAAACATATCTTTTGTATTAAACTATGTCAAGGTTCTCGGCGTTATTGTGTAACTTATTTGAGAGAAATTATATTAAAATTTAATGGTTATCTGTCTCTGTGAAAAAGCCCTAAACCACTTTTGGTCGTTTAATTTGAAACGACCTGATTCAGAGATATTCGCTGACGTTAGTTGCTCGCCTTCTGTCTAATATGTCTACCCCATAGGCTTCTGTTTGACATGCCACGCTCAGTGTCATATGAGCCTCTCCGTGGAAAACAAGATGAGAAGACTTTCTGTAATTTTAGCATTTATTGAAAAGGATACTGTTATGGCCCGAGGACGCTAAAATGAAAACTGAAAAATATTGGAGTATTTTCATGTATGGGCAGCGATTAGAAAAATAATGAGAATAAAGGAGATAAAATATGTGAGCTATGGTGAAATATTGTTTGTAGGAAAACTGACGAGGTGCACTGTTTACTGATCGTGTTTAAGAGTCAAACGATCAAAATATAGCTGCATTTGACTTGTACGTGCGTCTTTGCCATTGCGCGTTCAACGCTTAGGAGTTGTCGAGTCAGTGCAAGGATAAATGAACTTGCTTTGTGGTCTCGTGATACTGAATAAAGGTTCCTGATCTATTATATTTTTAGTGTGTAAATCACAGTGTTTACCATATTCATTCTCGTTGCTACAGTGTCTCGTAGGCTACACTGAGTTCAATCATCAAGGCTACGCAAAATAATCGAAAAAACGAACAAATTATAAATTTCACCCCATGGCTCTTAACTGTTAAGTTCAGTATTTCTGTGCTGGTCACATATAGAGGTGTGAATCATGTCTGATGGGCTGTTTAGGATGTGTTTTGATAATGGATATTAATCTATTGCAGATAAATGTATAATTAGGTTAAATTAACCACAAAAACATACATCTTACAGGCAGCTAAAAGACTATATCAGGAAAATATACTGCACAACATTTCAGAGCCGCCAAAATCTATGGGAAACAAGCACTCAGTTTAAGGATGTGTCTTCTAAACATCTGACTGTCTCTTACTGCTCAATTGGCCACTGTTTGTGTTCTGTGTAATTACTTGCAAATGTATGTTTAATGTGTTATAAGAGGTAGCCTATCTGTGTTGCAACAAAATCATAGCGTTCCTCAGTGTGAAATTTTGCCCACGTGCCCTAGATTGATATTTGCAGTCAACCACTCCACAGTTGCTCATCTGTTTTGCCCTGCATCTACAACAAGTAAACAGATGTCAGAGCAGAGGAGCATGTGTCTTAGATCACGTTTAATACTAGCTTATATCTTTCCCCCAAACTCCCCTGCTAACATTGCCTTCGCCATGGCTCCTCATGAAACAGCAGAAAGTGGAGCATACTTTGTCACCAAAACTCTTGCCAAATGTGCCCCAATTATCAGTTCTCTTTCAAAGTGAATTAGAACTCTTCTTATAGTGGTAGCAGTCAAAATAATGGATGACTGGGCCTGTCCAGCATTTTTATTTTAATGACCCAAAGTAAGATGGGATGTTAGTTGCATCATTAGTACACTTCAAGACTTGTATCATGAGTTCACCTACAGACAGTAACCTGTAGGTGAAACCTGAACGCTCTGACTGTACTCAAAAAACCTGAATAGGTATGCAACACATGAGCACAACTTATGTGTTTCTTATGGTACAGCCAAATGGCACATAACGACGTCAGCACCAAAAAAGTTAGTTAGAAAGACCTATAAACATGAGGTCTGAAAATAATCAGCATAGAAAAAAGCTAGGCTATTCATTCACTAATGAACTACTTAATCGTTCAACGTCTCTGACAAATTCAGTATGCAAGAGGACCCAGAAAAGAGTACTAGCATGCCAAGATCACAAATAAACCGTAAATATGACAGCATTAGTGCAGTTGGTATAGTTCCTAAACTAGTGTACAAGAAATACAAAGATCATGACGGAATACCCTACTCTCCGAATCTATTGTTTTAACCACTTGTAGACTAATTATTAGGTGAGAACCACAAACTTAGTCATCGTTATCATCATATTTCATGTACGCATACTTGTTTTATATGACAGCACCAAAATCAAACAAATAGTACCTATATCTACTTAAAAGTTACAGCATTGCGCATTTGTGACAATAAGCTTAAAGCCTTTAACGTGACAGTCATCAATAACATACCAGTCATCAGTAACAGACACCAGTGACATACTCTTCTTGCGCCTTCTCTCACCACATTAAACAGTTTGCTTATTTACATCATAAATCAGTTTATGACATAAACGTACTAGATTGTGGGCGAGCACCTTGTCCGGTCAGCTGCGAGAGGCGCCCCATGTTTGTTGCGCTATTTGCGGTCAGTAAAAACACGGAGTCAAAACTCTGAAACTCATAGAATCTTAGGAATAAAACGTAAGCTATATTAATTCAGCCGCTTAAACGAATTAGAAAAATAAGGGGTAGGCTAAATAATGACGCAAAAACAGTGCGGACACAGAAATGCGCACAGTAATGACATAAAGTTAATCAAAAATGCTTTTCTTCGGTCATCGAAAACGACTGAAATTGAATACATCTCTAGGATGTCCGCTCTCTATTGGCTCTCTCGCTAAGGATTTAAGATACTTCCTGGTACAAACGTTATAAGCAAGAGATGTGTCCCCTGGACTGTTCGTATGTGCAAATCAAAAGGAGAGCTGGAAAGATCCAGAGCCCGGCCAGTGTAAGGGGGAGTGTCTCATCGCCAGCAAAACACGCACTAGCCTACCACGCGGCTCCAGTTCAAACAGACCAGCGCGCGCCTCTGTAAAGGCTTTCTTCAACCTTTCTCCTTCGGCAGTCTGGTATTTGTGTTTTCACTGAACACAGAGACAAACGAGGAGATAATCTTCAGTAAGAAAATCAACGGCGAACGGATTCAGGACTCCACGCGAATCCAGGTTTGTCAGCTATCATCTCGGTTCATACCCGAGCTTATTAATATGGGTGTGAATGTGTGGATGCGCATAGAGAATAATAGCTTAACTACTGTTTCTCAACCAGCCTTGTCATTTGTCAACATATATATCACATTTCTTTCAAAGGACAGTGGAAGGACACGATATGGATGCTATAACTGATTTTAATATATTGTAGCATTTTCATAATAAGCTGAACGCTGTCAGTTAGTTTCGGACGGAAGAATTTAACAGGAACGCACAGTATCCTTCTTGTTTCTAGACACCGGGTAACGAACATCGCTTTGCCAGCGCCTTTCTCTTGGGGCGAGGCTGTCACACTTCGCCCTTAGGTCAGAGTTTACCGAAAATAGGTGCAAGTAGTTTTCTTAAGTTTAAAAAAAATCTGTAAATGTATTATGTAACGCGCAAGCTAGTATTTTCTCGTGATGGACCATTTAACGGTATGTGTTAAAGTTAACTTTCGATGAAATTGTGTACAAACTGGACTGTGAAGACATGAAGTACTTTTTAAAATCCATTTTGCTAATTCAGCCATGTAGTGCTTTTTAAATACCTTTTAAATATATGCATTTTTATTGTCTCGTAATTTCATATGCCTCAAATCCCCAGATAACCCTCAACCCGGTCACGGCACGTTTGATATGTGTGCGCTGTGACCTTGGGCAGTGCGTGGTAACAGTTTCTTTCAATGCAGTAAATTTCCAACTTTGGTTCACGTTACAGCTTAACAAACAGTAAATTGGAGATGTGTAAATTTGTGGAATTTTGACTTATGCAAGGGAGACCTCTGACTAATTCAAGTTAAATAAGTACAATTAAACAGCATTTTATGAATCTTCATAATGTTCCAATATTCGGAATGTTTTCATAGCATATCAAGTTCATTAACTGCTTTGATATTTTTGGGTTAAAAAATTACAGACACAAACATGTGTCTGTAATTTTGGGGGATTATCTGTAAATGAACACTTCCCACCACCTTTTCTGGACCTATTGCAATTCTGCAAACATTTCAAAGGTGATTATGTTCCACAGGAACAGGAATTCTAGATACACTTAAATTATGTGGAAAGTATTGTCTAATATTGGACCAGCACACAACCCATTGTGCGTCTCAATGATTGCATACATACACACACACACACACACACACACACACACACACACACACACACACACAAACACAAACACACTGTGGATTATGTTATATAGCCTTATCAGTGTCTAATAAAGCTCCATTCTGGTGCTGAATGTCTCATCAGTATAACTTTTGATCAGCTCTGTCATGGAAAGGGTTGTGAAAGTCAAAAATGGAAAAAGAGAATGTAATATTTTCTAATTTCCCTAAAGCTCTACCTGTACTCTACCTGTCGTTAACCAATAAAACATCTGCTTGTCTCTCTGAAATGTAGTGTTCCACTTCAAATTAAATATGATGACAATAAATTCACATATTGCTGTTTTTTTATGTACCATTGTACTACGGCTGAATTAATTTTGATTATTGTAGATATGAAAACTAATTTGCCTTGAATTTGCCTGTTGGGCAAATTATGTATTTTAGTACATATGTGTGCACTTGCATGTGCATGTTTGTTTGTGAGCTGATAATGGTGGTAATAAATGAGTGGTTGTTTAGGCTGCTTAAATCATTTTGCAATATGCCCATTCTTCTTTTTGTCTGCTAATGCCCTTTTCCTCTTTTTGCCCAAAGATATTTTCTCACAATTTGTTTAATAAAAAGCCCATACTTCCATCAGCGTCTAGTAATGAGTATCTCCATGTATATAGAGACAACAATGATGTGGTACCAAACCTTATTACCATATTCTACAGTGCACCGCATACTGTCTCTGATATGTCATTTTCTGTGAGAACAAGACCACAGCTGTGCGCATTAATCAACCATCACTCTGTTCTAGGTGTGAGACCACTCCAGTGGTTAAGGAGAAGGGGCAGCATGTATGCTCAGTATCCCAGTAGGGAGGCAGTGCGGTGGGTCAGTCACTGAGGGCAGGAGGGTACCTCTGGTCCTGGACACCCACATCACTAACTTCCCTGACTTAAACCGCCTGAACCGACCTTAATCTACGCAGTGAGTGACTGAAACCTATGTTATCATGGCATTCACACTGTCTGAGATTATGGCAGCGCGACGCCAGCAGCAGCAGCAGCAGCAGCAGCAGCAGAGTCAGCAGGCGCAGCGTGCGGGCAGAGGAGGCGTGGAAGTGGATGAGTATAGTGCCAACCCTACCCAAGCCTTCACCTTTTACAACATAAACCAAGGACGATTTCAGCCGCCCCACGTGCACATGTAAGAGACACCCGTCACCTCTCCAGCACTCGTAGACACCCACACACAAAAAAAACACACATACACAGCGCCCAAACTCAGTCAAGTCTTCATCTTCAACAATAACCGGGGGTGCTTACATCCACCTCACACTACAAGCCAGAAATTAAGCAAACCTAGACCTTAACCTGCCTTAACACCAACCAGAGATGCCTCTGCACATGGATGCATATGACACACGCGCTCACGCGTGTAGTACCAATCCCACATATGCCATCACTTTGTGCATCATAGATGAGGAATGTTTCCAGTGGCCAGTATACACATTTATGAGATATACACTTGGGAATATACACACACCCTCAGGTAAGGATATACACCTTTCAAATTTTTGTTTAATATGCACTTTATGCTGATAATGCTGAAACTTTTCATGCCGATAGTAGTACACATACACTCACATTTTTTTCTCTGCCTCTCTGCCTCTGCTTCATGTGTTTCTTTTTAGCAGTAGATTTCTTTCTCTTGAGTTCTCCAGTGTATGCCCACTCTCTCACTCTTTCTCTCTTTCTCTCTCATCTTTTTCGTATGCAGATACCTCTCCTCCTTGCCTCTCTTTCCCTGTCTCTCAATTCCGGTCTCATTCCCTTCCCCCTCTTTCTTTCATTCTTTCTTTCTATTTCTCTCCCTGGTCCCTTGTGTATTTCTGCCTATGACTCATAATCATCCATATATAAAGGGACTTCTTTTTTCTATTCTTTGGCTTCTACATGTGTCTGTATTTATGTGTGACAAAGTGTGTGCGTATGTGTGTGTATTTCTGTGTGTGTGTGTTTACGACGCGGATAGCTGCTGTTATTGAGCAGGCTAACCCAGCAGTAGTTTCTCTTAAGTGGGCCACTTTTATTCAAAAGTAACCTCCTCTCTCGCTCTCCAGAGACGCACTGCTGCTACTGCAACTACCAGGGCCTAGAGAAAACTTACTAAGGACGTATTCCTCCCTCTCTCTCTCTCTCTCTCTCTCTCTCTCTCTCTCCCTCTCTCTCTCTCCTCCCTCCCTTCTGCTCTTTCTCAGGGTGGATCCATTGCCCCATGACACCCCTAAGCCTCCTGGTTACACGCGTTTTGTGTGTATCTCAGACACACATTCTCGCACTGACACTATTCAGATGCCCTATGGTGATGTCTTACTCCACACTGGTGACTTCACCGAGCTTGGTCTGCCCAGCGAAGTTAAGAAGTTCAATGACTGGCTTGGTAAGGCCATTACACCAACCTTTACTCAACCTTTACACAGCTCTGCCTTAGCCTCTGTTATGTGACAAACAAGTCATAGTTCATCAGTGTCTTACTGATTTGTTACAGTTAAGGCGATTCTTGTGCTTTATATTACATTTAACTTCATTTACATTAAACTTTAATGTATCCATGTTTTTTTCCCTTGTAAAACACAGGGGGGTTTAAAACACCGAAATTGAACATGGCCAAATATATGTTGCCACATAGTCGTGATCAGTTGGAAGAGAAGTCTAGCATACAACTGTAATGTGACCTTCATGCTATGTAGTATACTGTACTGACTTTTCTTATACACTGTCTCCATGGGATCATTAGTTAACTCATGAAATTTTATCTGTTGAAATACTGAACATAACAACGTATCTCTTCCAGTTAGCAATCTACGATCACTTCTTGACAGAGCCTATACACTTTGAGTTGAATTCATTCTGTTTAAGACACTGGAATGATTGAAAACATGAGAACATGGAGAGAGAATGTGGTGCAGCGTTAACTGACTGTATGGCTTGGATAAGTGTACTGCTCTACCGATGGGGACCCCAGCGTGTGAGACGATGTGGCAGACGTGTTGTCAGAGACAGGGATGGCTGGAGAAAGGGATGGGCCCATTGGGGAAGAATGGAAGGCTGGTTGTGTAGCTCCCCTGAGGTTAGTCAGTAGGGTGCTGGAGACATTGCAGCTGAAACGCCTGCAGTTCTTACTGAAAACAGGGAAAGAACTCTCTCTCTCTCTCTTCATCTATCTATCTGTTTCCTCTCTCCTCTGCTCTCTGGTGCGCCTTCCTGTGGTTCTGTTCTTGCATTTATTTCTGTATAAATATTTATAACTCTGAGCTCTTTTCTCATCTCTCTCTCTGTCTTTGTGTGTGTGTGTGTTTGTGTGAGAGCGAGAGCGAGAGAGAGACTTACCTCCCAAAACCTACACAAACAAGTATACATACTTTTGTGTTCTTTTACATCCACACTTCTCTTTTCCCTTCTCTCTTTCTCTCTCTCCCTCCCTCCCTCCTTCTCCGTCCTCTCTTCCTCTCTTCCTCTCTTCCTCCTTTTACTGGTATAGGCTTGTCTCTTGTGTAAAAAATATATGCACCTCCCTTTATCTGTATCCATTCATCTGGGTCTTTCGTGTTAGTTGTGTGTGTGTATGCAGACAGTCAATACCATGTCGTTGTTGGGCGCATTCTTTGTATTGGGTTTATTCAGTGGAATGAGTTAGTGCTGTGTCTATGGCTGTTTGATATGTGGATGAAGAGGTCTCACAGTCTTTATGCAGACAGGGCATTCTCTCCCTGCTCTTAAATAACATGCATTACATACATGAAAAGATCCAACGATAACAATTTGAGACAGCAAATCTATTAGCTAAAGAACCAACTCCAACTGTTTTCTCAAGGCTTTTCTAGAAAATATAGACAATGTTATGTCACATATGTAGTAATTACGGTGTAATAGCCCAGCAGTGTATATTTCTGTCAGTCCCAGTAACAAAGTTGGTACCATATCAATATAATGTTTCTCTGTAATCCTCAGGTCAGACAGTACCCACAGAATTTCATTAATTTGGTTAATAGGCTCACAGTGTAAAGCAGTGCTTTAATGTGTTTTAGCAGATTATGCAGGTCTAGAAGAATGGAGTAATATTGCACAGTATAAGTCATAAATCAGAGTGTGGATTTCTGTCCCCTTAGTTGCCTGTGAATTAAGAAACTACAAAAGCCCCAGTTCTCAGTCAATACACAATCAAATTTGCAATCTGAATTCTTTATAGAGGTTTAGTTCTTGTGCCAATGAATGTCAATTGCTGTTTATTTATTTATTTACTTATTTATTTTGTAATATCCACTTACAGAACTACGTAGAAAGTCTGTGCTAGTTTTAGACACTCTCTCTCTCTCTCTCTCTCTCTCTCTCTCTCTCTTTCTCTGTGTGTGTGTGTGTGTGTGTGTGTGTGAGATGCATGTGTACATTCAGCCATGACTCTGTGGGGTGGTTTCCAGGACAAGGATTAAGCCCAGCTCTGGAAAGGCTATACTCTCCAAAGGAGAATCCCCATTCACACTACAATTTAGTCCAGGCTTAATTTTTGTCCAGGAAACCAATCCCTAATGTATCTGCTAAATTTTTGCTAAATACAGACCTCACTGTGTTAGACAGAATGTAGATCAGATTTACTAAAGCCTTTCACTTGTACCAAGATAGGCAGCTTGTGGTGTGTGTGTACGTGTATGTGTCTATGGGTGTGTGTGTGTGTTGTGTGTCTATGGGTCTGTGTCTGTTTCTGTGTGTGTGTGGTGTGTGTCTGTGTGTCTGTGTGTGTGTGTGTGTGTGTGGTGTGTGTCTATGGGTCTGTGTCTGTGTGTGCATGTGTGTGTGTGTGGTGTGTGGGTCGGTGGGTGCATCAAGAGAAGTGTGTTTGGGCCATAACCAGCTTTTTCCTCCTCCATTTTCCTCTACCTTTTTCAGACTCTTTGCCTTTGTACTCTGTCATCTCCATGTCTGGGGTCAGAGAGTGGAAGCTTTGACGGTGTTTTTATGCCCATAGTATAAATAATAGATCCTCCTCATCGTTCGATGTGATAGTCATAGGGATTATGTGGACTCTGCTTGTGTACATACTGTATGTGCAAGTGTGTATTGTGTGAAGGAGGTAGGAATTGGCCATGCAAGAAAAAGTATAATATGACCTTGATTTTTTTTTTTTTGCTCCAGAGTTGCCTCCATTCTGCACATCTACTTCACTTTCCCTCTCCACTATAGAAAACAGACATCATGAAACTTTAATGTAAGCTTTTTCTCCCCTCAGTCAGGTTTGGTAGATTTTTTTTCTCCTTATCTCTGCCTCAAGTGTCTCTGCTTGAAGATTTTGCCATGGTGTTCATGGGATATCTGACACTTCTTTATGGTTTCCAACATAGGAAATATAACAGAACCTCAGATGACAAAATTCTGAATGCATTTGTGTATGTGTGTGTTTGTGTGTGTGTGTGTGTATGCTGCTGCACACTGAACAGAGCCATTGAATTTTGAAATGAACCTCATGCATGAAATGAATTGAATGCTATGACTTTTCACACATTCATGATGTGTTGCTTTATAAAAGAAGACATAGTAATTACTGGCCAGTCAGTTGAACTAAAATATCTTACACACATTTATGAATAGGGACATAGAAACAATCTAACCCCTTAAAAAGGATGAAATATTAATTTCTTTTTGTTGAACTTGAATATTGAGTATGGTCCTCTCTTAAATTTAATTTTCTCATGCAGAATATCCACCTAGTGCCAGTAGGGATATGAGAGAAAAATTGCAGGTGTAATCAGCAGGGGAATGAGGGGACCTGCCTGCCTCCAATGTTTAAAGTAACCCCCCCCCCCCCCTTCCAGCCTATCAGGTCACACTGCACTGTAATACCTGATATAACTTGTGTAATTGAAGGCAAAGACAGACTGTTTTCAGAAGAAATCAACATACTTAATAGACTGTATAGAAGTACAGGGAATTCATTTAAAGTGTAAACATTTTTGCAGGGAAGATCCCAGAGTTTTATTTTTTTTTTTTTTCAATTTTTTTAACATGCTTTATGTCCCCTAAAGCAAATTTGAACTTTTCCTCATTTCAAGCAGCTCTCAATAATTCCTTATTTCTTCAAATGCAACGACATGAATTTTGCTGCCGGCCCTTTTCTCACCACTTTTTTAAAAATGCAGAAGGCTGTCTTATCCCTTTACTGGGCTTTTGTCAGTGTTTCAGTGTCTGATATCTCTTTCTTAAGTCACAGATCCTTTCTTGATTCAGACTGGTGAGTTTGACTGTGCGTTTGTGTGTATAAGACGCAGATAAAACTGACTAATAAGAGAGTAGTTAGTTTGCTGGCTTGGTAATGGTTTACGTTTAAGCTGTCATTACATCTGTCCGATGATGTTCATCTCATTTTAATTTTTTGTTGTTGTTTTTGTTTATTGCAGACATAGGCTAGGATTTGATCAAGAGCATGTATGCATTTAGTGTGGAGTAAACGAGTGAAAGAAAAGACCAGTAGCAGTGTTTCAAACTAAAGTTTTTATTTATTTTAGTTTTTAACTTTGTCTGGCTTCTGACATAGCGGTGAATTCAGACTGAGCTCAGGCGTCACTCAGGAGGTACATAAGGACGTGTATGTGTTTCTTTTTGATTATACAGAAAGCAAGTGTGTGTGTATTTAGGGACAGGCATAGTAGATGGTGTGTGAAAGGTGTAAAATGCTCTGTCTTTGTCTTGTTTCCCTGTTGAGGGGGCATGGATTACGGATTAGAGGGAGGAATCCATGTAGAGTGGGACAGAGACTGAGTCCTACAAATGTTTAACACATCATTTTATCATAAATAGCCTGTGTTCCACATAAATCATGTCCTTGTGTTTAAAGAAACTCAGATTTGTGCCCTGATAATGAATTTATAATGCTTGGCACATAACGTTCTGTAATTAGTTGTTCTAATGACCTTATGCATGCTAACAACAGTTGATGAAGCTTCAGATTTATTGGCCTTATTGTGTATCAGTACTCTTTTATCATTTCCTGCTTGTCATAGAATAATTCAGGCCACCAGTGGGTATATGTAGTACATATACATCTCTGGCAAGGTTTACACAAGATGGTCACACATTGTGATACATGCATAGACACATATGTGCAGGCATTGAGGACTGCAGTAATCCTCTTCAACAACTCCTGAATTTGGAGGTTGAAGCATTTTCCTCATCAAAGACTGGAGACCACCCACCCAAACACAGGGACAATAGCCGCAAAAGGCAAAAGCCCTAAATCTCTGAAGCTCTGATACCACCTGCCCCTCCGATACAAGCACACAAACACACATTCAGAACCAGAGCCCCTCACTTAGTCACAAGAATGGGTATTGACAGACAGACAGAACAGCAGTGTGTGTGTGTGTGTGTGTGTGTGCGCGCGTCTTTTTGTATCTGCATATGCTGATGTGAACACGCATGTGCTTTTCAGGCTCGTTATTTAATTACTTTTTTCTCAACAGAAAGTACATGAAAAGGATGGAAGCTTTGTAAAACAGATTCACAGTGAAATTTAAACTATTTGTTGCTTGAAAGCAGATTTTTGAAATCAAAGACAAAAGGGCGTGAAAGATGGGAGCTAATAACAACAGACAACACGCAGGCATTCCTGTGTCCGATTAGCCGTTTGAGCACGGACCGGCATCTCTCTGCTTTTTTCTTTCATTCGCTCTCTGTTTCTCCATCACAAAGGCTACGGCTCTGTCTTTCCCCACCCTCCCTCTCCCTGGCGTTTTGTATTTGTGTGATTGATTGCTTCCAAAGACTTTCTTTTTGCTTTGTGTTTCTAAGAGAATGAGCCCATTGTCAAATGGTGATTCTCCCTATAATTCTACATTAGTCCTTTGAAGCGGCAGGGCTGTTTGTGGAATCCATATGAGAGAAACAGAGAGAAAGAGAGAGAGAGAAAGACAGAGGCCTGGAGTACACAGACATAAGTAAAAATATGTGGGGATGGAGATTGTGTTTGTTATTTACAGACTTTTTCTGCATGTTACCCCCCCCCTCCCAAATCCAGGTAAATTGCAGTTAAAATAATTTACTCATGTATAAAATAGATATGAAAGTACACAGCAGTAAAAGTCTTAAAGGTTCTCTGCTATTTTTGTATGTACAACAGTGACCACAGCTTTTGTTGTAGAAAATATTTTTTTAATAAAAATCAGCACTGAAACACATCAGAGAGAGAGAGAGAGAGAGAGAGGGAGAGAGAGAGAGAACAAGTCCAATAAATGACAAAGATGTGCGAGTAAAGCTTATAGTTTCTCTTTCAACATCTCTCCTTTATTTCCCCTGCTTTCTCCTGACTTTTATGACCAGCCATCAGTTGCTAGCTGAAAGATGCTTGCGCTGGCGGATTTTCACAGGAGCAGAATATTGTCCATGTGTATGTGTGTCAGTGTCAGTGTTTTGAATGTATCAGGTTAATTCATGTCATCTGAAATCTTTCACTTTGAATGTTTCTATGTCTTCATCACTTTATGTCTGTGTGTGTGTGTGTATGTGTGTGTATGTGTGTGTGTGTATGTGTGTGTGCGTGTGTGTGTGTGTGTGAGGAGGGGGTGAATATGAATGTATATGTGTTTTGCATGTGGTTGTGACAGTCGAGCTTCTGTGCTGTCGAGTTTAACACCGCCCGTTTCTGCTGTCCTGAATTTAATTGCAGCTTTTCAGGGACGCTTCGCTGCGTAATTGTCAAAACACTGCGTGATGGAACTCGCTGTCACATACAAAACCCGACACATTCTGACGTGTTTCATCTATTTTATGACACTCCTCAGAAAAAGGGAACATTCCAGATGTTTGTAAAGACAGAGGCGCTGGAAAAGTGTGTAGGAATATGGAGATTTGTGGGGACTTGCCATTGGCTTACTTGGCAGGCATGGACATATTTTCTTTCTACTGCTGTGAACAAGTTAGGGATGGTTAAACAGAGAGACTGCACTGGGTTGAAGTTTAACATAATAATCTGTAATATCGATACTGTAGTGCTGACCCTATCATATTAATCACAGCCTAGAAAAGCTTTACCGGACCAGTGTACCATACATTCCTTTTTCAGTGTTTAAATGATCTTCTACATCGTAATGATATATTTGTAAATATGCACTTCTGTCCTTCCTGTGTCTAGCACTCACTGAGTTTGTTAAGGTTCGGCAGTTTACTGTATTAAGCCGCAGGGTCGTCAAATGTAAATTTGCAATTCGAATGTTCGTTAAATGTTGGGGTGGGGGTGGGCTGGCTAATGCACAGTAGAATTTTAAAATGTATTCTAGAATTTTTAGACATGCCTTGCGTACATTTTCACTAAATTTACACAGACGCCATTCGGTGGCGGTCTGCATATCAATGCCTAGCTTAAATATATCAAGCTGTCATTGTCCTTGTGGTTTTCTTATCTTGTTTATATCATAGACTTTGCCTGATCACTTAAAAATATGATTAGTTGAAAAACAAAGCCTACTTTTTAGCATGTTGGACTAAATGGGAATCTGTAAGCCATAAGATGATGTGAGTAACTTACGTTCTTCATTAGTTCATTGAATCTTGTTTGGGCCAAGACTTTTTTTCCTCAAGACTTTCTTTAGTGCTGCTGTAAGCGTTTTTGTAAAGACATTCATTATTAACACAACAGTATAAGAACCGAGTGACAAGCAGATTATAAAAACAGCAACATCTCATACACATAACGGAAACACAAGAGGCTACATTTCAATTTGGAATATATATAATAATTAAAAGTAAAATTTGTGAGGTCGATTCACAGCCCCATTAAGCCTTATACCGGTATTTCATCTGATGTAATGCTGAACAGCATTGATCACTCACCACTACACATGGTGGATATCAACAAACTGATTGACAGCTTGAACAATCGGACACTCGGTGACTAATGAGGAACAGTCACCTGGATTGCTCAGAGAATAGTTTACAGCTGATTTGAAACTTTTAATAGAAAACATAACACATGCTGACCTGATCTGAAAACCTTAACATGTGCAACCAGTGGAGCTCAACCTCTATGACTGCCAGGATATTAACACCCTAATGTAACCTTTCTGAGGAGCCACGGACGCTGTTGTTAGTTATTTGCACAGTAGTGAACACGATTATACCAGTGCTGAATTAAGCAATTTTGCTTCCAGAAATATTGTTATATCATGACGTAAGTTTGGGCAACGACTCTTTCGCAAAAAGTGTAAAGGCTGCATTTTTTGAAGTTTGGTTTATCATATTCTGAATATTGGTTTGCCCTATTAGTGGGAGAAATATGGCTGAGCCAATGGAAACTCAGAGGTACAGGAAAGCTGAAGAGTAGATTCCCAACAGGGAGAAACTTCAATAGTTTACAATTATTTCACTGTAAAAGATCCAACATTAAGGGAACTACAGTTTTTTTTGCCAGAACAGTTTGCCTCAAAAAGAAGCAGTGAGACTTATCTATTTCATCACCTCAGCCAGAAGCAAGACACAAGGATAATAACAATTCTTAACACTTGTGTCATTACGGTAAAAAATGTAAGGTGACAATAAACTAAATGCTACTAAATGCAAGTTTAACCAAATACTTGTTTATTTTTGAATCGTGTTGGCACATGCGCTCAAAATTTCGGGGGAAAAAAAAGGAAAAATTGTGACATCATGGAGTCATGACATTTGTGTGTTTCCTCTGTCCCAGGCACTCTTCCCTATGAGATAAAGATTGTAATTGCTGGGAATCATGAACTGACCTTTGACCAGGAGTTCATGGCCGACCTGATAAAGCAGGACTTCTACTACTTCCCCTCTGCGTCCAAACTGAAACCTGAGAACTACGAGAACGTCCAGTCCCTGCTGACCAACTGTATCTACCTACAGGACTCTGATGTCACCGTGAGGGGTTTCAGAATCTATGGCTCCCCATGGTTAGTGCATCCATCTCTCTCTTTCTCTCTCTCTCTCTCTCCCTCTCTACTTCCCCCTCAACCTCTCTGACTCTCTCTTTATTAGTGCTTCTGGTCCCTTTCTCAGTAACACTCTTGCTTCTACTGCTGCCTTCTCTTCTTTATCCTAAGTGTGTATCTGGATTCCCATGCTGTTTAGATTATTATTATTATTATTATTATTATTTAGATTCACAGATATGCCATAAACAGTAGGACTGTCTGAAACACAATGACAGGGAGAGTGCTCTGTCAGAGTGACCTTCCCTGACCCTCTTTGTGATGAGTCTCAGACAGCAGTGTGACGGGGATTCAAACCTGTTATCCCAACAAATGTATGCAGGGCCGCCACACCACCTGAGTGCCCATTTTGTGCTTTTATGAAAACAGACCTGTTAATGTTGAAAGTAAAGTGTCCAGAATTTCTATGGTTAGTATTAGAGTTAGGCATGTGAATCTTTAGTTACAGTGATGTAGAACTCAATGTGAAATTCTCATCAGCGTAGTGTGTGTGTGTGTGTGTGTGTGTATGTGTGTATGTGTCTGAAAGGGAGAGGGAGGGGGAGAGTGAGAGACAGAGAGAAAGAAAGAAATAGAAAGAGAGGTCTCTGTTTTGCATAAGCACCAGAGGTGGTGTCACTTGATCTAGGTGTGACTTTGTTCCCCAGCAATGGATAAAACCACAACCTTGTTTACTGCTCTGCATGTGTTTCCCTTCCACAGGTATTACTGACCATAGACAATCAGCATGTATTTTCAAGATTCCTGAAAGACACACAGACATATGTTAGCAACAATGATAAAATTTGTGTTGAAGTGTGTCTGCATGTGTCAAAGAGTAAAATTAAGTGAGAGAGAGGCCATGAAACTAAAAAAAAAAAGTGTTGTTCACAGAAGATTCATCATGAACTGGATTAAAACGGTCTAAAACCATGAATCCTCTCAAATATATCAGAACTGACATTCTCTGGTATGATCAGTTGAACGTATGCTGTGTTCTCCTCTAAGAGTCTTCTTTGCCTTAATTTATCTATAAAATGGCATCTAGAGGGAACATTCTCCCACACTGTATGTGTGTGTGCGCGCGAGCATGTGTCTGTGTGTGTGTGTGTGTGTGTGTGTGTGCTTGCATGCTCGTTATGCAGACCTAATAAAACGTTAGCAGTATAGAGGCCTTGTAAAACTATTTTGCCTGAGGAAGAGAAGACAGAGGGAGGGTCCATCTATCAATCCATACATCTCTCCATCCATCTAGCCTTTGTTTTTTCCACTCCTATGGTGGAGTAGACATGGTCTCCCTCAGTGGGACGGAGCAGCTAAAATTCCGTCTCCATGGTGATATTGCTCCCGCAAAGGAGCGGGATTTATGGATCGAGTCCCACATTGCTGCAGGCGATTGGTGCCTCTGATCGGAGCTTCACTTGATTCATCTGCATCACTCCATACATCTATCCATCTCTCTTTCCATCTGTCCATCCATCGAACTCTTCTTCCATCTGGCCATTCAGTCAGACTTTTCTGTATCCATCTGTCCATATCCCAAACTTCTCCTTATTAGTTTCTCCACACATCAGTATATGTTCCTCTCTCTCTCTGACTCTGGTGACTTCTTTTCCCTGTCATAGCTTCAATATGTGAATATTGGTCCTCTCATATCTCCATGCCTAGACCTCTCTTCCCCTGCTCATCTCATTTATCCTGTTGAATAAGTGCTGGGATCCAGTTACTCTGATTACATTTTTCCTTTGTCTCTCTGTCTCTGTCTCTCTTTTTTTCTCCCTCTCTTTCTCTCTCCCTCTGTCTCTCCCTCTCTCTCTCTCTCTCTCACACACACACACACACACACACACACACACACACACACACACACACAAACAGAAACACACACACAAACACACACCTCTTTACCCAGCTAAATGGGATCCTGGCATGCTGCATTCTCTTTAAATCCTCACTATTTGTCATTGGCTGATTGTGAAAATGAAAAGGACAGCATGGGGGAAACATGTGGCGTGTTTTTCTCTTCTGCTGACGCTAATGCAGGTTTACAAGTCATTTGTCATCCTCAGATCATACAGCTCTAAATTCTCCGCTTTAAGGCGGAGATCCAACCTGCACACGAGTGTGTGTGTGTGTGTGTGTGTGTTTGTGTATAACTAAAGACAAGCTGAAACCAGAGTGGGAGGACTGGGTATTAAGGATGGTTGTGCTTTTCAGAAGGTGTGCAGCACAAACAATACATAGGACTTAATACACACACATACACAGATTTGTACGCCTTGTCAGGATGCGTAGAAACCGCAGCTGAGAATATGATACTCTGTTTAAACTCACACACATGCTGCGGGGGGTTATCGACAAAGGGAGCCTGTTTCCTTACATGTTGACTCAGTCAGTGCACTGATGCACAAGGTATGGCACTGTTATCTTAGCACTTTCATACAGCAGAGGAATTCACTCCGTGCCTGAAAATGTATAATACAGGCAGTCACCTTGATAATGAATAAGATTGTGGCATGGTGGTATTTTGTGTGTGTGTGTGTGTGTGTGTGTGTGTGTGTGTGTGTGTGTGTGTGCCCCCACACAAATATGAGACAGCGAGAGAGAGAGAGAGAGAGAGAGAGATTGTTGTCTTTACTTTTACATGTAAATTTATCGTTTATTTGTTGCTTGTTAGCATTTGATTTACACATGGTCAGTATGAACAACAGTCAGTAGGCTATACAAAATCTTTTTGTTAAAATAACTGTTTAATAAACTGGTGTCAGACAATTACAGACTGTTTTCTTGGCAGAATTTTCCCTCAGTCACACACCTACATGGGCAAGACTATTAGAGTACTCTCACAAAGGAAACACACTGTCAGTGTATGCTGGCCTTTAAAATGTTGTGCTAAACATTACATTTCTGCTTACGTAGCTGTTATAATAGCTGTTAGTGAAGATGCCGTTGTGTTTTAATTGGGTTTGAGGGTCCATCTGGTTTCAGGTTTTCAGTTGTTCAGTCGTTTTTATTGTCTTATATGAATGTTAGTTCAGAGAAGGTTAAGCATTTCACGATAGAGCACTCTTTAGGGAAAGGGCATTTTGCAGGAAAACCTGTACTTTTTGTAGGAAAACAAAAAAACATTTTGTGATGCACATAGGATAAAGACGCTCTCAAACATTTTAGTGGATCACAGCTTGTGTAAATTACGGACGAAGCGTTTTTGTTGGTAAAGTTTATGCAGAGGGTGAATAGGCTACGTCTGCTGAGCATCTTGCAGAGTGAGCTGTTGTGGTTTTTTGTCTTTTTCTTACTCCATTTTTTACTCAAGTCTCTGTGTCTGTGGCATTGTAAGCAGTACTCTCAGTAGGGGGTTGCTTGTGTTGATGAACTTTACATCTCTGAGCAAAGACAGAGAAACCCTGTAGCTCTCTCTGCACTCCTGAACACCTTGTAAATTCTGTGTGTGTGTGTGTGTGTGTGTGTTTGCATTTGCTTAATTGTCTAAGTGCTGATAATGATTTCTTTTAGGACCTGTGGAGGCTGTCGCACAGTTTTCTCATCCCTAGGGAGAAATAAAAAAGAAGAGGGAAAAACAGAAGAGAGAGAAATTGGGAGGGGACGCAGGAGGGGTAGTGAAAACTCTTTTTTTTTTAAAATGAGGATGAAAATGGAAGAAATGTTAGCTACCCACTGACTCCACGAGGAATAATTAACAGCATAGATGCAAAAGACTCTTTAATTAGATTTTTTAATTATTGAGGGTTTGCTTCTCTTCTGTAGTGGCCCAATTAAAGCACCTCATTTAAAATGGAAGCGAAAAAGAAAGGCAGAAAGAAAGAAGGAGAGACCTTTCTCTCCTCTCTCAATCTCAAATGACATACCTGACTCTCATTTGTCTCTTTACTTTTGGCTCTTCATCTCTGATGAAACAAACTCTCAGTCACTAATTAACACCTCTGTCTTTGGATGGAAGGAATGATTAGAAGGGAGGAGAGGATGAGAGGAGAAGTGGGGTAATGACTGTTGATCATTCCAGTTTAGTTGATTTCTTCTCTTTAGCTTTTTTAGGGTGTCTGCTTGTATGGTAAACTTGGTGACCTTGGAGCAGTGTCTTTGTGAATTAATTAAAGTGCCAGCTGATTTGCTGTATGATTGGGGGAAAGAGAGAGATTAGCTAAGTGTCGGTGTTGACTCTGCCTGGGGGGGATGAGCTGACAGGTTTGGGTATCTAGGGCTGGCCACAGGAGATCCTGCTAAATTAACATCTAAAGGGTCAGGGAAGGGTTGGGCGGGGGCTTCCCTAGTGCAATTATACACACACACACACACACACACACACACACACACATGCTCCAGGGTGAAGGCTGTAAACCCTTCATAGATGGATGGATTAGGTTTATGGAAGAGTGTATGGCAGAGTAATTGTTTTGTGGCAGAGAGATTTTTTTTTTTCTCTCCTGCCGCTGACTCGTCTCCCTTTGTCTTTGACGTTTGTCCACTTAGACGGTGTAAGTCATTTAAAAAAGGTAAAAAGGGAGGGAAAGGGAGAGTGAAAGAGAGAGAGAGAAAGGGAGGGAGGGAGAAAGGGAGGGCAGGAGAGAATGTTATATGCTCTGTTCCCCTCAGAGGGATTTTGTTTTAATTTACCTGTAAAATGGCCTCGAGGGGGTAATTCTCTCACAGTGTGGGATTTGGGGTGGGTGTGTATATTTTTATGTGTGTGTGTGCCTGCATGTATGCGCATGTGTGCGCTAATGTGTGAGTGTGTTTAAGTGCATGTGTAAAATTTAGAACTTTTTTTTCTCTCTTGTTTTCAAGCTCAGTCTCTGTTTACCTGCGTTTAATGAGCTGTCTTTTAAGAAAGTGATGTCTGTCTGTGCTTAATTAAAAGTTTTACTGCATTCCACAGAGGGCTGTCTTCTCACTGACTACCCTTAGAAGAAAGGATGAACCATACTCTAGCTTAAAAAGTCGATTAACCCCAATCTAGTTCAGAAAGTCTGATTAACCCTAATCTAGTTTAGAAAATCTGATTAACCCTAATCTAGTTTAGAAAGTCTGATTAACCCTAGTCTAGTTTACAAAGTCGATTAACCCTGCTCTAGTTTAAAAAGTGGATGAACCCTACTCTAGTTTAGAAGGTCCTAACTGGTGACTGCTTCTGCCGAGTGTGTGTGTGCTAACGATACAGAAGTATGAGGTGTCCTGGCACTGGATCAGTTACAGTCTCATTGTCTATATAAGTACACAGGGGAGGTTATCTTTCCGCTTGATCTCTTCCTCTTTCCTCCCCGTCCTCTCATCTCCGCGTCTCCTGCTCCTGTCCGTCTGCTCACTGTGCCATTGGAGGAAGTGTGAGAGTTGCCCCCCAGCTTCCACTAATCAGCGGTTTTCACACCTACAGTGAAGGAGGAGGAGATGCTACTCTCTCCCTCCCTCTATCCCTCACTACTCCTTTCTTCTGCACGCTCTTTCTCTGTCTCCCTCCTCCTAGAGAACTTTGAAATAATTTGAGTCTCCTGGGTTTTTACACATTCTAATTTCCAACTAAATGGGACATCTGTTTGAGAAAAGGAAGATTTGCCACGGTTGCTAAGGCAACTATCACTCCATGGGAAAGAAAGAAAGAAAAAAAAATGGTCCAGCAGTTTCAGACAGAATTAGACTTTAAGAAGATGTAGCACACGTTACATATCCAAGACAAACACTGACAATTCTCTGGTTCACTCTCAAACCTCTCTTCCTCTCTCTCTCTCTCTCTCTCTCTCTCTCTCTCACACACACACACACACAAACACACACACATCTGTGTATCTTTTTCTGACCTGTCTTGCAATACACTCAGTCCGTCTCATTTACAAAATCTGCTGAGGCAAACAATACAACCACACATCACTTTGAATTTTGCCACCAATTAGGAGGGAGAAAATCTTCAAAACTACACACACACACACGGTCACTGCTTATTCCTTATGGTAACAGATCATTATTTACAGATATGCCTTAGCAGCTACATGGTATTTAAATGGCTCTTCATTTTGCTGAACTAACTGGGTCACTGAGAGAGATGTATACCTTTAAGAGAATGCTCCAAACAGGCTTTTGAAATCTCATTGGGATGGGTATCACTGTAAGAATATATTTGCTATATATTTGTTTTACATGACTTTACATGACTGTGTTACAATTGGAGTACTGCAGTAATTTTACAAAACCACTTGCATCTCACCCCCCCCCCCCCCCCCCCCAATACTCATCACCCTGAAGGCACTAACGTTTCACTGCTCCAAGTGTCTCCATATGACACTCTGTTGAATGCACAGACTACACATTTACACACGCACACACACACACACACACACACACACACACACTAGTGCCATCCTGCACCTGCTCCTCACAGTGTATGCTTAAGGGCCTGGCACCAGCCAAGACAGACACACTCACACTTGTTCTCAAAGCCCCTCACAGATGTAGACACACACAACCAAACTTAAACACTCACTCTCAAATTCACTCACAGACACACACACAGACTCATACACACAGCCAACTTCCAGCCATTTGATTGGTTCCTAAGACTCAAGAGGTTTTTTTTTTGTTCGTTCCTTTTCACTATGTTTCACTTTGGTCATCGTTCCCCTCATCCCTTCTTCACAGCAGCAATAAACCCATGCCAATTCTCTCTCTCTCTCTCTCTCTCTCTCTCCTCATGTCATCATCTCAGGAAGGAGAAGAAACAGATTAAAACTGGTGGAGTTGCAGTACTGTTATATACACACACCTTTTTAAAACCATCTCTAATCGAAGTATAACATAGCTGTGTGAGAGAGAACCTTCCAGAGGGAGCTCATTAGCAGCATGTGCACAATGTCTGTGTGAGTCCCATACATCTGTCAGTGTTCATGAAATCCCACGGAAAAAAGAGAGAGAGAGAGAGAGCAAGGGAGAAAAATGGAAGTTTTTTTTTGCAGAAAATGTTCAAATTGTGTGTGTTGCTGTGCTTAGCATGTAGGCAGGTGAATGTATTATGCAGCGACAGGACTGCACAGTTGCGTGGTGGTACATTATTACACCAGCCTAAATCATCCTGGTGTGTTATAATAACCCAGGAGTCAGCCCTACTGTGGCCGGTAAAACACCACTAAAAAAATACCAAACCAGTCATATAAAAATAGAGTATGTTGTGTAGAAGGTGGAAATGCAATGTGCAGATCTGATTTATTTTCTATTTGACGGACTCCAGCCCTTTTTCTTTTCTAACCTCAGATGACCCTGATCCAGCACGCTCATACAGATCAACAGATCCTCTCAAAATCTCTGCACTGTAAACCGCTCCGCAATTATAGCCGTTCGCCCTCCGGAAAATAGACGGTAAGAGTAGGAGGGAGGGAAAGCAACAGAAACTCAGAGGACAGGGAAAGAAGAGGGGGGAGTGGGGGACAAGAGGGAGATGAGGTTGTCTCTTTTTTGACGTCTAACTTTATTAGAGTGCTTTGGATGACAGGACAGAGAGTGTTAGAGAGAGAAGAGAGACAGAGATGAAGGAGGAGGGGCGGACTGATCAGGAACAGAGCAGAGGACATTTATTCATGTGTCACTGCATCTACGCTTATGTGATCTCTCTCTCTCTTTCTTCTTTCTCTCTCTCTCTCTCTCTCTCTCTCTCCCTCTCTCTCGCCCTCTCTCTGTCTCTCTCTCCTCCCTGTGTTTAAGTTTCTCTTTGTTTTTCAATTAAAGATTAGAGTCAGGTGAGGTAGCTCTCAAGCATAGAGGACAGAAGTGAGTAAGAGAGAGAGAGAGAGAGAGAGAGAGAGAGAGTCACAGGCAGAGGAATAGAAAGAGAGAGAGAGAGGCAGAAAGAGAGAGATAGAGAGAGAGAGAGAGAGAGAGAGAGACGGTCACAGGTGGGGTGTGAAGAGGCCCAGAGCAGATGGGAGACATTGAAGAGCTGGTATGAATGGAGTCTTGTATGAAGTAAGCTTGATTTTCAATTGATTTTTCGATTTACATTTTCTGTAGGAGTAGCATATTTATATTAGTCGTTATTCATGGAGGTCCAGACGTTTTGACTACCAAAATAAAATGCCCTTCCTTCAAAATCCCTTTTAAAACTTTTTTTTTGAGGGGGGGGGGCACAAGCACTAAGAGAGGCTTGTAATGATGGTACCTTGTAATATTAAATTTCATTCATCAGGAGCTCCTCCCCCATGTGTGAATGTGAGTGTATGTGTACCTGCTCCTGGCTCTTCATGTTAATCAGTGTTGTGAATGTTCCCATTGATGAATGTGAGTCCACACAGCTGTTCAGTATTCTGCTGGAAAACCCATTTTGTGGTTTGTGTGTCTCTGAGAAAGTGTGTGTGTGTGTGTTAGAAAGAGTGAAAGAGAGCGAGAGAGAGAGAGAGAGAGAGAGAGAGAGAGAGAGTGTGTGTGTGTGAAAGAGTGAAAGAGAGCGAGAGTGAGAGAGAGAGAGAGAGTGTGTGTGTGTGTGTGTGTGTGTGTGAAAGAGTGAAAGAGAGAGAGAGAGAGAGAGTGTGTGTGTGTGTGTGAAAGAGTGAAAGAGAGCGAGAAAGAGAGAGAGAGAGAGAGAGAGAGAGAAAGAGAGAGAGAGAGAGAGAGAGAGAGAGAAAGAGAGAGAGAGAGTGCTTGCATGTGCAGATGGCTTTGTCAGTGCTGGTCCCAGCCTCTCCAGTCCTGCAGTAATGAGTGCTGACTGTGGTTGAAAGAGGGGTTGCTTAAAATGGTAAACAATGTTTATATGTCATGTCAGAAAGAGTAATTAAATTATGGAGGTAAATTACCAAGAACACTTTTGGAACTTTTTCAGTCCAGATAGTGTAAAGAGGTCTATTTTTTTTTTTTTTTAAAAAAACATATAATTTTAATCTCATCATCACAATCATTTTATTGGCATGTATGTGACTGACACAAACAAGTATGGCCAGAATGTGTTCAAGCTGTCAAATAAAGAACATCCTTCCTTTTAAGACTTATGGCATGCTTAGCAGCTAATGGCCAAGAACTGTCACTTCAGTGCATCCAGAATTGTAATGCTTCTCTGGATTCATGGTTTGTGTCTTGGTTTTTGAGCAACATTTTATTTGCTTTTATGTAGAGTTTACTATTCATGTCTTGTGAATATTCGCATGACTTATGAATGGTAGAAAAAAGCACAGTAGTGCAGTTGCTAGCTGAAACTGGTAGTTCAACTCCGAACTTCACCCTTGAAAGACTGACAAAAATGGATACCAGTTATTTACAGTGCTGAATGTGATTTAATTTAAGAGAGCAGTATAGTTACTTAGGCTGCAGTATTTAGCTCCACTCAGTGCAGGAAAAAGTTAGAGGGTAAGAGCCATAGAAAGGGCTCTTTTCATCTGAGATGCTTTCTGGATGTCATCTTACCATGACAAAAAAGTCATTCTTATCATGAAAAAAGGATGGGGTTTACCTTTATCTTTGTTTGGTAATCCATTTTTTCCATGACAGACGTCTTGTGAAGCGACAGAGGTTCAGTCCTTGGATGTGTTGATTGATGGGCACAGTGGTCTCTACATTGTGCTACCCGGATTAGTGGTGAGGAAAGAGAGAAACCTGGGAATTGAAAACATGTACAATGAAAATATAAGCAGAAGAAAAATGCACAAGGTCACACTGTTTGCCCTGTGTTAACCGGTTATGTTTAAATGGTTTTAGTTGTATCCTTGTCAGCTGGAGATTCAAGTACTGGTGTAATTTTAGTTTTGAGTGTTGGTATAATGCAGGAGTGTGGACATAGCATGGATGCAGGTTAGTTAGAGGGAGTGGACAGAATAATGGAGATCTCAAACAGTATCTAATAACTAATAAGAAACTTGGCTTCACTTTACCTTAAAAACAGTTTTCATGTTCTTGGAATGCTATTATACAAGTTCTGAACTATGTGTGGTTGGATCTTAGACCATTCTTCAAAAGGAAAATCCTCCAGATCTTTGATGGATCAAGGAGTTACAAATCCACTTTGGACTCTGTGCTCTGGTATTTTTTTTTTCCATAATTTTGTAGATCTGGTGAGTAGGGAGTTCATGGAAGGTGTTTGACTCCAGTGAAGACGGTAACATTGTTGTCTTGGAATACGTGAACATCTTGAGGAAACAGTGTTTGATCTGTAAGGTGCTCTTGACATTTGTTGGCTGATTGCGCAGCAATCATCATACAGCTAGTGTCGCCTTCAAGACAATGCTGAACCACCAGTAACAAACAATGACTTTAAACTCTCTCCAAAGTCCAAGTCATTGGGCTGATAGAAAAACACTAAAAGATGACTCATCATATACAAACTCCACGTCTGCAAATGAGACCCATACAATAAATATCAGCACTGTGAAGCATGCAAAACATAGATTTAGTTGACGCTGTCAGAGAAATGCACATTTAATTCAGTGGCAATTCTTACGGTCATTTTTCTTGGTTTTTAGCAGTTATCCTGTTCACAGTCTGTTTGACCCTGCCTGGAAGCCATAACAGATTCAAAATGATGCTAAACAGTTGGTAACATGTGATTTACGTTCAACTAGTACAATCACTGTTCCTCCAATCTGATGCAGTTTTTCTTGTTTGACCTATGCTGTCAAGGTTTTTTGCCATCTTTGCACACCATGTCAAATTAAACAGTTTTGTGTTTTTTGTGCCCACTAGACCCACTGTCTGTGCATGGACTGTTCCTTGTTGATTGTGAGGTCTCTTTTAAACCTGACATAAATGTGTAGTTATGTAGTGTTTGTCCTGAAATGACCTGGAAGAGTAGCTGCTTTCATAATTGCATTGTAGTTACGCCAATTCATTTTTCATTTGATATTTGTTATTTTTCTTACCCCCATGGCGATCATTTGCTGATACATAATGAACGTATATCCCTGGATAACCCATTGTGAAGACATAGGCCTGAAAAGATATCGGTGAATGATTATGTTTTGGAGGTTTTAGTACAGTACTGCTGTGTACTGAAACTGCACATGTTACAGCAGATGAAATCTTGGTGTAAATCACACACACTGTATGTGTGTGTGTGTGTGTGTGCGTTGCATCACCCTGCCAGTGGTCCCGGGTTTCTCCTGAACCTGCTGAGTGTTGCATAAGTCGTGCTGCGGACCAAATGTCCCAAATCTGCCATATTATAACCCACAGAGGGAAGGAGAGAGAGAGAGAGAGAGATAGACAGACTAAACAAGGTGGATGGTGATGAAGAGAAAAGTTAAGTACTTTTATGTATGTCACCCACACAGAATACAACACACTCACATAAACACACACACACACACAGACACACACACACAGACACACACATACACACTCACCACAAACACGTATGCTGCTGATTGCTCATGGCCTGGCTAATCCACCTATTGTCAAAGTCTGATATACTCTGCCTTCCAGGGTTTTTTTTTCTCGTTCTGTCTCTCTCTCTCTCTGTCTCTGTCTCTTTGTATAGCATACACATATAGCCTGTGTGCTATGCGGGCCTGCTTTGGCAGGGGAATACTATAGTGAGTGAGAGTCCTGCTGAGCAGATCAGGCTAGCAGGCCTGTGTGAATGGGCTTCATGCTTCCCCCAGATTAAACATCAAAGTCTAGGCTCTCTGCAGTCAGCCCTGCAGCTCAGGGCAAGCCAGTCCACACATTCACAGCACTGCTGCACACAGGGGGTCACCGCTCAATACGGACACCCAGAAGACAACTAGACTTACCATACCACACCAGAAAAGTCACCTCCAAACTGACATCCACAGCTCCGTTCCAAATATACAACCATAACAGTACAACTCAGCACTAATTAGAATGCAGAATGTTATATTTATGTCATATTTATTTATTACATATGTTATATTACATTTACTTATTTTATTTATACAGTAAATAAAGCATTAAAGCAAAATGTAGCGGCTGCAGAACGAACCATAGCATGGCCCTACATAACTACATACCGCAGGAGTGTTGAGATATCAGCACTCAAGTTCACTTTTACAGCACCGCATAACTTCGAAAGTACAGATGCTCAAAAAGTACAGACATGCAAAGCTCAAACTCAACGCCTGAAACAGCAGACTGAGTGTGTAACCTGCATATGGGTCAGATTTATCACACTGAGATGGTGCTTTTACAGACTGTTTATTCTACTGTGATTGATTCATACAGCTTCCCTTTAAAATAGCTTTACAGAAGAGAAAAGTTTCTTTCTCTCTCTCCCTCTCTCTCTCTCTCTCTCTCTCTCTCTCTCACTGTGCGTGTGTGTGTGTGTGTGTGAGTGTATATGTGTTGAAAGCACCTCTTCATTGCCTCTGTATCCCAATGGACTGTCGTGACCCTGCAAGCTATTAATTGAAACAGGCTCTTAATGAGGTTACGAGGGTGTATTAAGCTGCTAATTCATGTGCATGTGTATGTGTGTGTGTGTTTGTCTCTCTGTGTGTAGGGTTCAGTGAAGTGGGTGGCTAATAGTATCTCCTCCCTGAAATCTGACAGCCTCTCCCTACTGAATACCCTTCTTTCATGCCACTACCAGCACCACCCAGAACCAGGTTGTGCCAGAGACCTAGCAGTGTTCTGTAGTTACACACATACACACACACACACACACACACCTACCCTCCACACATACACACTCACCTGACTCCTACTCTGTAATTAGGGTCATGAAGCAGTAGGCATCTTTAATTAAATCAGCAGGAGCTTAGGATGCTTCACACACACACACACACACACACACACACACACACACACACACACACACACACACACAGAGTAGATGGCTTGAATGTGTATACTGTTATCAGTGAAACAGATTGAGAGATGTGCTCTCTGTCTTTCTTTGTGTGTGTGTGTGTGTGTGTGTGTGTGTGTGTGTGTGTGTGTGTGTGTGTGTGACTATGTCAGTATGTGGGTCTGTGAGTGGACTTGGGTGTGTGGGTTCGCGTGTGTATGGTGGGTGTTTGGAGTGGAGAGTGTGCAGTTTTAATAGTTACACTGACAGAGGTCTCATATGAGACTCATTACTTCTCTTTATCTCATAGAGTGTCTCTATCTCTCTTATGTCTCTCACCACAGACTATACCGCAGACAGTTTATTTCGATTTAAAAACCTTTTAAACATTCATATGATAGAGATTTCCTTATAACACCAAGCCTGAGTTTAACCAGTGGGATGAAATATTGAAGCTTGGTTGTCCTCATGGCCCCTTTTCTCTGAGCTCTGCGTTAATGTTAATGATTCATGAGACTTCTGCACCGATATCATTAGGCCCCAAGATCACAGACACACACACACACACACACACACACACGCATACTCATACTAATCCAACTGAATCCTTGGTCTTACTGGCCTTTCAACCCTAATTGTCTATTGTATGTCATCTTGATGCTGAATCACTCTTAGTTGTAAGTGCTAGCATTCACTGGACAAAGCAGGATAAACCACCCCATATAAAAACAGGCTTCCTGTTCCATTTTTTTTATTGTTTTATAATCTGCACTGGAGGGTGGTTCTGGAGGAGTTTGTCAAAATATCTGTTTCCGTCTGTTTTGTTATACTTTAACAAATAAAACACAGAAAATGCTTAAGAAAAACCTAATCATTAGTATGCAAAATATGCTCAAAGCTTGATGCCTTGCTTATATGTTTTACATGTGTTAGCTGAAATCCTCTGAGCTGATGAAAATCACATTTATGGACCAGGGATGTTTGTCCCCGGATTAGACAATGGTGCTTCGGCGTTTATAGCACTAATAAAACAGCTCTCTCTGATTGAATCCCTGCTTTGTGCTTTTTTTTTGTTTCCCCCCTCTTTTTATGCTCGCTAAACCCTGAAAATTAAATCTATGCTATATTTCTACAATTATCCATCTTTTATTTTCATCTCTCTCTTTCTCTCTCTCTTATTCTCTTTCTTTTGCATTCATGTTTTGCGTTTCATGTGCGGATGATAGAGTTGTTTGAATGGACTAAGATTTTCTCCTGCAGATCGCTGAACTCCGTCTTTCCTCCCTCTTCCACATATTAAAGGAATATTTGGAACATCAATGAAAAAGTCTGGCTTATCTTTGTATAAAAGATATGTCCGTGGAAAAATGGATATGAATATTTAAAAATGACTATTAATATGCGAAGATCAATTTAAATGTTTCAGGAACTGCTACTTAAATTATTTAAATCTAACCACAGAACGTAAAATGATTCCTCATATATTTTCAGACTCTGATGTTTGAAAAGATATGTGAATATTAATTAAATGAAATAAGATGGAAATACTTATTTCATTTGGTCTGTTTACCATGAGGCCTCAACTTTTGACCCACTTGAGATGATGATCCAAGAAGCTGCTCTACTTGCCTGGGGCCTGTGTGTGTGTGTGTGTGTGTGTGTGTGTGTGTCTTTTTGACCAGGAGAAGGATACAACAAACAGTATAAGTTGGTGTTTCACGTGGCTGCTCTCTGTAAATTAAACTGCTGGGTCTAGGGGAGCTTACTTTCGTAAGCATACACCCACACACTCACACACACACAACACACTCACACACTCTTGCACAGTGCACACTTACACACAAAACGTGCAGATCCAGCACAGCAGAGGAAGATGGATCTGGGGACAGATTGTTAGTGACATGTTAATTTCTACACCGTCACTCAAGCTTGGCGCATCTGCAATCAAAGTGATGGGACACAGGCAGAGCTATCAAACCCCCAAGTCTCTCTCTCTCTCTCTCCCTCTCTCTCTCTGTCTCTCTCTCTCCATTTTCCACCTTCTTGCTCCTCCTTTATTTCCCAAATTCACTCTCTTTGTTCTTGTTTCATCCTCAAGTGTTCTGAAAACCATTTCTTACGTGGATTGGAAAATCAGGAAATGAAAGGCGTCTGTTTTTATTGTTTTCCCATATATTTTTAAACATAAAAACATTAACACATCAGATTTCTTTCCTATATTCGTCTTGCCCTCTCTCTCTCTCTCTCTCTCTCTCTCTCTCCCTCTCTCTCTCTCTTTCACTCTCTCTCCTCCTCTCACACACATGAACAAATACACAGGAAATGTCAGATTATATTCATCGGTGCTGGGGTAATATGGGTATAGATTAAGATTAGTGGGAGGAAGATCAGAGCACCACAGGCAGTGAAGAGGAGGATGATGATGCTGATGATGGTCATGCTTTTCTCTGCACACTTTCCATCAAGAGGTCATAAATGTCTCTCTTCTGTGTGTGTATTTGTGTGTGTGTGTGTGTTTGTGTGTGTGTGTGTGTCTGAGGCAGGCAACCATGGTATTATGGCTGGGGGTTTAACCTCCCACGAGGCCAAGCCCTCCTGGACAAATGGAACCAAATTCCAGACTCCACAGACATCCTGCTGACACACTGCCCCCCTCTGGGTGAGTAACAAAAGCCACGCATGCACTCACACACACACACACACACACACACACATACATATTCACGCACATACAGCACTCATTTACACACAGGCAAGTGTGCTTGGGTGCACATACACACGCGCACACACACACACACACACACACACACATACACACACACACACACACACAGATGCTCCACTGATTCAGTGCCTCTCTAGGTACAGGGTTCTTAGTATTAGGCTGCAGCTAGCTAACACAATGGTGCTGGTTCATTAGTGTACCATATAAACAAAGCGTGTGTGTGTGTGTGTGTGTGTGTGTGTGTGTGTATGTGTGTGTGTGTTTGTGGTCTTATGCTCTGAGGGCTTGGCAGATGGAGTGGATACAGCAGGCTGCTAAAGCGTGCAACGCTGAGACGCTGTTCGCAGTGCGGCAAATCCCAACCCATGCGATAAAACACACTCTCTTAACATACACATGTGCACATGCAAACATTTATCAATGACAAGGGGACATTTCTTCACAAGTACATCTGCATTTATAAACACAATGGTCCTAGATATTGAGAATGTGTGAGTCCTGTTTCTGACTGTAGTATGTGTGTGTGTGTGTCTATGAATGTTTGTATGTGTGTATGTGTGTGTGTTTGTTTTTAAGATGTATTAAAGAGTAGTTGAAGAAGTCATGATTCAATTATTTTTGCTGCTAGCGCCTTTTGTTTTTAATTATATGCAAATTATGATTGCTCTTAATTACTTTTCCTCAATTAATTTAAAAATTATTAATACAGCATCACAGTTTTGTCATTCCATTTTTGTTTTGTAGAGGGGTTTTTCTTCTCTCTCTCTCTCTCGCTCTCTATCTTGTGTACATGCCCTTACTTTAGCATTTTCTTTTGTTTCTGTTTATTTCTACTCGCTCCAGATTTACAGCGTCGGAAAGTGAAACTGGTAATAATGAGTTAGGGTGCGAAGTTTGAAGAAGTTCCAGGCTCAGTTCGGAAGAAATTTTGCTGCCCTCTCTCTTGCCTCCACAAACTAGTGCACAAATCCGACTTTAGAGAGTTCCTACAGGTTTTGTGATTAATTCTTGAGGCATTATGTGGGCCATATGTCCTTTTGAGGATATAAATAAATATAAATATCTAAAACAAGAGAGAATATTTCCCCACCTGGGAAAACTTTCTTCACAAAGATACTGTTTTTATTTTTAAAACAAAAAATTATAAGAATATTGGTTGTGGTTACGTTCTACTATTAATCTGCGGTCACAGTCCCCATTAAGATACTAAGACAGATGTGTGTATGTGTCTGTGTTTGTGCGTGTGTGTGTGTGTGGTTTTGTAAACCATATGAAAATGTGTGTGTGTTGTGCTGTAGGTTTTCTAGATTGGGTACCGAGGAAGATGCAGCGCGTTGGCTGTATGGAATTACTCAACACAGTGCAGAGGAGAGTCCAACCAAAACTACATGTGTTTGGTCACATACATGAAGGTATTTTCAGTCTTATTTGCCCAGTTATAAAAATGACAGATTCACCTGCCAGCCCACCTCAGTTATAGACATGCTTTAATGAAACACACACACACACACACACTTGTACGTTAACACAGACGTGTATCCTTGAAACCAGAAAATACTGAGTCACCTTTTGGACAAGTTCTTTTTGGGTTTATTAGAATGGCGCTTCTTTCTTGCTGTTCTGCAGTTCCATTAGATTGCTTGATCAGTAATGATTCATTTAAGATATACAGTTAAGTGTCTCTAAAAACAAACTAGTTTTTACTGTAGAGACAAATAAGCTTTTAGGAACATTTAAGCAATTCAGTCTGAGAGCAAAATGTAGTAATCTGAGGATTTCAGGTGTTTTTTGTCATTGTTCTACGTTGCTAGGCTACGGTATGATGACGGACGGCACTACCACGTTTATCAATGCCTCAGCATGCACTGTCAACTTTCAACCTATGAACCCGCCCATTGTCTTTGATCTGCCCAATCCCAGAAGCTCATGATTGAAGTCAGTCATGGACAGGTGGGTGGGGTCTTGTGTACATACAGCAGGGGACAGACTCCATGTGACGATCCTTTTGGTGATTTCTATCTGTGTTTTGCCATGCTCTGTCGTCAAGCTCAAATACAGGCAGTGTATTCTGCCCCAATGAAACTGATTTTTCAGATGTTATCATGTTCAGTAATTTCTACTCTTCCACTGCACTTGAATCGACTTGACAATCCATAGAGTCTGTTTTTGAGAAATAAAAGGCCTTTTATAAAGGATGCTGAGAGTCTGATTTAAAAAAACAAAACAAAAAAAAAACAAAAGGAAGTCTCTGAAGTCTTGAAGCCTCAAAGGATCATGAGAACAGAAGACACTCGACACACTCCTGAAACTTTTACAACTAGCTTGTATAATGATTTAGACCCCTTAGCAAAAAACATTCATTTTAGACCACATTCTTTTCTTTCTTTCTTTCTTTCTTTCTTTCTTTCTTTAAGAAAGGTCTCACTGAAGGTGTAATATTCTGTAAAAGTTTGGCAAATCTCAGAAATTTAATAATAATTTAAGAAAGTTTTACCTCTTTTCATCCATCGTAGTGTCATACTGACAATTTTATTCCCCCTCCCTCTTACTATACCCCCCACCCCCACTTTCTATGTTCTTTAAAGGGATTACATTAAAAAAAAAAAAACTAATGTGGAATAAATGACTTGAATAAGAATGTATTTAAATAGGTAGAATATTGGATCAAATCTGTGCTGTTGTTCTCCATTTTCTATGCTTGTTTTTTAGTCTATAGTAAATATCCGTGTGAAATTGTCGCAGGCCATGTCCCTGTTGAAGCATTTTTAACTCCTTTAGCTGTTTGAAGTGTTTGTTAAGGTCAAACATTGTTCTCTCAGTGTTGTTTTAAGATATTTAAATCTAATGGTCTCTCACTTCAAAATCAAAGACTGAGCTGCACTCAAAGTACGTTTTACATAACACTTTCATCTACATGTTGCCTGCTATCATTTATTAACATTCCTCTTTGCTGTAATGTATTCGAGTATGGTTTACAGTTATTTGAGGTCTGTGCATTGGCTGTAAAGCAGTATAGGCCTAATATGATGACTGTGGTAAAAGTGCTAAAGCCTCTCTGATCCATCTAATTGAATGAATCAGAGAAAATGCACTGTACCCTTGACATTTATATACAACAACACCCAGAGGGTGTGTGTGCATGTGTGTGTGTGTGTGTGTGTGTGTGTGTGTGCTTTTGTGCGTGCGCGCATGTGTGTTTGTGTGTGAGCACAATCAATTGACGATGGAATCCTTTAGCTTCTGGAGCCAGAGGGGAAGAGCTAGAGGATAGATTGATGCTGGTAAGAGAGTTATAAAAGAAAAAAAGTCAAATGAAGAAGATAAACTGTAAAAGACAGACTGAAAGCTAAGAGGCTGTGCTCTCCATTTGATCTTTAT
This sequence comes from Chanos chanos, assembly GCF_902362185.1. NCBI lineage: Eukaryota > Metazoa > Chordata > Actinopteri > Gonorynchiformes > Chanidae > Chanos > Chanos chanos. The sequence continues at coordinate 18,574,002 of NC_044495.1, forward strand.
TTATTTATTGGCCATTTTTTTCTGTTTGTATGTTTGTTTGAATTTGGTCAGATGTAGAGGTTTCTGCTTTCATCTCCTCACTGTTTCATCTCCTGCACTCATGCCTTCACGGCAACTGTGTTTTGCGTTTTTTTTTTTTTTTCTTTGGGAACTTTGTGGATGGGTTCACCGCTGTTTTTTTTTCTTTTGGGGTTTTTTTTCCTTGCAGCATGCTTTTCTGAATTCTAAAATAGAGATTTTGAAATTTGTATGACAATCCTGTCTTGTGGATTATCTGTGTTAGAAATGTACCATTTACTTGCATTTTTTCTTTGTTTTTATTTTGATGTGAGATTTTATAAGCTCTTACATTTGTTTTAGTAGAGATGTTTAACACATTGTTTAAGGAGATGGCCTATCTCAATCTGTGTAATGTGTCTTTCCTATATTTGATTGTTTTTTTTTTCCTGAAAAAGATAATTTATGCAATTTCAATTAAATCTTATCCATATGGTTGGATTGTGTTTTCATCCTCCCTCCCTCTCTCTCTCTCTCTCTCTCTCTCTCTCTCTAACTCTCTCTCTCTCTCTCCCCTCTTTCTCTCTCTTTCATCTTAGATCACTGTCTTGAGATATTTCTCTTGCTGTGTGTTAGGGAAATATATTGAAACTTAATCATGGCTTCCCTCCTTTGTTCTAATCAAAGGGATCTGAATTTCATAAGACTTATCCGAACCTGGACAAAACTTAATTTACATCGGTAAAAATCAGATTCCTTCTTCCATTCTCTACTTTTACTCTTCCACACCTCTGCACATCCTAATGAAATCCTTCATTCAAATAATTACATGAGTAATCCTGGGGGATGGAGTGTAATTTATCCTGTGCTGGCTTTTACTGTGTCATTAAAGAATATGTGCTCTCTCTTCCTCATCTTACTCTGTCCTCTTTTTTTCTCTCTCTCTCCATCTTCACACTCTCATTTGTCTATTTTCCTTCCCTCCACACCCTGCTCTCTCCTCCTCTCAATTATTTTCTGCCTCCTATCCTTGCACGTGTTCTCGTCTCTTTTACTTCTCTTTCTGTACTCACTTCTGTCTCTCCTCCAGCCACTCTTTCCCCTGCTCCTTCTCTCACCTCCTGTTTTCTGTTTGTACGCACCATTCTTATTCCCCCCTCTGCTTTTCACTCCTCTGCACTGTAATGTCCTCTACTGTCAGTCTTTTTTTTCTCTCTCTCTCTCTCTCTCTCTCTCTCTCATAAACTTGGGTGATCTCACAAATGACAAATATCCTCTGTCTTTCTGTCAGCGCTTTCATCACTCCTAAAGCTGAGCAAAGGCCCAGTTTACTGCGTTTCACTGCTGTTAAACATCTTAAAACAAGCTGTCTGGTTACCTTTGAAAAGCTGCGATGCCAGTATCATTCCCTAATACACAAAGGCAAACACATGCTCATTACACATTTTAAAAACCCAAGGGTAACTAATCAGAACATTAGTGGCTAAATATTGACTATTTTCTTTTTAAAGTATGCACAGTGATGGAGAGCTGCTATATGTAATCAAATGAATAATAATAATATTAATTGTAAAAAAACGTAGTTGGGCAAGACTGTCATAGATGGTGAATGTTGATACATTTATTCGAGGAGCTCTGGTAGTTGATGCGCAGACATTGCAAAAACTCAGACCTACAAAGTCATATGTACAGCATAATTGAGTAATGAATGTGTTTAAAGACACACAACATGTTTACAGATACATAGATATGGTAGTTCACCAGTAGGTCAAAATCAATGCCTCATTCAGTTTGGTTATTTAACTGTCCTACTATGATGTTAGAAAATTTCTCTGAGTGAATATGGGGGCGTTTTCTGGATGTGCACACAAACACAAGTGGCAGACACTTTGCTCTAGTTAAATGAAAGCTCTCAGCTTCCTGTTGAGCTTGTAAAACTCTAAAAAAGGATTGGATGTGTCACAGTCTGTGCATGTTCCTGAGTTAGTGCTGAACTCAGATGACTGTTCAGTTCACAACCAAGTTAACCTTCTCGACATCCTCGGTGCCAATGGCACTGCCCTGGGTTTGTCTCCAGACACACAAAGCTCTGCATTATAGCACAAATTTATGACAGGTTCACAGATGTTTAGCAAACCTTCCAAACCTGGATTGCTCAGAGGAGTTGAACCCACACCTTGAACCCACAGAACCTTGTATTCATGAGGTAAGAACCACTCCTCACATTGTGACATGTGGAAATGCAGAGACATTGCAGCCACCTGGTGTAAGTTTACTCTGTGACTCTTTGCTGTGAGGAATAATATTAGAATATTAGATAAGGATAGAGTGCGAGATGTCTACATACCCTCATAGTGGCCCAGAAAGTGTGAGAACATAGTAGTCTCTTGAACATTTTTATTTAGAATCTGTGAGCATAATACTTCTCTTCCAGAGTGCTCATCGTCACGCACTGCAGAATGGTGAATGTTGTCTTTATACTGAGACTGAAAAGAGAAGCGTGTGTTTCTGACAGGGGAGATGTATATAGACAGCTTGGGTTGGGACAATAGAGATTATGGTAAAGACACAGATTGCGTCTCTAAGAGATTTGGAAGTGGCAGATTGCAGGTTGCCAGGTTTAGCTTCATCCACCCACTTTTAACATGGCTTAGGGCGCCACTGAGCCACTCCATGGGGAGTCTTGCACAACCAGTCCACCCCCTCGCTCTTTGTTCTGTGCTGGCTCTCCTTTACTGCCACAAAAGACAAAATCTTCCAATTCTGTCATCAGGAGAGTGTCAGAACAGAGCCTCAGGGTGGGAGGTCCCTACTGAGTTTTTCCCAATCTGGCGCCCGCCCTCCTTTCACTCCCACCCCCCTGCACTTTTATGCTCTCAGTTATACTTGCGTCCCACAATGAACCAGAAATAGACACCTTTTATACCAGATTTGCTTAAAAACTGACAGTTAAGGATATTTCGATTTTGTCTAGACCAATTGCTTTGTCAATACCATTTGCTTATGTGTAAGGCAAAGAGGACCCGTTTTCTAACACTCTGACAGTCTGTAAACCATTACCATAGTTTGGTACTACTCTGACATCAACACATTCATAAGGTAGCTGCTTACTTGATGATAGATCTAAAAAAAAAACCCAAGAAGTAATTATTACATTTTTCACAGCACGATGGTTTGTAAGGTTATTAATGGCTGATGGAAAATGTGCCTGCTCCTGGTCTGTCTGAATAATGCTGATACACAGAGCATTGAGAGTGTGCACTGGGCATGTGCAATAAGTGTTTGTTTTGTGTTTTTTTTTTAAACCTTTTTTTAATCAAAAAATTAAAGTAGTGATTATCTCCACAGAAAACGTCAATGCTATATAACTGCCTCTCTTTAAACTGGATGCTACATCTTAGTATCTTAGTTCAGATGGTTTCCAAACCTGTTTGACACAGCTACAATCATATGATTGTTGGGTGTAATGTTTACAGTCAATGAGTGTTGGGGGTTTCCGGAAACACAGGAGATTCAGGCGTTGCCTGGAGTCCTCCTCTCTAAACCTCCTCTAGATCTCTTTCCAGCAGGAGCACACACTTGCCACTTGTGTCCTTGTCGTTTCTTGACCGTTTAGCAGGGAAGCAAAGAGCCCATATCATCTTCTTATCATCCTCTCAGTCCAGCCCAGGAGGACAAGGACCTGGAGCATGCAAAAAAGAAAAAAAAAAATGAACAGGGAAAAGGCCACTACAGACTTCAGTCAGCCCAACCCGCGGACACACACACTAAAGAGCTAAACAGCTGCGAATTGCAGGTTTCTCTATGCACTCTGAAATATAAAAATTGATTTTCATCTGAAGAGCAATAAAATTGTATTGCATTGTTATGTTCTCATTCTCATACAGCAACAGCATACTCATACAGCAAATGTGAGCCCTGTTATTCGTTTAGCTTCTAGCGTATTAATTGAAGAAAGATGGCGAACAAATTATGAATGTTTCCACAAGAGGGCTTATCATATAAATGCATATTTAGCTACATTTAAAACAGCAATGTGAAGTGTGAAAACAGCATTGTCTGTGACGTACAGAAATGTAGATTTATTAAATGCAGTGTTCCCTATGCCCTGTAGCACCTCTCTTCGAAAAGACAAAGTCATGTTCTCTAAAGAAGGAAGGTTATGCTCAGTTTTAGGGTTAACAGTTTCAAATTGGTTTGTTAAGCAGATAAGCAGATGTGTGTTTGAGTCAGAATTCCATTAAGACAGCTGCACCACGCATGCTACAATAAAATGAGAATGGATAAAAAGGAGGCAGTCCACAGAGGCTTACATGTGTACGTACACACACATACACACACACACACACACACACACAGATACACACACACACACACACTCATATTCATTTGTCAGTCATAAATCATTACATAAATTATCGCTGAGTTTTGTTATATCATGTTCTGAAGCAGAAATTAGTTTGTGGGTTTCATGGCGCATACTCCCTAGAAATCTTCGATCAACTAGACACACACATAGACCTTTTTTTTTGTTTTACTGTTTATCACATATCCTCCTCAGCTCATCTGTTCAGCTGGTTTCTCAGGCCCTGATCTGAGACTCTGAGGAGTGGTGGTTGAGACGGGCATTCATTCTGCAGCCCAGCATGCGGAGCCAGGACTGGTGCTCCATCTCCCTGCTGGTGAATCAGAAGCTGCTGTGCAGGACTTGGAAGTCACACCCTTCTACATTCACACCACAGCCCTCCACACGGAAAACAGTGAGACCTTTCTGTCTCTGGCATGAACACTACCATGTCACGTAAAAGGCTCCAAGTGTACACAAAGAGGAAGTTGGTACGTTTACATTCTGTTAACTATCATAAGTCAGTCTAGGAAGAGTGCACAGAGAGACCGAGACAGTCCTGGACTTGGCTGTGCCTTTCACACTAAACACAATACATTGGATCTGGGAAGACTAGTCGTGGTTGGATGACAGACTCTCTGGACAAACAGATGAACATTAACATTTATGAAAATATGTGAGGAAGTGCAGTCAATTTTAATGAAATAGAAGGAGCACACTTGCTTGCTTTGGACCACTCTTTATCCTCCTTTTAAAACATTCAGCGAACTACTCTGTGCTGCAAAAAAAAAAAAAGAGTCTGTTGAAAATCCCCATATGAAGGTTTTTGAGGTCAGAATATTAAGCTTGTGCACTGTTTACTCCAGTAGAGCAGTCTATCTCCATACTTACTGTGCACCACAAATTAGTGGGCTGAGTGTTCCTTCCTGACTGCTTCATTTCCTGCTCTGATCCAGGATAGACATCTTCATTTTCTTTGACTGTTAAAAAACAAACAAACAAACAAATATTTACTTTCAAATGTAACTTAAGTGTGTTTATCTGAAACTTAGAGCAACACATTACTCATGCTCTCATGAAGACAATTGTACATAACATATAATTACCTTGTGTGACTTCCACCTTAGTGTAATAAAAAAAATTGTCTTTGTAAAGATGATGAACTTTTCGGATGGTTTCCCTTTAATAATTTTTTTTTATGTATGTGTGTGTGTGTGTGTGTGTGTTTGAGGATACAAATTAAAATAATGTCCTGCTGCTACCAGGCAGCCTCCAAAGAACATAATTAGCTGGAACATCTAGAAGTCAAAATTATTCAGTGTCTCTGTTCTTCTGTTCATGACTAATGAGATACGGCAAACATGAATACTATATTTATGTGCCGAAAAATTTCTCCAATGACTCATGAAGCAAGTACAGGGAAAAAGTAATGTGGAAAGTAATAATGTCTTTTATGTTTGTGTGTGTGTGTGTGTGTGTGTGTGTGTGCAAGCGTATGTGTGTGTGTGTGTGTGTGTGTGTGTGTGTGAGCACGTGAGAGAGAGAGAGAGAGAGAGAGAGAGAGAAAGAGAGACACTATCCTGTAGAATGTGGTATATATTGTATGAGGCTGAAGATGCTCATGAGTACTTTGGGGGGGAATTTCTGGTTATTCTCGGCTAGATACTTATTTATGAATGTGGAGCAGGTATCAGCCATCCCAAGCTTACACAGTACTGTTATATGTACACAGCACTGTGATATATATTCTCATCACTGTATGACCTTCACCCTTAGAAATTCATATTTTTTGGTAAATATTTTTTGTATATGCATAATTGAACATTATGTGCAGCAAAATTTTAATTATTAACACAAACTTGCAGCAATGCCAGCAGCCACAGCAATCAGTGGAACCCCTGGTAAATCCTGAAAGGTAAACCCATCAAGACAGAATGGATAAATTTAACAAGTAGTGCTGGTGGTGAATGCGGTTGTGGTATAAGATTGAAGTGTACTCTGGAGTATAGTAACAGACTGCAGTGCACCTTCTACCCTGCCTTTTAAAGTGGGAGAAGCCTTCCCCCGGCAGGGGAAGAGACAGTAATCATTTAAAGTTCAATGAATGAATTTACAACTACCATCAATATGTTTACAAAACCTAAGTGTACTGAGCACGCTGTGTGTGACGAAGCCGTGGTTTAGACTAAGTGTCAGAGGTGTCTGGCCTTACTTGAGTGTGTTTACTGTCTGGTAGGAGTCCACTGCTTAAGACAAACTGACAGTTCATTATGTGTCTTTTCAACACACGTTGAGACACATTCCAATCAGCCACAAAATGTGCAAGAGAAAAACGCCAGTCACCTATAAAACACACAACAACCACTCATTACCAACAGCTGCTAATGTCCAACAATCTTCCAAACACTTGATTGATTTTTTTTTTTTTTTTCATTTTTTCGATGATTTCTATTCAGTGCTTATTTTCTATTGCTCCGTATTCACTGTTATTGTTCTGCGCTTACTGTCTGTTGTCCTGTGCTTTTTGTGTTGCCTTGTAATTAATTTTATTTATTCTTTTTGAATTGTTGTCACCTCATCGTTCCATCTACTGCTGCTCCGTGTTGAATGTAGCACCATAATTCCAGAGGAAACTACAATTTATTCTTTATTCAACACCTGTCCGTGATGAACGGAATGACAATAAAACCGACTTGACTTCACTTAAACGCGTTTTTTTTTTTTTTTTGTCTCTTATCCCACATACAGCCTGGGATCTGGATCTACTGAAACAGAGCTGTACCCACATCATTATTAATACGCTGTACAACGGCAGGGGAAATCATGGAGGAGAGGCAGACGTGGTCGACTCAAAAAACTGACTGTTAAAATCACACACATAGGCACGGACTTCGGGAATCAGAGCACGTTTGCGTTTGCTCTGTGTTCAGCTCCCCTGAGTGTGTGTGCAGCACCGTTTGTCTGGCTCCAGACCCGCAGCTGAGTCTCATTACACGCCGCTGTTTGCATTCGATGCTCTCGTTTGATCTGCCGCTCACAGGATTGATTATTAAGACAAGAAATGTTGAAGATTTTTTTTCCCTCCCTCTTCTTCTTCTTCTTCTTCTTCTTGCTGTAAAAACGGGTATCCTCCGGCATCACAGGGTTCCTCTCTGAGATGACCAATTGTCATTTTGACAACTTGGTTAGTGATAATTTTTGGGAAGTATTAAAAAAATTGGACTATGGATAAGTTTTGGAGTTATTTTTGATATGCTGAGGTTTGCTGTTAGCGGGCGACTGGGCTGTTGGATGGATGTTAGATGAAGAGTGTATGACAGCATGCTGCTTCTCCAAAAAAAAAAAAAAAAAAAACCTAAAAAAAAAAGCAACACCAGTCTCTTGGAATGGAGTGATACACTTGTCTTCTTTGGAAAGGTTGGAGTTTTCCTTTCTGAGAAAATTAAAGTATGACTAACATTGTGACTCCTGTTGTTCTCTCATTTTCACCGATGTGATGGTGCAGCTGTAGCATACAGCTGTGCTCTGGCCTTCTTTAAAGAGAGAGAAAAGAAAGAGAGAGAGAGAGAGAGAGAGAGAGAGAGAGAATTTGTTATCTCCAGGATATATTCAAGTATTTTTACTCATACTGAAAGAGAAATATCATAATTCCAATATCATAGATAGCAACCGACCCTTATGAGATGAGTCGTGTGGAATCTACACCATAACAGGACTTATCACAAATGTATACGATCATTAAAAAAACCCCAAAGAATAATCAGTTCAGCAGAGGAAAGTTGGATAAGATACAAATTGGTCAGATTGTTGAAAATGCAACTGTCCATGGGAAAAAGAATTTGTAGAGGAAGAACATTAGTGGGACACCAGAACAAATCCTCCAAGGGTCTAGAGTGCATCACACAAACCGCTGTCACAGATACACATTTACATCACATACACACACAGCTTTACAGCTCTGCAATCATTTCATCACGTTCTGATGGGATGAGTTTTACTCTTATTCTCTCTGCCGGGGATACGGGGAGTGTATGCGTATACGCGTGTGTTTGTGTCTCATCAGAGTCCAAGAGTCACAGCACTGCAGCAAAGGCAATGTCCTAATTAACAACAAAGCCCCCTCACTAGGTGGCCAAACAAACCAGAAAAACCACATCACCAGGGGGAACAAAGGAGGAGAGGAGCTGCTCCACTTCCGTTCTGGTGGGTGGGTGTGTGACTGGGTGGGGAACGGAGGGGAGGGGGGGGGGATGTAAAACACCAGTGCAGTTGCCATGGCAAACGCCCCCACGCACAGTTTGAGAGAAAGAGATGCTTTTGTGTGAGCTACCTATGCAGGAATTAGTCATAATTAACAAGGCTACTCAGGAGATTATTTTCTGGGCAAACAATTTAATTAAAACTGTTCCCTCTGTCTCATGCATGCTATCTCCCCACTTAGTGCCGATTTCCCCCTCTCTGTCTTTGTCCTCTAAAAAGAGGAAACAAGCAAGAGACCACAGATGGTGAGAGAGAGAGAGAGAGAGAGAGAGAGAGAGAGAGAGAGAGAGAGGGGAAAACATTTATGCTGATCAGATCTCTCCAGGCACCCAGAATCAACACATCTACCCTTGGACATTGTAAATAGTTGATCTTTCTCCCTGCCCTGTGTGTTGCTAAATACACTGGTAGAAAATGCCTTGAAGTACTACCCATAAGTCAGCTTTGGTCTCTTCTCTCTGAAGACTAATGTCAAAATGCTGGAAGTTGATACCGGTGTATGAAAAGACTGGTGTTCCAGCAGTATGTCACCTGACCTTACTCAGGATTACTTGCTGGGTATCAGGGGTCAAAAACTGGGCAAGAAATGATGCAACACTTGCTGTTTATCCTGGGATACTCTGTCTTATTCTTAGCGACCAGCTTCTCCACAACTCATTTTTTGAGGCGCTGTGGCCGTGTTATTGGAGCTAAGATTGTGGAGTCAGTCAGGACAGACTGTTTTCAGAGAGCAGGTTAATGGTTAAACAGGATATTCTTTCTCCCCAGGGTTTCAGCTCTGACAGGGATATGAACATAAAAGCATGTTGATCACCAGGTGGTGGGTTGTTGTTTGTTTGTTGTTTACTACAATTTGCCAGTTGTTTTAGTTTTTTCTTTTTTTCTCTAATGAATTCCTGCCTGTACAGCTTCTAAAAATGTATCAATCACATGGCCAAGGTGTGAATGACAATAGCTCGATTCAGATAGTTCAGAATGGGTCGTCTTTATATACGTGTGTATGTGTTTGTATGTGTGTGTGTGTGTGTGTGTGTGTGTGTGTGTATTTATGTGTATATGTATATGTGTGCGTGTGTGTGTGTGTGTGTGTGTGTACTGTATGTGTGTGCACTATGGAAGTGGCAAATAAAGAAATGAGAGTGACATATTTGCACAGTATCTGATGACTGAATCTGTGTCTGTCTTGAGCCAGGTTTAAACACATTCAAACTTGAAATCATACAGCTGTCATTTTAACCTGCCATTGTTCTGGTCCATTTATCTATACCAGATCTTTCCATTTCACACCTCAGTCTGTCACACTGCCGCAGCCCCTGTGTCTCCGAGATGTTTTATCAGGTAAAACTGTCAGAGGATCTAGACAGGATTTATCAGTTCAAGCCATAGCCTATCCAGCTTTTAAAGGTGATCACTCAGTAACTTTAGAGGAAGATTTCAGCTTTGGGATTCCTGATCTAGTCTTTCTCAGCTCCCAGTCATGCAACACCTTCTCTTTTCCACCTTCATAACAAATTAATCCACCAAACAATAACTTGCTGAATCATCGCTTTGTTTTTAAGGCTTCCACAAAGTCTCTGTGTGGGGCTTTCATCATGACAAATGATCGTATAATGCTTCCCAGGAACAGTATACACACAAACACACAACAAAAGATCATATATCGTCATATTGCTTTTAGTAGTATTTCCGCTCTTTGTCTTACAAGACGTGTATAACACATATACATTTGTAACTGTGTGACTGTGTTAATGGTAAAAGAAAAGTTATGATTTACAAGAAAGCTTCATAACTGGTTTAGCATCGTCATTAGAGGTTGATTGTTTGAAAGCTATATAGAGAGGACATCTGTGGTGTTCTGTCAGGCTTTAGGACTCTTCACGTTGTAAATGTGGAGCAATTAGAGACCAAGGTGTGAGCTGAAAGTAATTAGAATCTCTGGAAATGAACCTGTCGCTGCCTATACCCATGAGACCTGTCAAAAAGTAGTCTGTGGGTAATTTGACAACCAGACACAAAGTTTGCACTATGGATTCTTCTATAAATTGAAGGATGACTTTCTACTGCCTTTCCATCATGCCCTACAATGTCCTTGAGTTGAATAGTTTTCTTGGGCCTGTGATGTTACTATCCACGCTGAACAAAAGCTGTGGTTAGACTTACGTTCCTTCTAGGTTGCTTTCCCTCTCAGCATCTGCATGCCTTTCATTGTCACTAACTGTCTATTCCTCCCTTTTTGTGCTCTATCTCTTTTCTCTATTTTTTTTTTTATTAGCTTCTGTGTTAGCTCCTGTATACTGCAGCTTTCTGGAGTGTTGTGTTTGTTTCAGCTCTAATCAAACAAACAGAAAGTCCTGGCGTTGCCTTCAGATTCCTGCCATTCTAATAGAGTTTAAAAAAGCCACTTGGGCCCGAACTGGTCGGTGCCTCAGGGTAAATGAAGTCCTGAAACTCCCGTACTGCAATTCTGTGGGCCTTTCATCTGTGAGCTGCCGCTGTTTTGGTTCTTATTGACACACCTGCCTTGATCTTAGCACGCCGAGTCTGGTCCCCTGAAGCACCGCAAGGAAGTGATGGAGGAGTAATCAGACAAGCACAAATACACTCCATCATCAAACAACCCTCAAAGAGGATGAGAGAATGTATGTTTGAAGGAGAGAAAGAGAGAGAGAGAGGGTTAGGGGAGAAAGGAAGAGAGAGGGTTGAGGGAGGGGGTTATGAGGATGTTAAGTGTATTTGTAGCAGTGGAAGAAGACAGAATTGATGGGAGTAAAGTGCGTACACAAGTGATTGGGGTGTCGAATGTTTATTGCAGGTAGTTTACTTAGATGATGCAGGTACTTAAAGACATTGGTTGTAAATGATCTTGTGATGATCTGTGTAATTTGTGCGTGTGCGCTTGCGTAAGACAGACAAAGTGAGAGAGAGAGAGAGAGAGGGAGAGAGAGAGGGAGAGAGAGAGAGAGAGAGAGAGAGAGAGAGAGAGAGAGAGAGAGGGAGAGAGAGAGAGAGAGAGAAAGAGTGAGTGGTCCTATGTTTGTATAGTTGTGGTGGGAGTGGTGTGTGCAATAAGTGACCAAAATTGTGTGTGTGTGTGTGTGTGTGTATTTGTGTGCATGTATATATGTGAGTGTCTGTGTGTGTGTGTGTGCCCAATTATAATCATGTGAATTTCTCTGAGCGTCCACCCGAAAGCCACTGTCATAGTCTTATACTGCACAGGGCCAAGAACAGATACTAAATATACCCCTCTGACTCTTGGGTAATAATGCTCCACTCCACTCTCTCCCAGAGAACACTGTGTTTAATTGAACTCTTATTAGATCTGCCACCAAATCTGCCCGTTCTAAAATAAGAGTGTCTGCTCCCAGATGTGGTTTCAGCTGTCACCACCACCTCCCCTCCGGCCCTCCATTAAGAGCCCGGCAGAACCGGGGCTTTGCTCAGACAATGAGGAGCTGGCCCTTTCAATTGGTTGATCAAATGACTGCATTATCATACAGTTTTATGTCCTCGCAACAGACTTTGCCTCAGGACGATCTCCCTTTTATCGTATTGTCTGATTTTAGATTTTGAGGCTATCTGTTTGAAACCCAGTTTCCTTAATTATCAGAGAAATAATCTGAATTTAAAAAGAGGGGGAAAAGACACTTTGTGATATCTAACAGCCTCAGCCCCCTGTAAACATGTCCGACAAGCAGAACAATTAAAACGGCATTAAACTAGCTTTGTGATTTTAGTCTGGGGAAAGAGGAGATTGGAGACCACACTGAGTTTAAAAAAAGATCAAATGAAAGGGAATTTATGAGAATGGATATAAATAAGATTCCGGCCCCAAACTTTCTGAATTATGTGCTAATTAGATGTGTGGTAAAACCACAAAGGAAAAGGGAAAGGATATCTTAAACAATTAATGAGCTGAAAGATGGAGAGATATCATCTAATCTCTCCTCCATCTCATCCCCTCATCCTTCCCTCTGTGCATGTTCTCTATGCTACTCTCTCTCTCTCACTCTTGTTGATGCCAGCTTTCTATTAACTGCTTGAATGCAGGCTGGCACACCAATTAAGTGTCTGTGTGTGTGTGTGTGTGTGTGTGTGTGCGCACGTGTGTGTGTGTGCGTGTGTGTGTGTGCAAGTGCGTGTCTGCGTGCATGTGCGTGTGCATGTGTGTGTGTGTGTGTGTGCATGTGTGATTGCTCACTCTATGAAACTGCTCTACTCAATCTCTTTCACCATTCTTTTCCCTTTATCAAAGAACAAACAGTATGAACCTTGGTCCCCATTGTTATTCTTGTAAACAGGGGGTAGCATAATACCTCTGAGAGACAGAGAAACTCCACGTAACTTCTGCTATCTCAAAGACTTACACTTCATAGATATGAGAGAGAGAGAGAGAGAGAGAGAGAGAGAGAGAGAAAGAGAGTGTTTTGTGTGTTTCCCAAACTGCATTATTTTAGAGAGTATGCATCCCCTCCACCCCTCCAAAATAAGATATCTTGGAGAAACATCAGACACAGTCCCTACCCTCCAGGAAAAGAGTGGTGGAGAAGAGGGGGTGGCATGCAGGAAAAGATGCAGGATATTTGTGAGCTGTCTTAGCTGGTGTTCTGAGCTGACGTAGCGCCATCGCGGTTGGAGCCTGTGTTTCTGAGGCAGAGGACTGTGGTCTTAATAGAATATTGATAAGTGATGGCAGGAAGAGTGGGAAGCATCTGTGACAATCCCCTTCATCATGTATGTGTTTGTGTTTGTGTTTGTGAGAGTGTGTGTTTGTGTGTGTGTGTGTGTGAAAATCAGTCATTAGTGAGTGCAGCTGTTCACAGAGATACACCACTGTTCATTTCTAATAAATCCTTTCTCATATCAAGATATAGTTTTACTCATTATTCGGTAATATCTATCAATTGTCAAGTTTTCACTGTGATGTATGTCAAGAGAAGTTTAACAAAAAAAAAAGAACCTTTTTTACAGATCCTGACTCTTAAAAACAGTATCCCTGTAGCCACACCCAATTATGTGTGACGGACATGTCTCTGTTGAATATGTCAGAGTAAATGGAGGGAAAAGTCTAAATGGAGAGTAACAGAAATAAGGAAGGGAGAACGTAGGAGTTTCTCTCAATTTGAATTCTGTTCAAAGACTGACATAACCTGTCTGTCTCTCTTTTGTTTGGGTGTTTGTGCCTGTGTGTTCTTATTGTTTAAATTGCTGCTTGTAGACAAATAACAATAGACGCAGAAAGACATTTTGAAAGAAAGAATGATAGAGAGAGATAAGGAAGGACATGTTTGAGAGAAACAGATAGGGGAAAATGCATGCAAGGAGAGAGTGAAGGAGAGTGAGAAAGTGTGTCTCGAAGGGACTAATTTGCTCTCAGATTTAATTTACTGAATTCCTCAAATTCATTATGTGAAAAAGAAAACAACCTACTTAATATCTGGAACATGTGCAGAGCAAATACTTCGAAATGTATTCTTTTAAACCTCCTACACGTTACGGTTTATTCTCCTCGATACAAATGAATACATTTAGCCCTGAAAAACAACAACCAAAACCATAAAACCGCTCATTGACAAGCAAGTCATACTATCCAAAGCATCACCGATAAAAACAGAATTTCATGGAAATAAATATCCATGTATTTCCGAGGACTGTTTTCCCGAATGCTGTGATGTTAAAACGTCTCTCTTAAGAAATGAAAGGTGAAAGTCTGACTTTGTGTTTAACACCTCTTTGAAGCTCAGTTAGAGTTTAGTACTGCACCTCCTGTTTGGGGGAGAACCTTTAATTCTCCTCTAAATGATACGGAGAAAGAGAATTGTCTGCCAGTGGCATATGGTGTTGTCTGTACAGGCTTAAATTTTCCCTGTACTATTCAGTGATGGGAAAACCCATTTTCCATAGCAGATTAGTCACAGTATATTTATGCGTTGTATTTCTCCAAAAATGAGCACAAATTCAGCTTCACAGTTACAAGCTCTATTAGTTCTCATGAAGCAATTGTGAAATTGGTTTTGTAAAATTAGTTACAGAGTTAAAGAAAATTCCTATTCAGTTAGAAATGTAAAATCTGTGAAATTAGACTGTTATAGAGATTGTAAAAAGTTTTAAATAAGATCAGAGAGACAGAAGTTAGCAGGAGATGATGGTGAAAAATATGGTCAGCTTAGACCTGTAAACTTGTTGAGAATGTGTTGAGATTGTTTGTTCTTTTTTGTGTGTTCTCTTCTCCTGACGATGAAAATAATGAAAAACAGGTTGAGGTAACAGTCGTATTGTGAAGATACAGTTAGCTCACACAGTTTCCTGATCAGCGCTTAGCTGCTCAGGTTTGGGCTTTAAGCTGTAATTTCACACGTAGGCCAACAGGGGAAAGCATGTTGTTGACAGCAGGTTACTCCTGGGAAAGGTGTGTATTACCTTATCACATGAGGTGGTAAGTAAATAAAGCCTACACACACACACACACACACACACACACACACACACACACACACACAAACACAAACTCTCTCACATATTAAAGTCAAGAATAATCACTGCACTGTCCTATGTGGAGTACCCTACATCCTGCCTTGGACTAATCTACAGTACTGAGTCCCCTAAGAGTCAGTAAGAATCAGTCTGATAAAGGAGCACATGGCTCTTCATTAACACGTATCCTGTGTGTGTTTGTGTTTGTGTGTGAGAGTGTATGTGTGTGTGTGTGTGTGTGTGTGTGTGTATCAGAGAGAGTGCGGGCCTGCTAATGGCAGCGCCTGAGCTCTTAACACTAAGTCTATGCACAGAGGACTCTGGCAGATGGCTGTCCTGGCACCGATGAAGTCCTCTTCCCCCATTCAATAATGAGCCCTCCTTCCCAAACACAAAGCATTAATACTAATATTAGTGTAGTGCCTGCAGTCCATGTGGGGTTTACCTATCTCTCGCTATTAGTTTACTCTCTTCCTCACTTTCTCTCCCTGGCACTACCCATCCCAGTAATTGTTTGTGCTAGTGTTCTTTCACTTGTACAGAAATCTCTTACCCATTAAATAATTGATTAAGTAAGAAAGGAAAAGAAAAGGAGCCAGCTCTCAATCTTATCTTTGAGTGTGCAAAACAGAGAGAAGGAGAGAGAGAGAGAGAGAGAGAGAGAGAGAAAGAGAGTTAAAATTTTAAGACAAAACAAAACAAATAAACACTAGTGGCATCTTGTTCCCTGAGGCGTAAAGTGATTCAAGTAAGAGACATCAAAGTGTCAGAAAAAGAACAGCTGTTACCGTGCCAATGTAGTCCCATAAAGTAAACTTTACCCAACTCTCCCTACAGTCTGAGACTGGAGGGAGAGGGTGTCTGCGGCGCAGGCTGAGATTATGGAGGATATCAGTATGGAGAGACAGACAGAGGCGACTAGTCAAACTGTCAGATGGAGGCATCCAGACGGAACAAAGACGAGCAGAAAGACAATTACAGCCATGTGCATGGCAGAGAGAGGCGGAGGAAATCACACGCACACATAGTCACATACACTCTGCATGGTGCATACACATGCATACAACACACCCTGATTCAAATGAAATGTGCTGCTGCATCATTCTCTATTTCTCATGGACACGCGCGCACACACACACACACACACACACACACACACAAACACACACACACATACCTACACACACACATACATACACACACCAAGTAAAATTTTGCATTAACACACGCGATACAAAATACACAATATCAACTAATGAACACACATCCAGGGCAAAGGAAACAGAAGCAATTGCATCTGTAAAAGATGACAATTTCACACATATAAACACAAACAGTAAAAGTATTTACAGCGCTCCACAGAACACCTGAAAACCACTGAGTGAATGAATGTTTCCTGCTACAAAAGGGTGACATTGGAGAATCTGTGTATTTAAGAATCTGTGTATTTCCCTGAGCTGTGTGAAACTGAATTGCAGCAGTGGGTATGAGAGGAAACATGGTAACTGGCATGGAAAAAGCACAGGGCTGACTATTGTGGGCAGTATAATTTCCTCACATTTTGCTATGTTTTTCTATAAATGCCAACAATTAGAGCTTTGAACGACAATTAGAAATCAATCAGCATTTCATTTTTAAAATGCATTTCATTTTTTTTTTTTTTAAAGACCAAATGTATATTTGGCATCTCGCAAGTTCATTTAGTTTCTATCATTGATGTATTTCTTGTTTAAAATGTGTTAATGTGAAAATGTGAAAATGTTCATTAAATCAAATATAAGAATGACAAGTGCTGCATACTTGTTTGCATATTTGTTTCGACATTCTCTAGCTTTCTAGTCACTCTCAAAGCGGAGCTTAACCTGCCCAGATGTCTTTGACCTGTGGCAACTAAAGGACGCAAATGAGCTTCTCTGTTTTCTGAAGATCTGCCGAGAAACTAGTGCTGTGCTGCCCTCTTGTGGGCACCACAGTGAATGAGACTACAAGCATAAGTCAACACAAGTGTCTTTCCTTTCCATTTCTTACACCGCTCAGTGTGAATATTCACCTCTTTTTTTTTTTCATAATGTTGGGTCTAAATCCAGGGAAACACTGAATCTGAATTCCAGCATAAAAGCTTAGCTGAAACACAGCAACATGTACAGCCCATCCCCTTGTCATATAGCATACATCTGATAGAGTTTTCCCTCTCCATACCTTAACGTAGTTCAGCAGTTATTGTTATTATTCTTATTATATCAGTTTTTGTTTAACAGAAAATAAGATAATTAAACCTAAATGATTGTAATGTATAACTACTGTTAACATCAGATTTTTTGCTGTTTGTCATTTTCAGTTGATGTAATAGTCCATTTTGTGAGGTTAATAATTAACAACTATTTTTACCTGATTTACATTTTGATGTTGTCTCTTTTAATCTGTTTCTCCGTAGATGATTATGGATCATGTTTTCTACACTGCAAAGAGTTGACTGTAGTAGTTACAGTAAATACCTGACAAAAAAGTTGCTGATAAAGTACTGTAAAATTGCTGTTAATTACTGTAAAAAGAATTACAGTATATTACAGTATAGTTTTTACAGATTTTTGTTGTATTTAAATTACAGCAATTTATTGTTGCTGTTGTTGCTTTTGTTTTTACAGAAAAACAACAATTAATTGTAATCTAGTTAACAACATTATCTTGTATTCTATTCAAATTACAGAGGTTACCTGGCAATTCAAGTTGCCAGTAAATGGCTGTTAATACTTCACAATACAATATGTTGTTGTAGAACATTTTTACAGTTAATTTTTGTTTTTTACATCAGCTCATCTCACTCATCACTCACTCTTTTTCTAAGCCCCTTGTCCTAATTAGGGTCGCGGGTGGTGCTGGAGCCTGTCCCAGCACTAATTGGCAATGCGATGGATGCGATGGACTGGCAGGGAAACACCCGATGCCAGTCCATCACAGGGCATACACACAAACAAACACATTCACATCTAGGGGCAATTTAGTACCTCCAGTTCACCTAACTTACATGTCTTTGGACTGCAAGAGGAAACCAGAGCTCCTGGAGGAAAACCACACAGACACAGGGAGAACATGCAACATGCTCCACACAGAAAGGACCTTCTCCACACAGAGACCCAGGACCTTCTTGCTGTGAGGCGACACCACTACCCACTGCGCCACTGTGCTGCCCCTTTTGCTACGAATCCATTTTTCATGGTATCAGAATGGTTATGATTGACATTTTAAAATCAGATTTTTGAAATGTGGTATCATTATTAAAGTTTTCTGTGTTTACACTTTTTGCCTTGTTTTATCCCCTTTTCTCCCGATTTTCTCTTAGGCCGGTTGAATCTCTATTTCCCACTGGCTGCACAAAGCCTCCACAAGCAAGAGAGGACATAGACTACCACAAGTCTCCTCCAATACATGTGGAGTCACCCACCTCTTCTTTTCACCAGACCACAGAGGGCTTTTCTGGGAAGCCGTAGGTTAACTCTATCTGTCCATCACTAATATAGTACTTTGACCCGCCAGACAAAATATTTTAGTGGGAGGTTTTTGGAATTTTATACCAACCTCCTGAAGTCTGATACATTGTATTGCTGCAAAATGGAACGCACGCATACCATTTTGAAATTTCACATCACAGTTTTAAACTGACAGACTTTAAAAGATGCTTTTGAAGTTTTTTAAAGTTTGATATTTGATGTAGGATTTTCAAATTTGATGTAATAAGCATTTATAACACTTTTATGAATCCAGAGGTTAAATTTAGATCTTTTAAGCTTGCTGAACTTGACAGTGTTTTCGTAGCGCTCTAGGCTTACAGGACCGGTGTTGATCGAATGATGTGTAATTTGAATGTTTGTTTTTTTTCCTGTAGATCACTAAGAAGTGGCTTTGATTTATTGTAAGCCTTAGATTAAATAGGACCAGAGGGAAGGGTATTCGTGGAAATGAAGTCAGGTTGTGATCAATATCAAGGAACAACATGGCTGATGACTCAGAACTTGCTTTGAAACATGACTCAAAAGTTTATAAATTTGCAGGTGTGTTAACACACACTTGTTGCACAGGGAGATCGTTAACCTACTTAATAAAAACTGGAGAGGTAAAATGCACAGATCTGATCCTAGCAAAGAGAGTTTTACCTCATAACCTTATGCCAGTTGGGTTTTATGAATTAAGGACTGATATTAGCGCTGGAAATACAGAAGTAGCCCATGATGCTCCTTAGTGAGTTTATAATATGCTGTGCTCTACAAACAGGCAATTCCTCCATATACTGTAAAAAGCTTAGGGATGTGGTACATATGCTAGATCATGAGTAGCTCTCTTACCCCATTATTCATCCAGACACGGACTCAGGAAGGAGAGATGTGTCTCCTGGTAGTTCCAGAGCCCTAAGATTTAGAGTTCTGGGCACATCGTGTTTTGGCCTGTGAAATTTATAACCAGATTCAATACATCAAGCAGTGTAAATTTTAGATCAGATGAATAATTTAGTAGGCCTCGGTGTGATGTTTAGACAGGTGAACCCTCACCATTACAACTTTGGGCAACATATAAGAATATCCTCAGATTATCTCTATGGATGACTTTTAATATCATGTTTTCTTATACTTGCTTTGCACTTTGCAACTACCAGATCGTCATCAGTCTAAAGTAAAAGGCTGACGGCTGACTTTATTTGAAGAAAATTTCCATAGCTAGTGCTCTGGATGTACATATAAATCTTGGGCATGCCATTTATACTGTACTTAGCCTTAGTTGACTGTATTATGTTTGTTAAGTAAGGTAAACGATGAAAACTTGGTATTTCTTTTTTGCTTTGTTTCAGAAGGCGGTGTGTGGGGGGGTTCTTTCAACGATGGAAACACTTTTGTCTGATTATAGGAGTAGACTTAGGCAAGGGTATAGTGCATATCTTGCACTGTGCCTGTTAAGAGGTAATGGCTGTGGCAGTGATGCTATTACCTGAAATTCAGAACCTATTGTTAACCACTGGCTGTGGTGGTTATATTACACACAAAATTAAAACTTGGCCCTTAAAATCCTTCTTATAATAATACTCAAGTGTTTAAAAGTGGCAATTCTGAATGATATTCTTGATGTGTTATTCACCTTTACTTCACTTGCTCTGAATTTCATTTCGTTTGTGTGCAAGGTCATTTGTACCCATGTTTGTGTCGAAACATTTGCTAGTTTTTAAAAGGCTGTACTTTATAGAGAAATATTTTGGAGAATTGTGTTAATGTAACTAGGGCTAGAAAATATGTTGCTCTGATTATGGATTCAATCAATCTTTAAATAACACACCCAGTGCCTCACTGCCCTCCAAACAGATGGAGAGTGAGAGGGCTCTGTAAGATAAAAAATATCAGTTTTGATCAGTCTCAGCCATGAGGTCTGTACACGTCTGGGCCCTCTCATTGTTGAAAAATGTCATCCTGATGGTTCTAAATCTGTTACCAGACTTTTTTTTAACAGTTAACTGAACGATTTCTTTCATTTAATGGACTGTGTCCTTGCACGACAGACTTAAAGACCACGTGCACGTGTTTCACTAATATTACAATTCATCATGAGTTCATTTGTAGCTCAGAATGGTTATAATTTCTTGCCATGAATCCATGTGCAGGGGCAAGCAGTGTGCACGATGAGAGAGTGCCAACGCAAATGGAGCAATGCTGGAGAAGCATGCAGAATATATGTCATATGGAATGTATGACATTAATACAAACAATGATTTTGCTCAGCTACCAAAAGTACTATGTGAGCTGTATGCGTGCCTAAAAAGATCCAATTTCAGAAATCATTATACTGAACCAGTTTATACACATGGTCAGCTTGGACATGAAAGTGTAGGTAACAGAATATAATCTGAAGATACTGCAGGACACTTCTATGTTGGCTGAAACCTTCATCTATGCTCAGAAAAGAGTCAGGTTTGGGTTTTGGTTGTGTGCAGATATCAACAATAAGCACACAAAAGGAGGTCAGGTGTTTCCATTGAGGGCAAGTGGGACATATTAAACCACCCTGTCTTGCCAGAAAAGTAAAACCAATGAAGACCTGTTTTGTGTCCTGACTGCACTCACTGTATTCAGAGGACAGTGCTTCATTGCTCTTGGTCCAGGTCTTTGTGAATGTTATGGCAGTTTAAGCTTTACCATGCCCTGGCAGTGCACAGACTGAGGTGAAAAGGGAGGGATGGCAGCAGCAGTAAGCAGTAAGGCATTGGTGTGTACAGGAATGTATATGGATATACCCTACTGTAGACATTTAACTCACTTTTAATGATCAATCACTTTTAATGATCCAGTTGCGTTTCCTGGTTGTCTCAGGTCAAGATCCTCTCGTTTTGGTGGATTTGGTCCTGTAGACAAAGACCTACAATGTGGTTACATGAACCCAATGTTCAATGTCCCAGAGAAACTCTGAACATCATGAGTCAGGGTACAGAAAGGAAATGGACAGAGATGGAGAGAGTTAGTTTAACGACAGATTTTTAATGATGCTCAGTGCTTATCTATGCTGAGTATTGTGGTAGGTGGAGTCAAATAAGAGACTCTCTTGAGGATGAGAAGTACATGATGGAGAATTATTTACCACACTGAGAGAAATGTTGGGTCTGTGGCTATTCCGGGCTCACTCAGGCATATTTGCATATTCTTTTCCATGGCTGATGTGTTTTGGCAACCATGAAACAATGGCTAGAAGTCCAAGTCATTTGACTTTGTCTTTGCTCAACACAGAGTTCTGTAAGACTTGTTATGAGTGTCATCTAATGTCATGGAGAGGAGTAACCTATGAACATCTGCACTCTCCACCCAATACTGGCTCTTACTCCATGGCCATATAGGCTACTTGAAGACAAATGCTCAGACTTGCAAAGCTGAAATAACAGATAGGCTGAATTTATAATAATTAAATAATAAGAAAAGAAAGATAGAATAGCAAGGAGGATTAAATCAAATTAACACCTGCACTTCTTAGTAAAATAGAAGTCTTCCATATATAGAAGAGAAAAGTACTAAGATGTGAATAATACAAACCTTTCGAAATACTGAAACGCTCTGGTGTCTGAAACCTTCAGGCATCACACAACATATAGACAATTTTAGGGTCACTATTACCATCAGCTCTTGTTGTGTTCACAAAGTCAACTCACCTTCTCACAGATATACATCACAATTACAGTAGCAAAAACAAACAAACAAACAATGAACAACAACAACCAAATAATACATGTTCTTAAAAAAACACTCTTAGATACACTGAGAATCCCTAGACTACTATATCATACAATCTGTGAAAGAGTCCTTTTATAGCTCAACTCAAAATGTCGTACACAAGTCTTTGACTGACTCCTTTTTCAGATCAATGGTAATATGTTTGAGGTCACTGGGTCTGAAAACAGGTGCTTCTGAATGAAAAACAAAGAAATAGAGAAAACCCACCATTCATATCTCTAGCTCACGGTAAATCCAAATGAAATCTTGACAAGTGAAAGTCCTGTTTTTCGCTGCCTTCCTCGTCATCTTTAACAACAGTAGAGAAATAGTTCTTGAACAGTTCCGAAGTGTCCCCTTGGCCATGTCCCCATGTCCAAAAAATAAATAAATAAATAAATAAATAAATAAATAAATAAAACTTAGCAATAAAGTGTGTCTTCAACTGTTGCTGCTACTTGAACAGGCTCTATCATTATGTGACATAATCATTACAAACTCACCCCCTTTGTTCTCAAAATCATATCATCCCAATCGCTGAGCCACAAGATCTCTGTCAAATTCTGATTGACTTAAACTGCAATGATTTAACAGTCCTTAATGTGGAGACCTGCTGTTAGAGCCATAATGAACCTATTGTTGTGAATCTTTATTTCACCCTCTACATGCCTGGAGAGTAAAGGTCCCAGGGGGATGATAAAATACCTGCCCAGGAGAGGGCCAGGTGTGGTTGATGGGAGGCAACAGCTTCTTGCGTCTGTGTCTTGCTGTGCTGCCGTCATGTACCCACCTTTATACTTCCAATACCCTTTATCTTATTATTTAGATTTATTTAACTTGTTTTCATGGTCTCCATTTTGTTGTAAGCCCCAAACCTGGAATAAACCCTCTAATTTTGAGCTCACCCTACTTTTACTTCTGGACATTCCTTTTTTGTTGCTGCATGGCAAGGACAGTCAGTAAAGGAATCAGTACTCTCAGTCAGTCATCAAAGTGGTGGCAAAAGGTCACTACACCAGCTTTCATATTTCTTACACACAGCTAGATAGTTAGGGAGGGGATAAACTGTAAATAAGTATGTGTTAGTCGTCTGCAAACAGATAGCCAACAGGTAATAGTCAGTGGGTAAGAGACCACTTGTTCAGCTGGAGCTCTGTGAAGGCCCAAGAGAGCAGAGCAAGACTACAGTGCACTTTGTATCAATGATCCAGGAGAAGATGCACGACTCAAGGGCCTGACAACTGGACCTTTATGTCGGGCCAGGAGGTGATGCTATTACAGCCAAAAGAGAAAGTTGTTGGCCGCTGAACATGCTGTACATGAAATCACATGCAATATCTACGTGCCGGAGAAACAAGAGACTAATATTTTCTACATCAACCCCTAAAAGATATTGTCACACCTAAGCTGTAGATTTGGACCACCTAAAGCCATCAGAGCAATACCCAGAGCTCTTCTGAGAACAGCCAGGGTACAGCACTTTGAGAAGTATGTATCAGAGGACAGATGGTCCAAAGAGACAGAAACATAAATGCATCACTGACTGTCTTCTTTCTTTGCTCACGGAATAGTCGGAGACCGTGCCATTTCTGAATATGGTTAGTAACTCCACCACTAAATGGTGCGGCCTGACTGAACTCGTTCCTAAAAAGGACAGAATAATCCATACACCGTGCTAAAACGGTTGACCTACCTGGGAGGTCAGGAAAGGCTGAGTTAATTCCAACCCTTGTCCATTGCAGAAGGTACTGGCAGGTAATAGGCTAAAGAGGCAAAGGAGCACACAGCATTTAGCGCTCCCTTTAGACTATATCATTACAACCAGCCAGCTTAGTTTAATTAGGTGGCCCACAGAGTTCATCTCAATAGCTTCTGTCGTAAAGATCTCACCAGGAGCTTGGCTCTGAATAGCATGCTTTGGACTGATGAATATGACCATGCTTTCCAAGACTTCAGGGGGCCACTTTGTGCTGACACTATACTGCAATGTTCAGACTTCTGGCAGCCATGCATCCTGCAGAAAGACGTGCCTGAGTTAGCTTAGGAGCTGTTCTGCTGCAGGGAGAGGGAGGGGAATGAGTGCCTGGAACTCAACTTGACGCTTAAAAATAAAGGGCGAGTGTTTCATAAGTTGGTGCTTGAGTCTCTTTGGTTGTATCTTTCAGGAAGTGAGCCAAACTTGGCATAGATGATGCAAATGATGAATAAAGACTACAGCCATAATTTCGTTTAAAGAAAGTTCCTTCATGAACAAGACAAAATAAAATAATACGTGAAGCGTAATACACGCCTGTTGTTCACAGTGCAGATACTGAAGAAACGTTAACCAAGTATAATTGGACAACTTCGGACTTTTTAGCAGTCCATTTGTAATACTGTTTTTACCCATCAGATGGGGCTATTATACTGTTCAAACCAGTTTTGTGACTTGAATTGTATTTCGCTGTCACACCAGTCCACCTTTAAGTTCAAATGCATCTCATGATGTTTCTGCTAATGCATTCAAAGGTGTCATAAACCAGTTAAATTATGATGCATACAAATTAGCAGTTAGTCTTCTAGCCATGCATTTTAAGACAAACTAACTACTAAATAAAAGTGGGTAGCACAAACTGAAACTAAAGGGCACATGAATTCTTCAGATACGTTGATCAACAATTTACAGATATCACTTTCCTCATGTTAAAGCCTGGAAAATTTTATGAAAAGTGATTTTAAGTACCACCACAAAATAACCAATGAAAGCCTCCTGTGTCTTCGCTGAACTGCGTACATCGTGGTTGTAAACATTTAAAATGACTTCAGCTTTTGACATAATGCACAAACGAGAGCCCATGAGCAATGGCTTACCACAAGTAAACACCTTGTTTTCCCTGAGCTGTCTCCCTCAGCTGATGTCTCTTTTTCTTACACATTGTAACATATCCCTTCACAAAATCCATGTGAACGTTAAGCACATTTGGTGTTAGATATACAGAAAGAACACTTTCCAAATAAAAAACTTTGTCGTTTCCTCTGTCGTCTTTTGAACAAAGCACCGCGTAGCACGTGAATTCTACGTCATTGTAAACAGAGAACGTTCCTAGCGACATGGCGGCTTCAACAGATGTGAAGGTAGTGATAATGTAGTATTATTTGATTGTAACAAACTCAATTTGTGTCGAAGATAGCAGTTCAGCTTCTTTGTAGTGTAAAAGGTGAGAATTTTGAGCAGAGCAGAAAGTGGACAACGCGAATAGACACCGTTTCAAGCTAGCCTGCTGCTTCGGCTAATTGTCTGAATTACTTCAGTGCGATATTCAGGCGAAGTGCGTGTACTCTGTATCGAGCCAAACGACCCATACTTTTAAGAGTTTAGAAATTTACACATCACCAAGGTTACTCTGGCTGCTGTTAACGCACAATGGATTTTAACTACTTCTAAAATGGCCCGTATTGAACCTGGCAAGCAAACGTAAAATAGCAGGCGCATTTCACCACAAATTGCTTCAGCAGTTGAAAGAAGCAGGTCGAATGTCATTTGACAGGGGCTATGGAATTCTTTGCCCAAGAAGTTTTCGGACGCTTTAAAAGTTAGACAGCAGATTTTATAAGGCGGACATATGGATTTTATAATAATTTCACCACGTTCTGTTCTATACCTAGTAGTATAAGTTCAATATTTATTCGTTCATCTCATCCGGTTTCACATTCTAGTCACGTCTCACACGTCAGGTTACACAGTTTCTTCTTGACAAAACAGAGATAGTCAGGAGGTTTGCGTAAATAACCTATGAGAGTGATAGTGATAGACAATGTATGTCTTTTTGGAACGGTAAGGAAGTGGCCCAAATTGTTTTCGCTTTTCGAAACTTAAAGTCCGTGCAGGACGCAGGTTAGGCTATGTGATATGTTGAACCCATCAAGAAAGTAACATATCCCTGTGACAAACTAAAAGTCTGGACTTAGTTTGAAGTGGTAGCGGATGAGCCTGGATTTGACCATTTGTTAAAAAAACGCTCCTAAAAGGTACTGAAATAAGCTAATATAAGAAAGTACTATTAAGAGGATGGTGATTTGGAGAGAATTTCTGAAATCTGAACAGTGCTCTCTTGTGGTTTTGTTTAAACATAGCACTTATGCACAGTATAGTCTGAGAATGCCTGCCAACCACTGTACTATAGTGCTACAACCAGTATGCCCAACTCTGTCATCTTTTCACCTCGTAGGTATTATATGATCATGAGGGCATTTTCATACACACTAACACAGAGGGGAATGAAGATCAGGATTCTCTTACATCAGGGTGTTTACGGGTGATTGACAAGGTGAGTAATAACGTCTTTATTACAGTAATGCCATTTCTATTTTGAATAAAAGGAATAAAGAGCTCTCATTACGGAATACTTTTGGTGGCTGGATGGTTTGTTATACTGGGGTTATGAGTAATTTCTTCTGAATTTTCCCCTTCAAATATGTATTATTTGTCTGCTGTGGTCGATTAAACCACTACTCTTTCTTTTCCCACCAGGATGGAGAGATATTTGTGGAGTACAAACCTTTGGAAGATGATCTGGCCAGCATGCTCTGCGCAGGCAAAGTTAGTTGTTCAGCAACAAACAATAACAATACAAAAACAACACAAAAGTACAACAAGGAACAGCAACAACAAAAAAAGACTCGCTTTAGAAAATAACTCGACAATGCACAGTTTTGTAACTACAAAGCGACATAGCATTAGATCATTGTAAAATGGACTGAACACATGAGATTCTGTTTTTGAATCCAGTTCTATTTTCACTCATGTCAAGGTTTCAGAGCTGAATTTCTTTTGAACTCAGGATGTTTGCATTGGCTCAAAGCCCTATGCTGAAACCTACTGCAGATGTGAAATGTGCTAAACCTTAAGTGAGCTCAGCAGTCTAAGCGATGGGTGCCTGGCAATGATGTGCTTTGTTGTGTTTTTCAAGGACTCCAGCTCGGTAGTGGAGTGGAGCCAGCCAGACAGAGCCCTTCAGCCACTGGACCGGCAGCACAGCAGTGAGACTGAGTGGGATATGCTCAATGCTGTCTACTTCAGAAAGAAACCAATGATCAATGGGGAGACCATGTCCTCCCCCGCCATCACAGGTAGCTTTAAGGATTTTGACCTGCCTAACAGTTTACATGAGATGCTGATCAGATTATCTGTCTGATATTACACCTTCATTGTTTAATAAGGTTGTAATAACCATTTTTCTCGCGTGGATCCCCTTAATCCATGATTCTGCATTCATGTTTCTGGCTGACCTTTTCATTGTGTAGTGTTGAAAACAAATCAGACCAAAAATAAACAGTGATAAAAAAGTTCTTCTTTAGCTGTGCTGAAAGCGGCGTGTCCTCTGTTGGACTAACAGAGGGTATTGCTTGGGTGACACAAGATTAATTCAGGAAAAGACTAATTGCTTCAATTTTTCCCAAGGTACAAATCAGGCTATAATCAGTCTCAGGCAGGCCTCTGTGTATTAATCAGCTTCCCTGCAACTGCTTACTCTCAAGGCCTTTAAATGTCAAGCCAGTCAAATTAAAAGGAATTACTCTTTGGGCCCTACATCGAGAATGACTTCTAACATGGCGAATGTGTCACCTTTCATTATGGAACCTCCCTCCGACTCGTCTCGCCATAACCTCCATCGAGCTTTCAGTCCTCTACGAGGCCTGTAGATTTGGGATTGTAATATTAATCCACTATAAACCCATCCAAGGTTGAGTTAGGTATTTGAAACCCTTATGGCCTGCATTATGTGTACGAGAATTATGCGTGTGTTTGTTCACGTGTTTGAAAGCCATGTTCACAGATTTACATTCCTCAGGTGCTTCCAACCATTTGCCAACGAGGAACAGGAGAGCGTTCAGTTTCAGTTTGAATGACCTGCTGTCCATCAAAGTAAAGAAGGAGGGCTGGTCCTATCTGATCCCCTGCCTTAAAGATGATAGCACGCTCCCTGAGCTCCACTTTCACCAAGGCGGCAGTGAGGCCTTCCTGGACTGCTTGAGGAGATTTGTCATTCTCACCGAGTATGTACACCACAAACCATAACTCTGGCCAAAATGATACTGTTCAACTTAAGGGGGATATTTCTAGATTGAATATTTAAACATAGCCTTAAATTTTACTCTGTTTCACAGTATCTCTCCTAAGACTGCAGGTTATGCTATTGAAAAAACATCTTGCATCCCCAAAGCGCACCATTCTGAGTTTCCTGTGATGTATTATAGAATGTATAACTATACAGGAAGTACATGCACAGTAGGTGACAAATTTCACACCCAAGGGGATCTTGTTTTGGGGATGTTGATCTTATGTTTTTCATGTGATTTGTTTTGACAAGCAGAAGTACTCTCCTGAACACCTGTGGTGTTTGACAAATGAATGGCTGTCATACTGTCTGACAACCGCAAGTTGTTAGCAAAGTTCCTCAGTAGGTCTCAATAAATTTTGAAACTTTCTGCCAGTAATTCAAAGAGAAGTGATAGTTCATGCCGGCTAATGGACTGTTCTGTGTAGCTTAAACAACAAAAATAATTCTGTGCATCCTAAATGACACATCTACGCTTGTTGAATCTATAATATAGCAGTGTAGTGATGTCTCTGATTAGCTGGTTTAATTGGTTTCCTCTGTAATGATGATGTTTAAATTTGCACTTAGATGAGAGCACGACAAATGCTTTTAAAAAGTACATGCCCCTGTCATTTCATTCAGGGAAATTGTATTGGTCTACATTGTCAGATCACATTCGTTAAAAAATGAAATATTTATTTTACAAATTTACAAGGAAATCATAAATTTAAAAAAGCACATTATCCTGCCCATCTGAAAAGAGCTCGTTACAGACTATTGCCCTTTGAGCTTGAAATGTTAATGTGAGTAAATGTGAATTTAACTCTCTTAAGAAGTTTCCAGCAGATGAAGACTAATTTCCCATGTAGCTTGTAGGTTGCTGCGAGAAGCTGAAAAAAAAAAATCTAGAAGGAACGCTATAGGAATCACACAGTGAGCAAGTATACCGTCTTACATTCAGGCTTTCTCCATAATGTCCATACATATTTACCCAATTCAGTCACATACAGGAATTATGGAGAAACCTTACCTAGGAAAAAACACTTCAAAGCGAGCACACGAAAACCTCTCCTTTCATGTGTCCCTTTCGTGTGTCTGCTGTGGGAATCTCTTTGACTTGATGGTTCTCTAAAGCCATCTTGGTTACAGATAACCCCCTCTCAGAGTGGAAGAGCACAATAAACAGTAACAAAAACTGAGGGGTCTCAAGTTCTGAATAGAGCTGCCTGGGTAAAAGCAGAAGATTGGTTGGCGAGGGGTGTGATTGCATGGCATACTTGATAGAGAAATAGAGTCAGGAAGAAATAAGGGAAATGAAAGGAAAGGATCCAGCTACATCTCTTTTTTAAAAGGGCAGAGCTGACAGCTGGTCCAGTACTCTGCCTCCAGGATGGGGGAAACCTGCCATTTAAAGTAGGGTTTCACTTCCGCTCCTGTTTGCTGCCAGGTGAGGTTGCATGCTGCGACTAAGTCAGAGAGGGAATTTTTAGAGGGATTGATCTTAGCAGGAACTGGGTTGCCCTGGGAGGGTGGAGAATGATGCAACATCTTTTTTCCCCCAGCAGAGGGTACTTCAGAGCCTTCGTGCAGAAAACGGTTCAGCACAGAAGATGTAGTTCAGAAGCACTGCTCTTTTGAAATGTTTGGGAACTCTTTAAGTTCTTTCAATTTATTTATTCTTTTTTCCTCCTCCTAAATAATGATACTTGTTTCTTTCATGTATTATTAGAATCATTTATACCTCATATACACTCATTTGTAACTACTTTTTACTTGCAGCAGCAAGTCTAAAAGATAGTCTATAGCCTAAAAGATATACAGTATATGAATCGCTTTAAGAGCTGTTGAACGTCTTACAGTCACACACCAATTTAAAAGTCAACAGTCTCCATAACTGTATGACATCATGCACAATCCCTAGGAGCTCAGACAGTAGCAGAATCTTTTCTGTATAATAAGTCCACTGTTCCTGTGTCTTTGCTTTAGAGAAAACAGGACTTGGTTTATTTTACTTGACAACCAGTTGGCCTTTTTATCCACATCCAGCTAGAGCATCATAGTAGAAGAAACCCTCTATATGGGGGAATGTTCATTGCCATTACCAGTGATGTTCTTCAACTAAGACACTTGGTTTTTCATCCCATGGGGACTTATGAAGCCAACACTGCATGCTGAGTTAGCCTTGCAGACTACCACCATCATTACACGCCCTATTATTGGTTTAATCTCTTTCTCCCCCAATCAGCCATGTGTGTTTGTAGGAGAAAGGTCTGTATACATGGTTTCAGGCACTTTTAACATCCAGCCGACTAGCCTCCAGCGGGCTCTTTGGCCTGTTTAATAATGGTGAGTGCTCCATTGGCATGCTGCAGCTCTCACCATGGCTTTATCGCTTATAGACATTTCATTCTGTGCTATCACCCTATTATTAATGAGTCTCCCTCTCTGAAATGACTGGATTTTGATTTAGCGTTATTTGTATGCTAATGTTTGGTGCTTTGCAGGAGAGACAGCCACCCTCTCGCTCTGGCACAACCAACCAATGGCATAACCCTCTGCCCCTCATCTCCTGGCTTATGGAGGGGGAAGGGCATAATAGGCATTTAAAATCTCTCTTTCTCTCTCTCTCTCTCTCTCTCTCTCTCGCTCTTTCTCTCTCTCTTTTGTTGTGTTTCCTTTTTTAAGATGATTTCCCGCTGCCTGCTCTATGAGATCTGAAATTACGTATAATAGCACAATAGTGCACTCCTTCTGATGGAGGTTGGTGGGAATGGCGGGCAACGGTACATCTGTTCCCACCTCTAATGAGATAGTTGCCGGTGAATCGTGCCCTGTCAACCCATGCTCGGACGTTTGCTGCTAGCCACTTGTGGCAGCTCCTTCTCTGTGCCAGTTCACCTCTCTGAAAATGCTGGGCTTGCATCTGTTCGGGCATGAAAAGGCACTTTGAGCTGTGCGCCTATGAGATGGGAATTCTGCTCCACTTTTGGTGCTCTTTTCTCTTTCTTTGTTGTCTCCTCTGTATTTTACAGCAGGTTGAAAGGGGAGGCCTGGAGGCTCTAAACTCTTCCAATGGGAATTGCATGAGAGGAAAAATGAGAATAGGATTTTTTTATGAAGCTAATATGAATATCTGAAATTGGGTGGGGCGTTATAGTTGATAGAGTGTTTGGAATAAGTGGCAGGAAACCCACAATTTAGGGCTGTTGACTTGAAACAAGAGACTTGTTGGTTTAAAGACTTAATTAGGCACTAAGGGATGAACTGGAGTTCTACTGGTCCATATCCACGGTTTAGAACTGTACTGTTGTGCTTTTGAGGAAGGCATTTAACCCAAAGCATTGCCCTAAGCATAGAGTGGCATAATATCCCTGCTCTCTTCCCCAGTGTAACGGAGCTTTCCTGGACAGATAAAGGCAAAGTTAAAAGCCTCTGCACTCAGAATGACTTTGTTGTTGGAATGCCTAAACATGACATTAACTTGCACGTCGATCTAAATTCAAACCCAGAAGTTTAGTATTTTTAAAGAGAAACACAGTATGATAGCTTTGAAGTGGGCCTGTCAGTAACTGGGTCTGTTATTGAGTATTAACTTTCTCAGTAAATAACTGAGCGGGGTTATGTTCAAGATTTGGTATGTTCTCTAAATCCTTTAGGAGGTAATTCTGACCAGCAGAAGACAGAGAGCTCTATGTAGCAGATAACATCAAACAGCATGTTATTAGCTTCAAGACCTCCAGTTATTTGTACTTTGTTTGATGCCAATAGTGCTGGGGTTTGGAACAGCTGTCAAAACATTGTTATTTTGGCAACTTAACATCTCTCAAATAAAATGTAATGGCTGGGCAGAGAAACCACTTGGATGTGCATATTTGTTTTTGTGGAAGATGCAAATAGAATTCTAAGAAATAAAAGGAATCTGAATTTCAAATGACTTATTCCAGGAAGACTATAAAACTATGTACTGTGTTCCAAACCATTGTGGATTTGTGAATCTGTCATTCGTAGTGTGTGAGTGTGAGTGCGTGTGTGTGTGTGTGCACGTGCGTGCGGGCTTCGCTGTGTTTTTAATGGATGTCTGAATAAAAACACTATTTTTTTTTTTTTTTGCAGAGGCTAAGCTCTGATCTGCAGTATGTTGACTCTGGCTGGGCAGCTCATGTTTTGCTCCTGTGTGTCTTTGCGCAGGTCTGCCTTTGATAAGTCCTGCCTGCAGGTCAGTCACCCTAACAAAGCACTTTCACAGTCCTTTGAGAATCTGCTGGATGACACTACCTTTGGCCTTGTTCAGGTGGGTATCTTCCTCTACAGAGATCTCCACTTTCTACTTTATAAATTCAAAAATGAAACCTTCACAGACACCACACTGTCAAAGAGTCACATACTTAATATTGCTTTGAAAACATTATGCACGATCTGCAGTGGTTTGGTCGAACAATTGTTGCGAATTTAAGTCTCGTAATGTTTGTTCAGATCAGTAACATTTATTCGATTCTGTCAAGTCCATAAACTTGTGGAATGCAAAAGCCTCTTTGATTGCTCTACCTGCTAGTACTTTATCAGAAACAATGCTAAGGTGATGTTAGGATGGAGGTTTTAGGGAAGGACCTCAGCAAGTAAGGTCAAGTGTTATCAAACTGTGATGTTGATAAAAACAGAGACACTGAATAAAAGCCTTCATCCTGTGGAAGAGCATTTCTATGTATATAAGAGTGGTTTCTTTCAAGTCCCACTACGCACTGGTGACCACTAAATAGTTTATTGGGGATTCTGGTGTGGTTCCAAGCACAGTATCAAATAAAGAGCACACGAAGGAGTTCCACGGAGAAGATTGATGCCATTTTGCTCCAGCAGAGCTTCATGCATTTGCAAAATCTCAATCAAAGTCATTGTGGTGGGTGGTGGCAGCCTAAAGCCTTATTAACAGACAATGTGTTGGCATTTCCTTTACTTTGGCTGTTACCTGTTTGCAAAGACATAGTGTAAGAAAGGTAAGGACAAAAGACAGTGGTTGCCTGAGAACAGGTTTGGTGCTACGAAACATTTAAGAGCGTGGCACATCTCATATTGCATGCAAGTGAGTGTTAACTACAGCCTGTTCAGTTTTCACTTCTGCTTTCCTCCTCTTAATATCTGAGCTAAGTACTTTAGCATTACCCAGAACATCAGGAGATGTAAGTGAAACCGTTATGCCTGAAGTAATAGTCAGTTGTATGTTATATTGTGTTGATTGAAAGCAACACATTGTTGTTGACACTGTCTAATCAGATGTCTTTCACATCTGATTAAATTTGACATTTAAATACCATTTTATAACCCATTTGCACGCACATTCCATTGATTGTTGTGTTGTTGTTTGATCTGATGACGTTCAGCTAAATCAGGAGCTAGTAAGAAATTTCAGAAAACACAAAACACTCAAATATTTTCACTGTTTCAAGCGTAAGATATTGATATTTTGATGGGTGTATTATTACAGTGTGAACACTTTAGCTCTTTTTTTTTCTGGTCTCAGTGAAAAGGTGCGAGAGCTCTGCCCAGGCGTTGTTGTGGCCTTCCTGTTCCTGTTTATTTTCTATCCGTCGTGCTTATCGGACACTGGCTCAGAGTGTTGGAGCCCCCAGTGCAAACGGTTGATGGTTGCTGTGATATGTTCATTTATGAATTATAAAAAGGATATGCAGATTAGGCAATAAACAAACAGATCCCCCAGCTCACAGTATTGTAGGTCAGACAGTGATTCATCCCTCTGATAATTAACATTGCATGGACAAAACAGCGTTGAGAAATTTCACTTTGTTAAGAGTATGAGAGTCAGATGTTTTTCTGAATCGTGGCTTTGGACCGCGAGTATCCAGGCATCTTCTCGCTCAGGAATGTAACATAACAGTCTGCCAGTTATGACTCTGGAGTCATTGTTTGCTTGCACTTCTTTCAGATGAAGTGACACTTTTTTAATGGAGGAGGCAATGCACTCAGGCAGCGTAATGGCCAGCCCATGTTGCAATAAGGCCTTTGAAAATCGAACGGCAGCGATAGCGTGCTATTAGCATGAGCCGGGGTCCTCATTATCGTTAAGCAC
Source organism: Chanos chanos (assembly GCF_902362185.1). Taxonomy (NCBI): domain Eukaryota; kingdom Metazoa; phylum Chordata; class Actinopteri; order Gonorynchiformes; family Chanidae; genus Chanos; species Chanos chanos. Next base: position 18,608,475 of record NC_044495.1, read on the forward strand.
TAGGAAGCCGGCTTAGCTCTCGCACTATTACAGGAATCATTTAGAGATGCGTGGAGTCAGGGAGGAGGTTAATGATCCTTGACTTGCTAATAACATTTGCTGGCCTTCGCATGGAGAGGTCAGTGGTGCAGGAATATTGTTTTCTAATGCGACTCAAAAATCCAATTGCAAAGATGAATGGCCACGTCACTATTCCTGTTAACAAAAAGAGAGGGAAAAAATGATCGTAGTGCGAAAGAAATTGGTTCTCTTGCAAAGGCTTTGATTTCATGGGCTTTATGGAGCATTTCAAAAGTAAAGGTGTTCAAATATTCTGAAAAGAGTAATATATTTTAGGCTGACAGTCAGACTTTCCTGTTTGAGTTTTTGAAAAGTAGAGCAGGTTTTGTCAAGCCTTTTAATTCCTGAAAAAATGAACACATGATTTTGCATGAAAAAGTTGTTGCTGTGGTACGTAGTACATGGTCCTTTTAATGGAAAGTACTTGAGAGCAGTTTTCTGCACTTCAAAACCATGGAGTAAATCAAAGCTTTTGTCCTTTAGAATTTTGCCATCCACTAAGTGTATGAAAATTGAGGTTGACACTAGTGAATGAAGAAATCTTTTTTGTAGAAACCTGTCTGATTTTTTTTAATCAAAGAGTTATTCAGAAGAAACATTTATTTTGATCTTGTATATCAGAACTTAATTCATTATCCTTAATGAATGATTTTCAAGGGCCTATAGCTTCGTATCAGTTTGTACGGTGCTTTCATATCCTAGATGAACCCATCAAAGCGAGTGTAACTTGAATTGGCCAGAATTTCTTGCCTTAGATTACATTGGAGAGTGTGTTAACTGCATCACCATTCAATTTAAACAGTACACCTCCTTCACTTTTACTCAACTCCCTGCAGAAGTTTCGGAAGGACCCTTACACCACCACACTAGGGGGCTTCTCCAAAGTGACCAACTACCTCTTTGACGCATTTAAGGGAGCAGAGGTGGAGCAGCAGGAGCGGCCAGCTGAGGAGGTGGCCGACATCCTCAGCGAGGTCATCCCAGGCCTGGAGATCAACCAGCAGGAGGAGCCTGGCTTTGAGGTCATCACCAGGGTGAGTTCTGTCCAGAAAACCCAGCAGACAAAAAAGAGGCTGAGGATTAGAAGGGAAGGAAAACAAGAAAGAGAGAGATTGATTGAGAAAGTGCACCCAGTATGCCCAGTTACCGGAGCTCAAATACTGCACAGATCAAAGAATGTGGTCAAAGGCTCCCGATGCGATGTCTTGCCTTTTAAATGCTAAATTTAATCTTTTCATCAGTTTTCAAAGGCTGTACCTGAGGACCTATCATGCAGCGGGGTTAGGAACCATGAAGAGTCATGCTTGAGTGCACACACATCAGTTTGGTCCGTCACAGACACACACGTGCACACGCACGCACACCCACGCACACACACACACACAAACATAGACACACAAGTTGATAAGCTGTGAATGCACAAGAGCCCAACAAATGGTTATCTTCTCTTCCAGTTTTAGTCACCCATTCCTGTGTAATTCCTGTGGATCTGTGTTTTAATTGGAAACAACCCTCTCCTTTGTGTGTTGCTGTGGTAACCGCTCTGTGAGTAGTGATAGCTGTTTAAGTAAGGGCCTATGTTACGTATGACACTACACTTAGCTGCTGAGGAGGAACAGGTACGGGAACAGAACTCAATCTACTGAGACATGAAATTGAACAAGAGAATTCTGGAGTGACAAAAAATGGCTTAACCTTGATGAAAAAGAGTTGCCTTTTAGCAACAGTGTGTTCAGTAAACTTGTGCACATACAAATTTCAGATAATTCCTCTTGTGGGTAACTAAATGAATCCATAGTTTATGTTAATTAGTGTTTAGGTAAAAAGAACACCCTAATTGCACATTGTACAATAAGAAATGCAGAGATGAGACTAGACTGAATTTATCATCCATTTATTTCCCTTTGGATGTGGAGGGGAGAGAGTTGTCAGTTTTCTCGCAGTTGAAGCTGGCAGTGAGAGGCGTAACGGAGCTCCGTTCTTGTCATCACTGTACACAGACTGCTAAAGCGGATGCTCTGAATTATAATAAGTGAAAAAAGAAACATCAATGAGCAAATACACATTCCGCACTGAGCAACATCATATCTGAGAGCTGAAATGAGTTGATTTGTGCCAGCAATATGGCTGCAATACTTACAGTCAAAATATACTGCTCTCGTTTTATAATTTGATTTCAATTGTATTAACCTCCCTGCCTCTTGACTTTATTAGTTTGCAGAAATGGGTAGAAAACAACAAAAATCAATACCACAAATATTATTATGAAGAATCTGAATGAAGTGCCAGCATCAAACTCTGAGAAATGTCCAATTTGTTTTCAGACAGGGCCTTTTGATTAGATGGAACGCACTTTGTGGGATGCTTTAGCACTAAAGAAGCCCACCCCGCCGGGGAAAAATGTTGTTTGAGTTGCAGTTTTCCCTCTGATCGCCTAACAAAAGAGCTGTGCTATCTTGTGTATTGGTTCTGAGCTGGCATCCCTACTTATCACTCAGCCCATGAATTATTGACTCCTATTTAGTTTCCCCCTCCCTGTTATCGGCTGCGGTCCCCATGGAAACCCGTGCTGCGTGTGGTGGGCTCTTTCACTGACTGTGAGCTGATACAGATACATAGATGCTCTCGCTGACACTGGTTGGCGGTGCCTCCGTATCAGACTCAAAGACTATTGCAGGCAGCTATAGATTTGCTGTAACTATTCAGCCATATTGATGAGAATTGAAAGTGTACGCTACCTGTCATTCTCTCTCTGATTATCTCTCTCACACTCATTCCCTCCCTTTCTCTGCTTTTCTTTTTCGTTTTTTTGGCTGTTTATAAAAGGTGATGGTGATGTCAGTGCCCTTAGCACACACACCCACACACACACTCACACATGCAGTGTGACCCACTGTGGAAATCCTAGACAGAGCTGTATGGTGTAATATTAATGTGGTGTGTGTACATATTGCTGTTGTAGATTGATCTAGGCTTGAGGCCAGAGGTGGAGCGAGGGGAGCCTGTGTGGGTGGAGGATTGGGCAAAGCACATGGATTCAGAGGGGCGCATGAAAACCATTCAGCATCTGAAGCAGAAAATCTTCAAGGGGGTAAGAACCACCTTGTCATATGTGTGGCCTTAACATTGGGACACAGAGCTGATCACTGTCATTTATCAAATGTATCAGACTTAGAATGAAATATGGATTAGTTTTGTGTATGTATGAGTGTAAAAAGCAGAAAAAATGATATGAAAGCGGTTTCTGAAAAATGTTTAGTGTGACACGCTGTAAAACTTGGGTTCAACTGCGTAGATTTTTTGATAAGTAAGAACCAAGAACAGTGCAATAAACACATGAAAATCGCTAGACTAACCTGACAAAAAAATAATCTTACCAAGAAATGATTCAAATGTATACTCTGACAGGTAGCAGCAGTTTTTAGACAGGAAACTCGCTCACCTCCGTCACCTCACCCACTCACATTTAGCTGGCTCATATGCACTGACTGTCAGGGGAGATTTACCATCCATATGAAAATTAGAACTGGTTATTAGCCCTCCTCACACATTCGCAAGGTTATCTCTTGATTGCCTACACCTGTCAGCTTCAGTCAAAGTTTCTCCTGAAAACTCCAGCACTTTCTGCAGAATATTGAACTTAACACATTGATATTTTTACATTGTCGCCTATCATCACGTCAGTGGAATAAATACAACATGCAGAAATATCCTGCAGAAACTGGACTAAAATCTGTCATCATTCGTCAGCCCCGCCTCAACACCAGAGTAAATGTACACTTCACACCACCACCACGAGGCAAGTGCTAAGCGTAACAAATTCACTCGATGTTTAGCAGGGTTGCTGTGTCAGAGTGGTGCATCACGTCTGTGGCACCGTGTGTCCTCATCATCATTTCCTTCTGTTTTAGCTATGGTAATAATCTGAGTTTGTAAAAGTGAAATACATTTCTGATCTTCTCTGTCAGTTACGTACGGTAGGCTTACAGAGATCCATCCTAGATGCTGTGTTTCCTTTGGTCTTCAAAATAGGTTACACCTCTGGGAGTGCCATGCCTATTTTCAAACACACAGTACAAACCTCTCAGTAGCCTCTTCAGTATTACTCTGTGTCTGTGTGCTGCTCTGGCCTTGGTGCTGAATCAGAGAGGAGTCATTAAAGTGAGAATCAGATGTCTCTCTCCATATACATGTCCTGAGATCTGGGGGCTGCGGCTGCTTCAAAGACACAGTGTTTTGTTTGTAGAGCAGTATGTTGTATGTCTCAACAAACAAAAGAAAGGTATTGAACTTGAGAGCTGAGGTGGGAGTTGGAATTGTGGGATTAAATTGAGATCACAGTTTCTCTGTCCTTATTTATACAGTAGTACCCACCTCAGCCAGGGTGTGGGCGTGTAAAACTATGACTTACATGACAGAGGGCGTTAGAGAATGGTGGTGATACATGTCAAGACATTCACGGGAAAGGTGGGCGTTGAGAAAGATGACGTGACACGACGACAGTGGTGGGTGTAAAAATGTCATTAAAATCAAACACGCACATATGTATGGATGTGTAGTGGTCCATCCTGAGGATGTGCCCACATCTCCTTTCCTTCTAGCCTCATGGGTACGTTGGCACCAGGAATAGACCAGTAGTTCTAACAACCTCTCTGATTACTCAGCACCAATGGAGAGGGCTTTGGCTCACCCCTTTCAGTTCCGGTGCCTCTCAAGGTGTTTTCCATATTTATAGTCTCAGGCAATTTGTCCTTGCCACTGTCACCTTAGGTGACAAATCAAATGTTCACTAGGGACCTATTTTCGGGGTTTTTATAAAGCTGCCGTGTGACAGTGTAAAAGTGCTGTGTAAATAAAAATTTAATTGAAGAGAAATGAGTTGCTGTATCATTTGGCAGGATTAGGGTGGTAGTGATCTGAAATGAATTGTTGAAATCCTGATGTTTGTCCCGTAGGGCCTGTGTCACGCTGTGAGGAAGGAGGCCTGGAAGTTTCTCCTGGGCTATTTCCCATGGGACAGCACACACAAGGAGAGAGAGAGTCTGCAGAGAACGAAGACGTAGGCATCTTGCACACTGCAGGACTCAAACATATTATATTTAATGTCATATAAATGATTTTTGAATTATGAATGCTATGTTTTAGATCTTAGCACTAATCTGTCTGAAAGTTTTAATGCAGTCTGAAGATTTTACTAATATAAGCAATAGACAGCCTTGAACTTTGTGAACTGTGAAACTCCAGACATTGACCATTGGAGTAATGTAAAATCTGGCTTGAAACCACATTGTGGTCTTATTGCCTAGATGGATTCCAGCAACTGTTAGCCAGCAGCCTACATCAGGTCACACACACATAACATGAATTAAGTTAGTCTTATTTGCTTGGCACTGGCTGCATAATGCTCTCAGGTAGAGTAAACAGTTAGATTTTATAAGGTAAACATTGCTCTCTGCTAGGTCTATTAGACCGCCATATTTTCCACCCTTCTTACAAAAGCAGGGAGCATATGTTTTTTGCCTGTTTGAATTTGAAAAACAAGCCAGATAGATGCATTTCATCATATTTCTCACAGCAAAACCGAACTGCATTAGTTAGACTACCAAATCATACAGACGCCCGCCTTTATTTCACCTGCAAGGCTGTCTGCTAGCCGCCTCCATTACAACACAGTGAAGTGTTCATAACGTCCGCCCAACGATTGCTTTATCATCTCTCTAAAAATAATTTACTGCTGAGTGGCTCCATCTGGACAGGGCTCACAAATATGAGTGAGTAGCATGCCACTGTGCCTTAATTATCCGCTCAGCACCGCCGTTTCACACAGAGTCAAGTCGCCCTGTCCCTTCTCCCATCCAGTGCTTTAGGACTCACCGCCTTCTCACCGGGACATGGGTGTGTCATCTTTAAACTGATTGTGCTAAATCAAGTCCCCTGCCCCATTAGGTTTGCATGAAGATCTACTGGGTCTTGCATTTATTCTCTGCACTCAGCTTACTTTCATGCCATGTTTGCAAGAGGAACTTCATTTGAATTTTTTTTTTTTATTATTGTTTGTTTGTTTGTTTATGGAGAGTCACATCATTACTGAATGTTTGCTCTTCTCGTTGTGATTTTGAGGTATCATAAGATATCATTTGGAATGAAGCTACCAAAAGCAATTTTTTTTTACCTAGCCATCCCACTTCCTCTCTCCTTCTTCTCCCTCTTCTCACATGAAGAGATGAATATTTCAGGATGAAGCTTCAGTGGAAATCAGTGAGTGAGGAGCAGGAAAAGAGGAACTCTAGACTGAGAGACAACAGGAGTCTGATAGGTAACCCACCAGTCCTTTCCATAACATTGTCCTTCAAACAAATGCACAATACTGACAGTGCATTTAACAGCATATATTATCCATGACATTTATATCAAACTATCAAATACATGCATCAGCTATTTTAAGGTCAAACATTTTCAGTCACAAATCAGCACCAGAATAGTTTACTATGCTGATGTGCACTATTACAAAGCAGTTGTGCCATTTAACATTTGGGCTGCATCAAAACATACAGTGTTTACTCCCTAATGGAACGGATTGACAGAAAACAGGAGGAGTCCTGACTCAGCAGCCGCGGTGGCAGGAATCCGCCTGTCGAAGATTGGAACATGTTTTATTTATTTCAGCCGTCAGTGCTGGGTCCCCAGCACACTTCTTCATCTCTGTTTCCAGAAACAGCGCAGGACTCTGCTGTGCAAATGACCGGTCTTGGCATTTCGCTTCTCGGTTTTGCTGGAAGTCAATTCATTTGAAGTTGGAGAGACCTGAGTCAGTCAGGTTAAGGTCGTAGCGTCGAAGCTTCTTCTGCAAATGTCAGCTGAATGAATATGGAAATGTACAGCTGGCACAGACCAGCGCCCAACTCTCTAATTGCCCTCAGCATACTTTCTGTTTCAGCTTTGTGTCGCAGCCTGAAACTTCAGCCTAGTCTGTCATTTGGTTACTTTAACACTTCGGATCCCTCTTTACATGAGGTGTGTGGGTGTTAACTGGTAGTCTGCATTGACATATGTGCCACTCGCAATAAAGGAGTAGTGCTTATTTCCTCATGTTAATTAATTTCATTTAATGATCTGTTATCGTTATTACCGTTGAATACGGATGATTTAATTCATTTAATGGTCTAATTAGAAACTTACGGAAGAGTAATACATAAATAACATTTAGTTTTAATTTAGATCTGAGGGAAGTTGAGAAATCTTTACAGTTAGTGCAACGCAGTTGCAACAAAGAGAAAGAAGCAGGAATTGTTCGAATTTAGCAGAGTTTGACAATAAAGATCAGAGACATGATATTAGATATGGACAAATTTAATATGTGCAATAAAATCAGTACTATTAAAAATTATTATTATTATTATTAATTTTTTGTATGAATGATCTCAGTCTAGCACACACAGCCTCTCTAACAAAGTATAAATCAATCTAGTTCTGATAGCAAAATATCGAATGCTTTTTTAAAATGTCAGGTTTAGCTATAGTCTCGCAGTGATGTGTGATCCTGGCAGGTGATGTGGTCTCTTACCTTCTCGGGCCAGGACTAAATAAAGATTTGTCAGGTCTTAGGAAGCGTGGAGGGCAAGGTTGAGGACATGTTGAGTAAGATGTCCTGCGGTCCTGTGTAGACGTAGGTCATGGAAAGTTCTCCCTCTGTGGTCGAAATAGATTTGCTGCAGTAGTGTCTGAAGTCAAAGACGGATCAGACACAGTTGTAAGGTTGGCTCCAGTGCAGTCACTGAGTTGCTTGGAGTACAAAGTCCTTGGTTTCCGAGATCAGTGAGGGCTCAGACACGATTGGAGATGGACAGAATCTTCAGATTCACTCTGGGCTTAGACTTCTCACACATTTGTAGGCCTCCATCTTTAGTAGCCTCAACTATGAATCAAATAAAGTGTATTTCTGATATTGTTTATCTGCTCAAGTGGGCTGTGGGAGTGTTTTGAAAGGCCAGGAAAAGTGTCCTGACGCTGATGATTGGCTGTCTGGGGGGTGGTGGGGGGTGGTGGTGGTGGGGGGGGGGTGTTACCATGATAGTATTTTTGACAGTGTGAAGCATTAGCTTTCTTTGAAATGTTCACAACACGAAACATGTTGCTCCAGCATTTCCCTGTGTAAGGAGGAGTGGAAGTTACTTTGTTTTCTGTGTTTCTAAACATGGGTATGATGGCTCAGCAGGATGGACATTAAGGTTATAAAAATTATTTAACAATTCCATAATCCATATTGAATTCCTGTGTCTCTGTCTCACTGCGTATGACTGTGAATAGATTGCGGACCGAGGATTGGCACCCCGTAGGTGCTAATTAACTCCTTTGTCCGTTGTTTTGTTTGGGCAGACACGAAACTTATTAGCACAGTGCTGACTTTAATCATTGTCACGGGTCCTCGTAATGGTTGCCAGGCCTGTGGAAAATGTCATTTCTGAAACCATCTCATGTAGATCTCAAGCACAAGCGTCGTCTGAGTGTGAATGTTCAGTGCATTTCAGTGGGAGTACAGTGTCGCTCAAGTACCTAGAGCAAAGCTATGCTGAATCACTATATGCATTTTATCACATAAACATGTGGTTATTAAGGGCACTTGATAGAAAATGTGACTAAACTCTAAAAGAAGAATTTAAAATGGGAGGGCTTAGTTAAGGAGACATTTGAAATTAGATGTCTGGAATTGATTCTTCATTACTGTTATCTTTCCTGTTTTGATCTTGACTCTTTGGATCTCTTCCACTGTAGAAAAAGATGTCAACAGGACTGACAGAACCAACACGTTCTACGAGGGCCCAGACAACCCTGGTCTGATCATGCTACATGACATCCTAATGACATACTGCATGTATGACTTTGATCTTGGTAAGGCCTCGACTCACTTGCCGGAAGGTTCATACAGTGGTCTTTAATGCTGAGTCAGCATAAACAAGCTACCTCTAAATTCTCTCTCTTTCCAGGTTATGTCCAGGGCATGAGTGATCTGCTCTCTCCCATCCTCTATGTTATGGAAAGTGAAGTGGATGCCTTCTGGTGCTTTGTGTCATTCATGGATCAAATGGTGAGACAGTAAACTGCTCTTACCACCATCAGAAGTCTCCTGGAGAACTATAACTGCATAAATCTCTGGATGTTTCTTCTTTGTACATTACAATACACGGAGTAGCATTTAAACTCAGTGACTTCTAAGTCTTTACCCACCTGCAAAAGTATTACATCCAATGGCAAAAAAAAGGTTTTCTACTTTGGCAATTAATTTCCTATTTTCCCTCCAGCTTTGTAGAAGTGTTAATTGTCTTTCGTATAGTTATCACCCCATTGCTGACAAAAAGGGCGTGACTTCAGGGAGCAAGGTAGAAACAGTGCTATATTACAAAGGAACTGAACACGTATTAGAGCATTCCTTCTAAATAGGTATCACCTCAGTTCTTGATAGCGATATCAAGCAATGTAAATGTATTATACTACGCTTCATAACTGGTAAACAAGAAAAACAGAATATTGAACATTAACCACTTCAGTTTTCGGTGTCAATTAGAGGAGTGTTACTGCTGAAGTTTGCTGTTGGTGAGCTCGCTAAAGAGATTGCTCACTATGAAAGACTGTTGAAGTCCCAGCTAAAATACCAGAGTTTTAATGTCTCATTTAGTTTTTCCACCCTTGCTGTTTGCAGCTTCTGCAGTGTTGGCACCTCTGCTGCAAGTGAATTAACTTTTGTCTCCTTCTGCCACTAGAGTCTACCGGGTTCCATGTTAATATGTCAGAAGTCTTTTTGTTCCTTTTGTTTTAAAACTTACCTCCCTCCTTTCACATTTGTTTTTTAGTGTGAAGTCTTTAAGCAGAGTGTATAGGTCTAACCTCACAGTCTTACATGATTCTTTCAGCTTACATTCAGTGTGTTTAGAAGTAGTTCTCAAGAGCTCTTAACATGCACTGACCATCCACAGCTTTCAAACTGTCTAGCTCTACTGTAACTTCAGTAAACACATTATTTACCGTGTGAATGGTACAGAAATAACTGACAAGTGTCAATTATTTAAAGGAGCAAAAAGCTTTCTTTTAAATGTCACCAGATAATGTATCAAAAAACAGTGAGACTACATTTTCACAAATCCAAGAAAATGAGAATTGTATAAATAATGCATATAAACTACACTGGAGTCAGACACCATCTTTGGTAAATTTCAACCATCAAATGTATTCTTTTGTTGTCCTCTTAGCACCAGAATTTTGAAGAGCAGATGCAAGGTATGAAGACGCAGCTGATCCAGCTCAGCACGTTGCTACGGTTACTGGACCTAGCATTCTGGAACTACCTCGGTGTGTACACTATGCTACTGATAATTATCTGCCGTCTTTTCTGTGAAAGGAGATTTTTATTTAACCTTTTCTGTTTGGAACTGAAAATACCTTCATAGTTATTTAAGATATGCTTAAACCCTGAACAAGGATTTGTCTCAACAACTATAAAAAAAGTATTTGTTGAACTGTGACAGTTTTGAGTGTGACTAATCCGGATGTGCTGTTCTCACCTGCCTTGTTAACTGTTTTTATAGCATGCAGAAACAAATTTATGAAGAATAACAATGTCAGGTGATGCTTTAGCTTTTGTAAGGGACGAAATACAGAGAAAAAATGGTCGATAAGAAGAAAAAAATAGTGGGTAATCTCAACACAAATGTTGTGGAGCTTTTCATGAGGGTATTACTGTGTCCATTATAGGCACTTTGGTGAACTAACCTGAATTTTGGCGATATGAATGTTTATACACATTTTCTTGGGGAAAATAGATAATTTCCCCCCCCTCTCTCTTCATTTCCGTAAAGTTTAACCGTGTGTTGTTGGTGTGCCTTCAAAAGAAGGAATAAGGCCTTTTGTCTGAAAGTGGTTTCATTTTGTAGAGGGCACAGGATCAGCTGCATCGTTAAACAGCTACTGATAACATGGGCAGAATTAGTTTCTGTGAATGCATAACACTTTAAGCCAAAGGACAGTGATGTATTACCAGTGAGTCTATTGCCATTATTTCTCATGATTAATTCTCCTCAGCAACCCAAAACTTCAGCTGCTGCCCAAGATTAACAGCCCAAGAATTTAGAGACCTTTGAAGAACAGTAAATAAGTAAATCCAATAATATGTAAATGAAATCATGTTATTTATTACTTTAATTTAAGCTGGGATTGCTAGGTACAGGGGGATATAGGGCAAGAAGAAAAGGACATCATTTTGTTTTGCTTTTTTTTTTTTTTTTTTTCTGTGGAGGAGCTCCTTCAGTGGGTTCGATGCTGTCACTGCCATAAATAGTTGATAATTTATTAGCTCCTTGCTTTTAATGGTCCTCCCTCATCCATCCATGTGCCACAGCTTAAACTTTTAAAACTTTGCAAAAAAACCCCCACAAAAACAAAAACAAATTTTTGCAAACTAAAAACACTCTTGTTTTGGCATAACAGAAAATTCGAAACACCTGGCTTCTTTCCCAGATTCCTGTAATTTTTGCGAGATAGATAGATGCAACTCGAATATTAATATGAATACAATTCATTCTGCTGTTTACAATTGTTCCATTAAATTGCTGCAAGATACATTTTAATGCCTGCCAACTGTTCTGGCTGAAAGACTCCCTGTAATACCATCTGACATCTTCCAAGAAAACATCAGTTTGATGCATTGCAACAGCAGTTTGGCCAGTAAGATGTCTTAATACCAGTGAATGTATCCGGTGGTTTCTCAAACGTGTCGTCTCATGAGGTCTCACCCTGTCCTGCTCTGGTCTGTGCCCATACAGAGGCTCAGGATTCAGGCTACTTGTTCTGCTTCCGCTGGCTGCTCATTCTTTTCAAGAGAGAGCTCAGCTTCCAGGACGTGCAGCGTTTGTGGGAGGTAAGTCACATAAATCAGGGACTCGGTCTCTAATACCAGAAACAGAAAGAGAGTGACATCAACTGGTGTTTGACATCTTCACAAAAATGAATGGGCATGTGAGGACTGGGCAGACTCATAAGCTGCGTCTGAATAAATAATGTTGACATAGAGCGTAGCTACGTGGAGTGGTTGTAAATTAGTTCAACTTAACAAAACAGAACAAGCTCTTGCTCCTCGATTTGATGTGAGGAAAAAAAAAAATGCGTGAAACTTATTGTTTCGGAACAACTGACTTACTAGTTTTGTGCTCACTTAAGGGAATTTGACCCCGAACAAAATAAAACTCCTTTCCCTTAGACCATAAATGACTAATTCAATTCAGTTAATTCAATTACAGTTGTGTTAATTTGTTGCCTTAACAAAGACAAACAGACACGCGGACATACAGGCACACACACGTGGCACATATAGGTATACACACACACACACACACACACACACACATACACACAAACATGCGCGCATAGCAAAAAACCCCCATTTAAATTTGTCTTCTTTTTAGGTCATGTGGACAGGCTTGCCATGCCAGAACTTTCATCTGCTTATGTGTTGTGCTATTCTTGACTCAGAGAAACAAACAATCATGGAGCGGAGTTACGGCTTCAATGAGATTTTAAAGGTAACTGTAATTTCACACAGAATGGCTGCACATCAGTAGATACACAGACAATGACAGACCTTGTACAATGGTCCTTACAGCACAAGGCACTCATGCTAAGCAATGGTTCTGCAAGGTTATTAGATAAGGCCTCACGCTGTGATACTGGGCCTTGTGCCCAGTGGAGACATGACAGTGATATAATGTAATTTACAAGCTGTACGCACAACATGATTCTAAATGAAGCCAATTTGTACTTTCTATATTTTATTTTTCTATATTTAAAATGTATTTCTATATTTTCCCTAGTTTGCGATTGTTTAAAATGCCTGAATATGGAAGTCATATATTTTAAATGTATTTACTTATTTATTGAAAGAATGTAAATGTGGTCTTTCTAATAATCTCTCTGAGAATTTCCCAAAATACGTCTGATCACTGTGGAGTGCCCTAGCCTCCCCCACTGGTTGCCACGCTTTTACTGTCAGATAAAACTATTTCCAAACTACAAACTACATGTTTGGCTTTGTACTGAAACACCACTGACGAATGAGCATTCCTTACTGTAGCATGTTTATCCTCAGCTGGCAGCATCACACACTTCTCACCTTTGAAAATTCTATTTTTTACTTGTGTTACTTGCATTTTCTCACATACCTACCTCTCAGAAGTAGAAAATGTGTTTTTTTTGGTTCCTTTGAAGTTGATAATGATGCTTTTTCCAGATTGTTTTTTGGCATACCATAACAAACTCACCTTGTCTTCAGCGTCTTTTTTTGGACCATTTACTTTGGTTATTTAATATTTACACGCATGTGCATGCAATTTGGCAGGAAGATTTGGCATTCATCATAAACTACAGAATTGGCTTTCCTAAATCCTGTGTTGTTCATTTTGCATGGGCTGTTCCATTTTTCTCTGTTTTTACTGTACTGAAAATGAAATATAGAAACATTTTACATGAATGCTGGTGCACGAGGCCCACTGCCCTATGGTTTCAGTGCTGTTGTGCCTCCTTAGTTCTGCACGTCATGGCTGTCTACCAACTAACTAGTTGGAGTGGCTGCTGTTGTCATTGTTAAGCCCAGGATCACGACAGGATGGGCAGTAACAAACCATCACACTAACTGCTACATTTCCACATTTCACATATCTGTTTTTGTCATTATAATGGAGATATTGAAGCTTGGAAATGCTATCCAAGGATTAATACACATTTAGTTCTGCTGTGCTCTGTTACACAAGTGCACAAAAGATGACCATGGAGATACCCAGTGTAACCATGGAGATTCCAATTGCACCATTTTTATTCTCTGTAGATAATAAAGAGAAGTAGGAATCTTAGCTACATGTACAGTTTGAATGTGACTGAGAATTCCATCACTGATGTAGGCGGTCACACAACAAGCTTTTTGAGTCGGTTAAATTGCATGAGAATTGTTGTATTCTGTTTGAGAAAATTGCTACCTTTGTAAATATGCAGTTTGTTTTTATGTGCAATTTTCCATTTAACAGCATATCAACGAGCTCTCAATGAAGCTGAACATCGAAGAGATTCTTGGAAAAGCTGAAGCTATTTGTTTGCAGTTGAAGTGTTGCAAGGTGAGCAGCCACTTCAGTGATAATACATGCTTTGATTTTTTCTGTGAAAGGAACTCGTGAAGCCGTAATGAATTTACATATGTCTGTCTCTTTTGCTTTTAGTTCAGTCTTGTTGGGGATACATTTTTTTTTGTGTTTCTAGGTCTGAACTTGTCTATGTGTTACATATCAAAACAACAACAAATATACTTCGTATTTTATCCCCACTTTTAAGGATTTACCCGCCTCAGTAGCTGAAATTCTGGGCTTTAACACGGATGCAGAATCATCTCAAATGGAAGCAAGTGATCCAGGGGGCCAGGGTTCTCCAGAGCCTGTCACGGGTGCAGACGGAGTGGAAACAGACTCCAGCTCCTCCAGCAACCAGCATTTACTGGAAGCAGCTCAAGATGTTTACAAGTTAGCTTACATATCATAGCTAACAATTTAGTCTATACAAAAGAGGTCTTTGATACATAAAAAGTATATTTTCTGGATGTATTATGAAGATGAACAAAATAATTTACAAATCATTTTTGTAAAATCGAATTTGTTGTGATCATTGGTGTTGTCTTACTGGAATCTATTTTTTCAAAGTTTGCTGGGAAGGATTGAACTATTACACAAGAAAAAAAATGAATATATTTTCTCATTTGCTTTTGTTTGATGCTCAAGAATCATGCACAAGCTGTCAATTAACCTGTACATAGTTGTAATATGATTACAGTTGTTGTTATTGCAAGAGTTTTAACTGTTCAGATTTAGTGTTGCAAAGTATTATCATCTGGGCTGCCTTTGTTCTGCAGAATCATGTGAAAGGATACAGACCTATCCTTTGCCTTGTACAATTACATTGTTTTCTACATTTAGCCAAAAGAAGACATGACTATAGTTTCTCCTACAACAGATTCTATCTTTTACACAACAGGACTGGATGTAATAAATTACCCCAGTGTTTTGATTGAATGCTTCTTGTCTTGAAGACCTTAGATTGACATGAGCTTGACAGAAAGCTCTCACAACACGTGACTTAAGCATAAGAATGATCAGCCTTAATGACCAGGTGTAAGGTGTGTCCAAACAGCTAGAACTGTCGACTAAGAGTAGATGAAAAGGGGAGTTCGTCCTGCAATAAATAAACTGAAAATAAGTCTCCAAGTACGGAACCTCTCTGAGACCTTAACAAAGACGTGCAGAAATTTGAGGAAAATACTGGCCTTGGATTACTCTCCGTCAGTTAAACATCGCTGCCCTCACATTTCTGAGCTGCTGCCTTTCAGCGCGTGGGCTATTGAGCCACCCAGCATTCTCTACGTGGAGCTGCAGTGATGCATGGCACAGTCACGTATCAGCGCTTAATAAATGAAACTTAATAAGCTGTAATTGCAGTATTTCTAGGCTTTGTAAAATTTACACATGTTGATTGAAAGTGATTTAAGCTTTAAAAATATGTTGTTTATTACAGTGATAAGCTAGTTGCCTCAAGGAGCATTTTTTCCTTAATTAGTAGTCATGTCTGAGGGGCTGAACCCCTTATTTAATGACTGCTTTTAGTTCTAAACTGTCTAAATCTACAGTGGATTGGCATGGAAATCGAAGCTTACACGTTTGGAAGTACTGACGTTTTTAACTGCTGTTGTACACATGGCTTACATTGTTTGGGTTTATCACAAGCTTTGAAAGTTATGTTCATATTTTTTGCCCGGATGTAGGTAACAATATATACTGTGTGTGTGTGTGTGTGTATATATATATATGTGTGTGTGTGTGTGTGTGTGTACATATATATTACCTGGATGTACATTCGGTCATGGTAAAAAATGTGTGTTTTGGAAACATCTTTGGGATTTTAGATGACTGTGTCCATGCCACATTAAGTATGGGAAATTTTACTAATTTGTCTTCTTCAGAGAACCACGAGCAGAAATTGTTGACACCCAAAAAGACATTTTCAGGGTTGCGCATATTTATACATATGTATATCTTTTGTGTATATACCTATTTATGTATCTTTTGAGATTTGTATTGTGTTGCTTTGATCATCTCAGAATTAATATTCTGTTAAGTTTGGGTATTTTTGCAACCTTTAAAAAGAAATAAATGCTTAGATTTGCCTTTTTGAATATTCAGCCATAGGATTAGTCTGGATTTACAGGGAAGTTTTATTTTTCTAGTATATTTTTACAAAGTTAGAGCTACCTTGTTGAAGAGTAACAGTTCATTCTGTATATGCTGTTTTACCCTCTTCTGTTTCACCCAGTTTACCAATATTATACTCCAGATAAAGAATATCCCACCTACTGTTGTCTCAGTTAATCTTAATTCATGAATTAATTTATTCAAGCAAAATGTGGTACTCAGTTTCTGTTAGAGTACTAGGCTGTTAATGGAAGGATTTTGAATGACTGATGTATCTGTCTACTCATCCATCTGTGAGCAGGATACATAGGCTGGTCTTTAATTCTGCCATTGGCAGTCTTTCATGCTTGTCACAGTGCTTTTTGTCTAAGCTGTTTTATGTCTCCTATAATGTCTTTGTTAATTGGAATTTGGACTTGTCTTCAGAGCGTAGAAATGACTAGAGGAGGCAAAATCAGTGAGAAAATACATGCATTGCTCTATTGCATTCGATCCATTTTATCAGTGTCAAAGTGTCAAATGAAAACTCGCCCAAAAAGTGGAAATGGACTTTTCCTGCCTGACAGGAAATTGTGTTGACCATGGCACCCAACACCCTTGAATTACTTGCTATCTCACCGCTCCTTATCTAACAGCCTGACAATGAAAGGAGTGCCCCTGCTTTGAGGTCTTTCTTTTCTCAAGTATGATTGACATCAATAAAAGGCACCAGTATTATCTGTGCATTCCCAGATGTTATCTCGGCGTCCTGGATTTGTGACCATCTCATAAAGCAGGAAGGCAGACTGCTTATGCACTGCCATGTTGTTTGATTCTCAGCAAAAATTCCAGACTGCAGAAACACAGACAGTACAAAACACAGGTCCAATTAATCATAGAATCAAGCCACACATGTGTGATTCATGCTATTTGTGAATGTTTGTGTCTAGTGGGATTCTCAGGTTGTCTTCCCTAGCCTGTGGGACTGTAGAGACTGCCGGATAACTGAGAAGATAACCATGAAGGTGAATATTCATTTGCTCATGGAGAAGAGGGAAATGATGTAAGTGTATCTTTTAGGAGTAGTTCTTATCTGTGTGCATGTTAAAGAGACAGATCTCAGGTTTGCCACCTGTAAATGTTCATTTGTTGCACTGAATAGCCTAATTAAACTGACCGTTCAGAGCGGTTATGAACAGGGTCAACTGTCCTCTTATCAGTTCTTATTACACCACCATGACTCATCCTAAAAGTATTTTCGCTTGTTAAGAAATTAAGAGTTCTATAAATGGGACTGATAGAGTTCCCAGGGCTCATTTTTCTTAATAACTGTATAAAAGAGTAAAAAGAGCTCTTTCAAGAAACATTTTCTGTTTTTCTTGCCCATCTTCAAGTCCAAATGGGTGGAGCAACTGAAAATGGTTATAGAAACTATGAACTGAAAGCACTCAATTTACCTTTCAGCGTGGTCAAAAAAATGATAACACTTGCACGTGCCAGTTACTTAAATTGGCTCATTGATTTTATTTATTTATTTTACGTTATGGGAATTGCAATTTTCATCTCTTGTAAGGTGTTTGATCCACTAATCCTCTGTAGCACACCAACAAATACTAGTCCTGTCTATGAGGAAGTTCTTAGGTTGATTTTTTTTCTCACATTCTTGGACACTTTGTTTTAAAAGCTTGTGCAATACTTACGACCTTGCAGTGGTGACGGTTTAAATGAAACTTAACTGGACTGATCAGTAGCTGTACCCTGTGCAATCACCACAAATGTACACAGGGTTGTACAGTGTTTTAAGTCAAATTTTCAAAGACGGAAGATAGAGACGATTGGCCTGATGTTCTGTTTCGCCCACATAAGCAGTAGATTTTTCTCCTGGTGCGTTAGTTCACTCTAACCTTCACACTCTCTCCTCCCGCACACAGAGGAAAGTATTTATAGATGCACCGCTTTCTTGTTGACTGTATTTCCTTTAAGGGCCAAACACTGTTCAAAGGCTGGACAAGGAAGTTTCATTTGTGCCTCTCTTTTCAAGGATACAGTGTTTCCAGCAGAGAGCAAAGATCTTGGAGTGCTCCTCGTGTCATGTAATCTGCCTCGCTTGGCTATTCACCGGGCCGTTCTCTACGAGACGTGCGCTGTGGAACCTCTGAGGACAAAATCTCGAAACAGAAGAGGTCCTCAGACTGCTCTGTAATCAGAGACATTAGATGCTTTCTAGCTCTAGCCTGTATAAAGACAAAATGAAATGTCTGAGGCTGAGGGAGCAGCCCCTCTCTCTCTCTCTCTCTCACGTGTATGTGTGTGGAAGGATGTAGGAGGCATAGAGAGATGATTACTGAGTGGAGACTGCAGACCCTTTTTTTTTTTTTGTGGTGAACATAAAAGCCTGAGGGCACTTGTAATGAGCAAGTGTTTTGATGTACCATCTAAAGGCCTGCAGATGTTAGTTATTTTTGTTATCGTAGACATTAGGGTTTACAGAGATTCGTGTTGCCTTTTGTCCTTCCCTTTGGCGTATCAGTAAGTGGGGAAAGTTAGGGAGCAGTCAGTGAGAAATTATTCCTGCTTACATCGTGAGGAGAGTTGACATGGCTCTGGCTATCTGACAGCGTCTCACATAACAGCATTCTTGGTTGCACAGAAAATGTTATCTCGTGTTAAAAATGTTGAAAATTGTTTTGACAGAAGAACAAACAGAATCAGCTAAGTAGCCGAGGATATGCAGAAAGAAGCCAACACTTAGACATGTGCATAACGGCAAGTCCCTCAGCTCCTCCCTCTAGCCGTGAGTGAATTTTTCTTTTCAGAGATATGTTCAGAGGACAATCTTAAGCAATAGATTCATCTTCTTGTAATTGGATGGATTTGATTAACATTGTCTCTGTTTTGAAGTCAGCTTGCATTTCCCTATGAGAACTACTGCACTTTTACCTTAACCCAAAAAGCACATAGGGGTTTTGAGATGGAGGTTTGTTCTCTGTTTAATTTTCATCTGACATACTTCTTTGATGCATCAGATGTGTTTATTGGTGCATATAATCAGAGCGTGGTTAGATCCTGCCTCTGTTACCCCATCTACATGCACACAATCACAAGGGATTTAATAGGTATCATGAAGCAGAAGAAAGTAGAAATGATTGCACAGCTACTAAATATTCACTATCTGTATGAGTTCATAGCTGTGTTAGAACTGTAATTGAGGAGTAATTCTTTGAGATGGTTAACATTATCATTAGCTTTGACGTCGTTCACACAAGAGCCAAAGCATGCATCCAGATAAGATCATTTATTGCACTTTCATTAAATGCTAGAACTTATGTTTATCTTAGTATGCGAAACAAAAACAGACCCTTCACACTGAGCAGTCCTGTCAGATTGTTTTTCACCACTTTTCACAGCCTTGTGCGATGCCTTTGTTTAATTTTAGAAGCTTTTCATCTGACATTTGAAAGTGAGAAGAATAAATTGAAGGAAAGCGTGTTTTTGAAACAACAGCGTGGGTGTTGAGTCCTGCTTTTCACTCATATATAGAGACACAACCTGGCTCTTTGTGATTTGACGTTTCTCACTCTAACACTTTGACGCTTTTTTCCATGGTGAATATCTGGGTTGTATTATTATTGTTTTTGTTGTTGTTGTTGTTGTGATGTGGGTAGTGCTGTGTGATCTGACTGACCCTGCACAATATTTATTGTTATATAGTTACTTGCATGATTTGAGGGTTGTATGGAAGAACAGATCTCTGTACTGTGCAGGGTGCTCCAAGCTGTTTTTCCAGTCCAGTAACTTGGGTTTTAAATTGATGTATTAATTATTTAATCATTCATCTAAAACAAACAAAACTGTAGGTTACCACCCGATGTTTTTTTTTTATGTTTTTATGTTTAACATTTTTTATGTACTGTTACCATTTTTCTTTCACTTGGGAATGTCTGCTTTTCTATGATATGTGTCACCTTCAGAGTGACGTAAGGTCAGCTGAAATAAATTAGACTAGAACACGCATGTATCGAGAATGATGTCAGTAACTCATTTTACCACCTCAGTTTACAAAGCATCACCAAGCAATCTAATACACTTGCATCACTATTCGCTAAATCTGTACTGCTACTATATAGGCACTTGAGCATCAGGAGGTACTGCTAAGAAAGACAGGGACAGGCCCCGGTCCCCTGATGGACTCACCTATTCAAGGGAATATGACCAGCTGTGTTCCTATGGCACAGCTAGAAAATGACCTTCCACGCAATTCTTTGTATGTTATGTCATTTCACAGTTGGGTTTTTTTGTTTGTTTGTTTTAGTCCACTTAAAGTGATCTCAATATTCATTTTTTATTGTATCTTCTCTTCAAAGTCAGAATACATCAGCAAATTGCAGTGACCATCAGTGTGTTGAAAGAGCTTGAACCCTCATGATGTAACAATTTGCAACAATGGCTCATCTTATTTTTTTCGTAAACAGGGCAGAAATGTCAGACTAGCAGAGCTGTTGGCACTTTCAGTTAGGGGAAATAAAATCCTTGTGGAGAGACATTAAAGTGAACTGTAAAATGCTCTAGTCACACAACATATATGTTGTAGACAAGCTGAGAAGATGACTGTTGAAATATAGAGAGACCAGCACAGATGATGGTGTTGTCAATGCGAATGGCAGCAGAGCAACTGGAAGCCCCGTCCTTATTCTCTCAATCTTTAGAGACTAATCAATAGTGGCTCCTTTCTCAGACACTCACTCATGTGTTGCATTCTTGGCATATGTAAGATTTGGTCCATTAAGGGGATTATTTTTGTGCCACGTGTATCTAGATCAGCTAACTATCTCGCTGGTCTGCTTTGTGATTGATCAGGAAAACACAACGGCATCTGATGGTACACTCATGCGTCTTTGATATTATAGGGACAGTGGGTAAGATACCATTAAAGTGCTCCTATTGGCTGTACACAGACCTCTGAGTAGCCAGATCTGTCTCCAGCTTCAGCAACCAACCACATCTCCAAAATTTATTGAGTAGGTTTGGAGCGGCGGGGGGGCGAGCGTGAGCGAGCGATGCCCAATTATGAGCACAGCCTGTGGTGAGAACGTGATACTTAAACAGCCCCTAATTCACTCATCAGTCCTTTTGAAGGGCCCACCGTCTGCTTGTGATACCTGTCATCACAAACACCTCCATCAGGCTTTGAGGCCTTCCTACCCTCCCACTAGTCTCCTCATCACCGTTGTTCATCAAACTTGACAGATTAAGCTGGAGCTGATCTCATTCCCGTCTGGCTCTTGAGCCTGGCATTTGCTGGCTGAGTGTAATGGGTTTTGTGGTATCTTTGTGAGTCATTTGTGATATTGTGTGATTTGTCTTTTCTTGAGTATGTACACTTCCTCGGATAGCCCGAAGCCTCATAAAGTAAGAGTCTCTTTGAAACAGGACAGAAATTCAGCAGCAATGCCTCAGCTGCCAAGGGACCTCATTTTCACACAATCCTTGAAAATAAACATGGTCTTGTCAAAAGTAATAAAAAGTGACGCAGCAAGCATCGCCAAAAAAACCCGCAGTGCTGAATCATTTGGGAGCAGATTAAAACATCAGGATGTTTCTTCACTCTGTGGGTGTGTTGTGTTTGGCTTTTTTTGTGTGTGTGTGTGTTTTACCTCAGTTGCATTTGGTCCAGGGACTTTGAAAGAAGGAGGCAGGTGTTTGCTTTAAGATCGGCAAGGTGTATTAGTCCCCTGCTGTGCTTTAAGCCACGTCTGATCATCAAATGCCCTTCACCTTTGTGATCAGATAAAATAATATAGTCATGAGGAATACAAACCTTCTCATCAACTATAATAGATGACCAGTGGAAATGGGAGAGCTGAGTGTTTTAACACACCACAGAGGACAGTAAATAAAACTGATCATACTGAACAAGCACAGGTGTGTCGCATCAAGAGAGCACCATATCTCGAGTGAAGCATGAATTTGGACTTTCTTTTTTTCTTTAATTTAACCTACAGCATTTAAATGAGTAAAGGACTCTTTTAACAGCTTGTTTCTTCAGTTCCAGGAAATAGAAGCATCGGGTATCCTGGGGCAACTGGCAAGCATTTGCACATGCTATGGATTGCTACCTGGGGAATTGATATAGCTATGAATAATTCAGCAGAGACTGCTACATGTTGTGTTACCCGACAGCTGCCAAATTACTCCCCACAATTGTAGTCCACTGCACTGGATTCGCTCATATTAACATACCATCAGAATGAGATAAATCAGGGAGAAAGAAATAGACTGGCTTTTTAGAGGCTCTGTTTTAAGTGGGAATGGGTCAGCTCTATATAACATTCACTGCATTCAATCTGAACCTATTAGGGAATGTTTTCATTTTTACCAAGAGCTGTTCTCTCTTTTTCTATTCTATTCTAGGGTAGAAAGAAAGAAAGAAAGAAAGAAAGAAAGAAAGAAAGAAAGAAAGAAAGAAAGAAAGAAAGAAAGTGAAGACAGGAAAAATATTTTTAAATACTGAGGGAAAATATGGACTTTCTTCACAATGACGGCTACTTTAAAATAGAGTTTGAAAATTTGATAAATTAACTGGAAATATTTTCGTGGTTGTGGATGTAAACACTAAATATTTGTGTTTGATCATATTATGTCTTTAAACACTTTTTGCAGTTGTCACTATATATTTAGTTTTCATAAGAGGAACAAGACAAACAAGACAAAATTTCTCATATGTTCAGATTACGTTTTTTTAACACATATTTTGTGTTTGTTCCAAATAACTGTGTATGTCTCAACTGAACTCCCATGCTATTAATTTAAAAGAAAAATACATAAGTAGATGAATAAATGACGGTAGTCTCCGGACTACCATCTGTATTAGAGCACTCCCTGGCCTTTGTGGATTGCCATTTGATTATGTTGGAGATAATTGCTAGATTTTGCTTCAGGGGCTTGTGCAGACAGCATTTGTACTCCACAGGAGCGGAAAACATATCTATCCTCAGTAGAGTTGAGTAAAGTCTGCCTGAGTGTAGCTGCGTAAATGAATGTGATGGACGAGCCTCACAGGCTGTGGGAATTGCTGTGGAGAGGGTCACTGAACTGCATGGGGGCACAGAGTGTTGCTCCTACTTAAATAAACATCTCCCTTTGCTTCACTGAATCTCATCTGCATATCTCACTCCTGGTATTAATTCCTCCTTGCTGTGTAGATGACACTGCTAAATTGAAATCAAGGTAAAAGAAACTGTGATCCCTTGATACAATTGACTCAGACCCTGTTGAACGTCCTCTAGATCAGATACGCGCATTTGGAAGACAGGTTGTGGTAGATGTTCTGTGACTGATCCACTCTATTAAAAAGTTAAGAAGTAGATAAGGTTGATCCTTTAGCTTCTTTCATGATTAATGGGGCAGAGGAGCCAGTGAACCGGACCCATGGCCAGTGTTCCCACGCGGGCCGGTTTGGTCAGTGTCAGGGAGCTACTGTGGATAACCTGTAAAGAAGACTAATGACGCTCCAAAAATATTTGCTGCATATAACTTCACTGGCTGCTTTTCTAGGTCTTAGAGTGATATTCTGATGTACTTATTTTAACAAATGCAAGTATGTGTTGTTGCAAGTATGTGCAAATATGTGTTGTTTCGGGGAAGTCGTGTTTTCTCATCCAGACCACTGAAAACTTTCATATATGTCAGATGTGAATAAGAGCTTGGTTGTGAAATGTGAAATGGATTTTGTGTATACTCTAGCATGGAGTCTCATTAAAAAAAAAAAGACTTTGTTATTTGAAAACTTCAGTAAACACATGTACGCCACTTGTATTCTGAAATCATTTTGACTGTGGATGTAACATTTGAGCTCTCACAGAGTCACAGTTTGGAAAGCTTCACTTGTTTATCTCAAACCATTTTCACTGTGTGCTTCAACACCCACCAGGGAAGCAATAACACTTTTCAGCTTAGGCTTCAGGGTGCAAATTGCATTCCGACCTGGTTCCTGTTAACCAGATTTTTAGAGTTATACTATTTTCACGGCAAGCATTTGCATGTCTTCAACAAAGATTTTTTTTTTTTAAATGTACTCTCACGACTTTCAAAATTGGGATAAAATGTCATATATGCCAGGCAATGACTAATGGTACAGGTGTCAGTGCCTGTACTGTGACTGAAGGTGTCTCCTTGTTGATCAGTTGCCATATACAGATGCCCAGTGTTGTTTCAAACAGGATTTTGGCTGGCCCAATTCAAATACATCCCCTGTTTTTTTTTCTCCCTCTCAACTTCACAAATTTAAAAATGCCTTTACAAGGCATTAAAGGTTACCTCTGGAAAACACTTTCTTTCGAGCCTGCCCAAATGTCTTTGCACCCTCTTTGCAGTTTGATCTTCAGAAGGGCTAACAGTCTGGGTGGGGTTTGACTGTTAAAACCTTCTGTGATTGTCTTCCCCTTTTCCTTTGGCTCTGTGTGTTTAGCAGTGCTGTGAATTATGACACTTTTTTTTCCAACTACTTTTCCTGTGAAGTAACATCTGTATCGTCCTTTCACTCTATGTCAGTAAATTAGCACTGTAGTCATAGAAACATGTTGGTCTCCACACGTACGCTTTAAACAGCTCTGAGACTGCCAGACATCACAGAGCTCATGCTTCTGCTATATTACTTTTGACACTGCAACACTGCTTTGTGTGACGTTGTACTCTTGACACTTTAAAGTCATTGGAATAAACAACTCTTCAGAATTCAACTTGCTGCATGAATTGAATGAAAAATATTCAGGACTTTCATAGAGCTCACTTTGCGGACAGTGTTCAAAGCACTGAAACAGAATATGGCCTACAGTTGTTGTGGTGTCAGACGTAGAGTTTTTGTTCAAACCAAAGAAAACAATCACACCACTGCTTTCACGTCAGAAAGACCGTTTCAAATCACAAAATACCTGGGAAAAAAAAAAAAATCTCCTGAGCTCCAGATGTTTTCTTCAGCTTCATAGATGCAAATCCTCATACTCATCAAGTCCCCACCAGCTGAAGCCTTGGCTCCGATCACAGTTCCATTTATCACCTATTTCATTACCACTTCAAGTGCAGCTGAACTCTTTTTACCACCGTCTGAATGCGGATTGTCTTAGACAGGGGTATACAATATCACCCAGGCTACCTCATCACCCTGCCCCTACCGCGTGACCCACTGGTGTTCTTAGTGCATACCTCCTCAGTGCTTAGCTGCCTTGGGCTTTCCTCCTGTCCCTTACCTTACCCCTCATGCAGCCCGCACTCCTCCCGAGACTCCATCTGTCATTTGATGCGGCTGTGGTGTTGACAGGCAGATGCCTACTGAGCAGTTTCCAAACCAGCCGAGCACACCCTGAGGCCACCTCCATGATTTATATTCACAGAAAGAATAAGAATGGGGGAGAGAGAGAGAGAGAGAGAGAGAGAGAGAGAGCTCACAGACATAGCAGTTTATGTATGTTTCAAGGCATTTGTGCTTCCTCTGAGCCATTGCTATTGTTGTCAAGAACGTTTAGCTGACACCAGCCTGACAATCTTTGCATTCAAAAGTTTTCGTTCGAAGCTGTGAAGCATTAAGTTTTGATGATTGTGGTATCTGTTTATACACTGGCTACATTCAGCCCTCAGTGTTGTATGGTAGCAATCTACATTTAGCGCCAGTGCCCACAAGAGTCTTTGTCTCTCATCTCTTTGTGCATACATTTGAGAGGTAAATATTTTTTACATGCCTCCCCAAACCTTTTACCTCAGAGAGGTCTGTTGGCTTGCACAGTGGTGTATATACCCACTAAGTGAAATAGAACACTGTGTCTAAGGTGGTTGGCATCTAGTGGAGCCTGAGAAAGTGCACCACTTGAAGTTGCCACTTAATGTGCTGTGCTGCTATTAACGTCAGAACACCTACCACTCCAATCAGACAGGAGCACTTTGGAGAGGCTTGTTAAAAGACCGCTGGCACCAAGTG
The DNA here is from genome assembly GCF_902362185.1 of Chanos chanos. Taxonomy (NCBI): domain Eukaryota; kingdom Metazoa; phylum Chordata; class Actinopteri; order Gonorynchiformes; family Chanidae; genus Chanos; species Chanos chanos. Next base: position 18,634,752 of record NC_044495.1, read on the forward strand.
ACAATGTCTTAACCTTCCTAACAGTTCACTCTGTGTTGAGTACTTCACCTAAGGGGAAAAAATGAAGGGGGGGTGTTAAATGTATGATTTTGCAAAAAAGGAGGAGGTTTTGTTTGTATTTATGGATGCATTCTGTTCACTACGGGAGTTGCATGTTTCATCAGTATATCCATGATATACGTGGTGTTGGTTTTTGGTGATATGGCTCTTGGAGGAGTCAACTTCCTTTTCTGTGATCACAGGTATTTTGTGCACAACCTGGGTCTTTTTTGCTCCATACCTCTCTTGCTGGATGCTGTCTCTGTTGTTTCAAGCTATTTGACTATGCTCTGCTTGTCAGCGGATGTTGAACGTTTTGTTCTTGGGTGACAGTTTCTTAGTGCTCTGCTATCATATGCATCTCAGTGGAGCCTCTCTTCCTCTCAGAGAATGTTACAGAAGAAAGGTGAAAGGTGTCAAGTAGAGAGTTGCAAATCCAGAGCTTGGCTAGGAGAGCTTGGCTTGCTAAATGCATGAATAATGCAGTGGTGTAATGTAAGAAGCATGTCAGGTGCCAGACTCGGAGCATTGAAGCTTTGGGGATTAGTGTCCGTGAACTGGCATGAACTTCAGTTGTTAGAGCTTTCGGTTCAGGCTCAGCTGGAACAGAGAAAGTCTCAGAGTGGGAACTTTAACCATACTTGACCAGTCCTTAGTTTTCTCCAAGGGCTACAGCCTTTTGCACCAACATATATTTGTTCAGTATCATGCATAATTCACCACGTTTCATTCTACAGATAAGAGAGCACGTATGGTCCCATCGTATACCACCTCCACACCTCATCCTGTATGTGAAAGACTCTCAAAAGTTCATTATTTTGAATTTAGTCATGGTTCTCTTAAGTCATGATGTCATGCCTCTCGATAACATGTTCACTTGAGAGAAACGCATCCATTTACTTTAAACAGTCACAACATTCATTTACCGGAGGGTGGGTTACTCAGTTGTGCTTACAAATTGCCAAGAGGTCATTAAAAAGCTGATTAATGAGGAATGAAAATATCCTCCCCTCCCTTCTCATGACTACTCCCTAACCTCTGTTAATTTGGATTCCTGCTGTTTAAATGTTAATACAATTAATTGCGCTGCCCTGTGAGGCCAGAATCGATTGGAAGCAATCCTTGGTTCTGCCACTTGTGGAGTGCCAGGTGGCAGTAGACAGTGCTCTCACAGCGGTCTTCCATTGATTATTCCCAACCTTGTCACATCTTTATTACCTCTTGCAGTGTTAGTGCACATGCAATTCCAGGTCCACTACTTGATGTTTGTGAAGTGGTGGCTTAGCTAACCTGCTCTCTTCATGCTCTGAAAATGCAGCAAGGTTTGTTTCATTATTCGCAGGATTTCATCACACACTAATATACGATTGTCTGCTCTACAAATAAAGCAGTTTCTTGAAAGTTCAACGTCAACTTTGAGATCCGTGGGAACTCGTGATCCTGCCTTAAATGCGTTCAACTTCTCTATTGTTCAGAAAATTCCTTAGAGAAAGCTGAGGTTGACAGTTTAGTTGAAGCAGCAAGCTGTTTAAATGTCAAACCGGGAAAAGTGTTCCACTTTGTTTGAAGGCCTGTCTGAAGATAGATTTAGCTTAAAGAGCATATCGGAGTGAGATCCTGTCACCTTTCACCCGCTGAGGGATGACACCATGACAGGGTCCTGCAGATCTGTCCCACAGGCTGTCCTGTCACACTCCTGCTCCGATGGATGCGACGAATGTGTCTTCACCCCTGAGGGACGAGACGCCTCATCACTCCAGGACATGTGACAGAAGCAAGCTAAGCTCCGTCTTGACTTGTTTTACATTTTTGTGACAGTCTCATTTCAGCTCTTTGATAACACAAATATTTTGTGTTGAAGACATATTTTTCATTATGAAACACTTTTTTTGTTTCCAGTCTAAATGCACACAAACAAAGCAGCAGTTAGTCGTCTGTTATTCTGAATGATCATTTTGAAAGATCAGTGAGCATGTGTGTGTTAGAGAGAATTAGATCTGGTCCTTGTATTATTTAGCACTCTGAATTATTTATTGTAAGTTCTTAAGTAAAATTCAAAAAACTTGACAACTGATTAAAGTGCCTGTGTTACAGGAAATATACAGCAGATTAAAATACAAAGATGGTGACATTGAAGTTATGGCTTCAGACACTGAAATAAAACTTTTGAATTTATGTCACAGTGAATAACAAAGCTGAACATAAAAATGCCCAAGGAAACTATGATCTCTCTCTCTCTCTCACACACACACACACACGCACACACACACACACACACAAACACACTTAAGAAATTACCATAATAACAGGCAAGCCCAAGTTTTGTCATAAGGTCCATCCAGGGCCTATAAGACTGCAAGCTTTTCATTGCCCTAGTTGCTTGGCCAAAGGCTAGTTTAGGCGGTTCAGATATGAGCCTTTTCTCCTAGCTGAGGTAGCTGTGGGCTTTAGGGCACAGGTGTGGACTCAGGTGCAGGTAAGTGTTCCCCTCTGCCTGCCCACTGGGATTTTGCCTAAGATTATCTGGAATGCCCCAGATACAGTATGTCTACTGTTTGAGGTAATCAGAGTGGATGGAGAACAGCTACAATTTTCCCTATCAAGGATCATGTGTATGTGTCAAAATGCTGATAGGAAAGGTTTATGCTGTGATTGCAGTGAAGAGGGATTTAAGTTATGTTAAAACACATGATAGCATTGTTGTTTAGTAGGCTTATTTAGTCCACATTTAACAGGTATAAAAAATTAATATGAATATATCGGCACTGCAGAGTTTACTTTTAATTATGAAAAGCTATTAATTCTTTCATCTTTTACCTGCGTTTCTAACATTAATTATTCCTTAGTTGTGTCTCTGAATTTACAAAGAGGACTTTAAAGGACTTCTAACATGCAGTCATCAAAACTGTTTTTGAACTTGAAAAAATACCAAAATCTCTGTATCCAAGAAGATGAAAAAAAAAAATAGTGGCACAAAACTGTTCCTCTGAAACCTGAAAAAGGTGTGAAAATTCCCTCAAAATATAGGACATTACCAATGTTGTATGCAAATGAGAGATGGCCCCAGGATCAGGACAGACTGTTAATCTACAGGTAACAGAGAGAGAGTGGGCGGTGGCGGGGGGGGGGGGTTGTTGGGGGGTAGTTGGCGGAGGGGCTCTTGCCTTCTTGCCTCATTAAAATACATACCTTAACTCAGGAAAAGAGCTTACATACAGATATATCACGTATCACAGTTGTGCCACTCTCTTACTACAGAAGACCATGTATGGCACCTTGATGTCTTCCTGTGCTTCCACATTGGAAGGCAAGGGAGAAATCCAGTCTTTCACATATGGTCACATATAAACCAGAGATGTATCGGTTTGAAAGTGTTTGATCTCTAGGTGTTTTGTATGTTTTTATAAAGGTACAGATGTGATGTTCACCATATGTTGTCTAATATGTGTTTGTTCAATCATGTCAAAATGGAGAGAGAATGATGACAAAGGCCCTTGTTTGGATTCACACTATGGCAGAATTGATTACTTATGAGGGCTGTCAGAATTTGCAAAAACCTCTCAATCCCAATGAATTACATAATATAGAATAAACCTATTGTGAGGCCCTCTAAATTCTCTAAAGAGGCAAGGGGATGAATTATGCAGAGCAGTATAATGTGACATTTTTTTCCTTTTCTTTTTTTTCATAATGGATGTGTTTTTCTAGACAGACTTAAATGAATTATGCGTTGTTGCCAAGATTAATTTCTAGGGATATCAATTTAACATACTGATGCAGCAACGGAACATGATGATAGCTTTTTATAGCATTACAGAATAAGAGAAGGTCAAGGATATTGAAAAATCAGTACTTTATGCATAGTTGCTTGTGGGCGAGTATATTTGCCGGTAATAGCAACCTCTAACCCAGAAAGTAGAAAACCTCTAACCCAGAAAGTAGGAAACCTCTAACCCAGAAAGTAGGAAAGCAGCTATTGTTTACTGCTATAACTTTAAATCATTCATTTTAGCTGAAGATGCATTTTCTACTTCACACAGGTCTTATACAGCTCAGGAGCTTTGGTAGATTTTCATAAACTGTCTTTGGTCTGTCAGTAACCTGACCGTCTCCTTAAACAACACGCTCTCTGGAGTGCCAGATGGTGGTGCCTGTGGAATCAGGTCTCTCCTGACGCAGTACCTACTCATATGGCTGTGATTAAGATGGAGAGGCAGTCTTTGCCTCGCTGTGGTTCAGACATTTGAGTCAGCATTGCTCCCACAGATCCTCCTCCTCCTCTACCTCCACCTCCTCCTCCTACTTCTTCCGACCCTCATGGATCTCTCCAGGGGCCCACACTGCTACACCCAGGCGTCTGGAAAGTCATTCCACACACTCTCTCTCTCTCTCTCTCTCTCTCTCTCTTTTACACACACACACACACACACACACGCACACACACACACACAAACTCTCTCTCATACAGAGAGTGCATTGGATTGAGGAAAGGAAGAGGAAAGTATGTTACGGCATACAGCTTTCTTTCTCCCCAGCTCTTGCCTCTCACAGGCAGTTGGGTTACACTGATAAGAAAGAAGTGGCAACATGCAATTAACACTGTATGAGCAATCACACCCGACATGTGAACTTCCACTGCTCAATGATGCGTAGGACTTCCCTACGGGGATTATTTACCAAATCACCCCATGAGGCTCATCTCTACACTAACATCAGTCACCTCCAACAGTTTTACTTAAATCCCATTAACAGCTGTCTGGACTAATCGGAGATGCTGAATGGATTTTTATAACCTTTGACCTTAGAAATGATTGCTGCTTGAGGCCCTGATCTCCTAGAACAACTCAAGATGAGCCCAAGACAGTTTCAGAGCAACAGTTTTTCACCTCAGCATAAATAAAATATGTCAGAACATTATTTTGGCATTTTTTTTTATATTGTAAACGGCGATTGATTGACCTTGGGCCTCACGCTTAAAGTAGATGCAATGGACATAAGAATTGATCACATTGTAGGAAATGCGCTGAGCTGACTCTAACATGGGAAAAGATATTTAGCTAAGGTATTGCGTAACTATTGATTGTATGTTGGTTATGTTACTGCAGATAAACAACTCTGATTCACAGTCTCTCATGTTTTTAAATTCTCACAGACCATATGTGAAAGACTGGATTTCTCCCTTGCCTTCCAATGCAGAAGCACAGGAAATTGTTAAAAGGGGGCATCAATCAAAGGCCACCCAAATGGTCAAAGAAATGGACTTTTTTTTCCAAGGTTATCAAAGCACCATAATGCGTGTGGTAGAGAACTTTCCTGAACTCCATTTGTGCTGTCAAGGTGGAATTGATGGGCATAGAAAAAGACACTATTCTCTAATCTGGCCAATTAATTTTACGATTGTGCGAGACAAAGAAAGGATCTTCCTCACATCCATTCCTGGCAAATCACAAATAGCTCCCTCAGACCCAGCTGCTGGCAAGACTCATTATCTCTGGGCCGGCTAGCTGTGTCCTGGCCCACTCATTAAAAGCTGTAGTGAAGACACTGAGTTCTGTGCGAAATGGAGCCTGATTAAGGTCCACACTGCACAGTAATTAATGTGGTTAGATAGAAGCCTGTTAGCCATCTGGAGGCATAGGTGGCAAAATTTTGGAGCACATGTGTCCCGTGACCAGCCTCCTCTAAGACAGGGTTTTCCCTGTCCAACTGATCAGTGGCATTTACAGGATGCACACAGACAGACATACAGAGAGAGAGATGCAGAGACATATTTTTGTGTATGTGTGATGGAGAGAGAATGAACTAAAAACAAACTGCCCATGTTGAAGTGAATTCCATTCCACTCAGAATTTAAGGACCCCCGAATTGACTAACCTTTAACAAACAAAAACATTGATAAGTTAATCTTTGATTGAATTTTTAGAAATGAAGGTCAACTGAAACCTCAGTTGTCCTTGAAACAAGACCTTATCCCATGTTGATAGATTTAAAGTTTAATCAAATTTTAGATTAATATATTATTAATAATTCTTTACTCAAATTCAATGCTGAATGAAGGGTAAAGGGGACGATGGGTCATGACCTGAACAATTTGCTTATTCCAACTTCTTTTAATTGGTCTCGGGGGAGCTGCCACCTTTATCCAAGTAGAAAAGGTTAGCATCAAGAAGTGGGTGGTGTGGAGGCTGAGACGCTCTCTGAACAAAATCTTCTAAATGTACAGTAAGTGCAGTTAGACAATATTGAATGAGGTTTGACGTTGGTATTCAGGGCATGTAATTTAACCTTTTTGCTCAAATAGTGTTATAGATATCAGTGTGTAGGAGTATTTAGCATCCTAAACAGTCTGGATGTGCCTTTAAGTTAAACTCATGTCAATTTTTAGAGTTTCTGCACTATGCTTTTATACTCTATCTGCTTATGAGATGGATTTTTTTTTTTTTTTTTTTACAAAAGATAAATCAAACATGACCTTCTGTCTCAGGTGCAGTTACATACTTTTTCTGAGCGAGTGCTCCTTTAGAGGCACAAGGTCAGTAGATTTCAGATGACCAAACACTTACAAATGTCATCTTGACTGAATCACAGTGGTAAAAGGTGAGATGTTAGAACCAGAAAAATAGACTGCTCAAAGAGTGCATTGTTTCCAAGGGGACTCCTGAAAGAACTATCATTTGAGCTTGATTTAAAGCAAGTAATGGCTTTTGGTTCATTCAGTGTGGTCAGATACTGTATGCTCTGATCTATGTTGTACAGTAGATCTCATAAATAATGCCATTTAACTTTAAACAGCTGTTTAAAAATTACAGCTCTTTTCTGATTGAGCCTTGATCAAATGAGAGGCTTTAACATTGAAAAACTGTGCAGCTGACCTGGCAGATGATAATGATGTTATGATTGCTTACAGATCAGAAGTATTAAGTGGATTTGAAGGGTTACTTATTAGAAGTTAAGAGGATTTACTCTTTTGTTTTGTAACCAGACATTAGAGCATCATTAGTCTAGGGACCAGCTAACCTGTGTGAAATCAGTTCTAAAGCGTTAACTCAACTCTTTATTTAAGTCAAACCCAATTAGACATGGGAAAAAGAAACACTCTGATAATTGTTAAATAAGAAGTGAAGAGATGCTGTTGTTTAACAGTTTTGCCACCACTGTCAAGAGCTCACTGTTGTCTGTGAGACTAGCAAAAGGAAAGGCTGGGGCTGGCCAACCAGAGAGATCAGTGAAGTTGAAAGGCGAGCGGGCACACTTGTGTTGTGTGTCAATGACCCTGACAACAGAGAAGCCAAGTTGTAGTGGAAATGTGTGGAAATCAGTGGGGCATGCTGACTGACAGGTCATTAGCACCTAATGGAGGTTTCGAAACATGGCCGTTAGTCAGGGTCTAGGCCACAGAGCCTGGTGATAAAACTTAAACTCAGTCGACCCCCCGTGCTCAGTCATGGTCTTAATGAAAAAACACATGTGTGCATGGCATGCACGCTCGCGCACACACACACACACACACACACACACACACACACACACACACACACACACTCTTATCTTCTTTCTTCCATAAAGACATTTTTCAAGTCAAAACTCAAGTAAATAACACCATATTCACTAAACTACATTTCTTTCCACACTCTCTCTTTGGGAGCTTATGCAAATGCCATTAGGAGTGACTTTGGGATAAATTCCCAGTTTGATTTTTATGAGGCTTAGTCATTCATCATTCCTGCAGGCACTGGAGAGCACGCCAGGGGAGGATTGATAAACATAGTTCTAAAGGAGACGGCTGATCAGAATTTCGCTTACTGGCTAATCTTTTACTATTAGTAATCTATGAGAGCAGTGGGGCTCTCTGAAATCAGAGTAGGCCAACTACTGATTTATTGAACTTTAATGGTGTAAAATTCTGCTGCATAGCAAACAAACTCCCTCTGAAACTTCTTGTTGCATGTAATTATTGGCTATCTGATGTTTCCATGGATCTCCTACAGTTTAACATTTAGAATACTGGGATTTTCTCAGCTGAACTAGTTGATCACTTCATTTGCACACTCCTGTTCTTACCAAAGCGGAACATTTTTAAGTGTTCCAATCTGTCTTCCTGCACCCCTGGATACATATGCTTTAAAGTCACAGGTAAAATAGTGAAGACTCAACATTCACTCTGAATCTCACTCAGATATATCTAACCCTTCATTCCTGTATCTGCATTTCTGCCCACTGCTGTATGTAGTAATGCTTCGGTTATAGAGGAACATGATTATGTGAATCTGAAAGCCCTACATCAATATAAAGACTGTAACAATCTAGTACTTGCAGCCAAATCAGGTCCTGTAATTAGAAAGGTGCGAGAACACACACTCCAACGCGGCCAGCCTGGTCCTTCCATGCCTTTGAAAGGTACCTAATGGGTTATTAGGGTCTTTGATCCACCTGTGTCATCTTCACTCTTCAGCAACCTGCTTTCTCAGCACTGTGGGACTAAATACAAATTGAAGTTGTCCATCCAGAGGCCCAGAGATAAAGGAAGGCTGCCACTTACAGTGACCTGAGAGGCTGTGGTTCGTCTTCTCACATTGGAGAAGGATCTATTGTTGACATGTGGTGACCACCCACTGATTACTAATGTATTGATGCTCCCTAAGGCAGTAAAGTTCACTGATCTTCCCCTGTCAAAGCAAATTAGGCACGATCGGTTCCCTCCTCAGAGGGTTTTATGATAATACTTGAGCCTAACATATTGACTCATTGATGACTTTCTAAATGTGATGCTGTGTAATTTATATCCTGGGATTAACAATCACAAACCAGTGTCACTGTGCTGCTTAAGCCAGTGCACATTAGAGTGTATTATCATGAGGTGATGGCTGTTTCTGGTGTATTTGACAGCACAACAAGAATGAGGCTAAATCATGGCCCTGAAAATTATATACGGTGTGTGATCACGCCACATATTTTACACGTCAACTGATGCTGTTTATCGCAATTGCTTCCAAAGAAATTTTATGATAAAATTTACTATTAAACACAGGCTCACTACTGTAGTTTCATTTCTCAAAAAAAAAAAAAAAAATTAGGCCAATAGGCTGCATAGACGAGGCACATGTGATTTCATTAATCATTGTATCATTACATGGAAGCGCTGGGGTGGGGCCTGTCCATCCATCATTCATGGGTGGGTGGGTCATATTGGTATAGTTAAAAGACAGGAGAAGGTGACCACTCTCCTCTGCTCCCAAATGGTCCATAAATTTTTTCTGTAAGGGCACCTCTAAGCTGTATATTTCCTTTAAATGCCTGACTGACACATGTACTAACATTTCCACAGAGGTGCAAACTGCTGATGTCGTGAAAGCATGCTGTGCTGTCTCTAGACTGTACTGAATTGATCATTTTGTTACATTATTGTCTGCTGTTTATTTTTACGGCAGTCATCACTGTGAGAGGCAAGTATGCTTACATGTGACACATTATTTTTTTTTTAGAATGGTGGCCTCTGCTCTATGATAAGGAAGGTTAAGTGCTATACTGAGGAGTGTGTGTAAGACTGGTTGCATCAAAAACACTGCTGTATGACAATGAAACAGAATAGTCTGTAAGGTGTTGGAAGACGGAGTCAAGAGGGCAGAGAAGAGGTGGAGGATGAAGTGGGGGAAAAGGAGAGAAGAAATGAGCTTGGGGGAGGTTGGGGGGGAGGCACCTGAGCTGAGAATGTTGCTGATCACGCAAGCGTTTCACCAGGACGCTGATGAACATGTTTTCATTTCACGCAACTGTTGGCACAAGACTAGTCTTACTGTACAGTAAATGTAATTGAAGCAATTTGAGGGTGTTTTCTCTGGAAAGATTAACTAAACAGCCCTGGAACCGTGTTCATCCATTGCCGTCCAAGCAATATGTTCTGCCTCTGAGAGATTAGATTGTGTAAAAAGAAGAAACCGTTATACTTCATTACATATTTCCTTAAAGAGTCTGACACAGACAATCCAGAAATCAATTGCATGTGTACTGTGATCTCTACAGTGTGTACAATGTCAGTACCAATGACAGTAACAATAATTGTGAGTACAGTTGTGTTGATTTATTGCATGGCAAACTCTGCCACAGACAGTAGATGATTTTTGGCTTTGAGTGAAAAACAATGAGTTATTTATTTATTTATTTATTTTTCATTAACGTGGTTTTACTTGAATCATCAGCACGTAGCAAAGTGATTCTTCACTGCATTTAAATGCTGCTTGACCCCGTCACGATGAAAAGAAAGGGAGAAAAAAACAGCCTCTCAAATGTCCACTCTGACAAGAATTCAAATTCAGCCTGCCTCTGAAGTGGTGTGAATATTGATATAGGCTGAGCTTAGAGGTGTTCACCCTCTCACAACAAATCGACGCAAACAGTCATCACTTCCCCTCCATTTCCCTCTCAGCTTCTCATTTGTAGTGCAGCTGAATGGCTGGGTCACATTGAGATGCATGAGCAAACTTAACAAACAGCTTCGTTAACTCTGTCCATCAAAAGTGATGCAGCCGACTGGCTCAGTGGAATGTGCCAAGGATGCAGCCCAGTGGTACATTGTAGTGTTGCCCAATCAGCTCCAGGCCTCATGACCTTTACCTCTTCATTTTCTCCCCCTGTTTATGACACAATCATTTCATATGAATGAGAGTCTCTGAATGGTTGCCTCGTGAGTTGTGGCACCTGTATACACTGCTACATATTGATGGAGCTCCAGTGAGCACAGGAATGAACCAAATGCACCAATTCCTGTAAACAGAATAAATGAATCATAGGCTGTCACGTGTAATGTGTCTGTCCTACTGGCATGTTTATGTTTTACGTGAAGGCGTGTTATGGGCTGCTAGAGAATGTTTAATAATTTCTTAATGCTCAGGCACTACACATAGCCATAGTCTCTTTTTAACTGGCCAGTGGAATGAGCCCTGCTTTGTTTCTTCGTTCTGCATTAGTGGATTTTTCTAAAGCCTGCCAGAACAGTAGATTCTAAGCTTACAGACTTGGAATCCATCACCACACGGAATTCTGGCATCGAGCATGCCAGGATGAGTGCAGGTTAGATAGAGTTGGCAGACAGAAAGAGTGTGCTATGGTAGTTATGCCAGTTTGGAATGGCTGTTGGAACTGGGGAATGAGTCAGGAGAGACTGTTCTTTGAGACTGTGCTTTTAGATTTCTGTCAGAAATACTAGCTTCTCTATGGTGTCCCATCTTGGCAAGCCTTGGAGGTCCTCAAAGCACATAGACCTCAAACAGACCTCAAAACAACCACTCCCCTCCTCTTAGCTGTCACACAGCATGGCGTATATATTTATAGCCACCTCCGACTTTTCTTTTTTCTCCTTTTTTTTTTTTTGGGGACACTGTCTTGTGTTGATGTGCTCTGGCAATGAAGTGAAATCACTTCATTTTTTTTCTGTCTTTTTTATACTTTCTGAATGCTTTGGAGGCATTCTCCAGGTAGTTGTGCACGGGCCAGGGTGTAATACGCTTTCTAGATGCATCCAGTTCTCACTCTACTCCATTAAGACTTCAGAAAATGAAAAATAAGGGCAGGCATAGCATCTGAATAAGTCATGAGTGGTTTTCATCTTCAATACAAGGCATGTTGCACAGGAGAGTACAATCCAACTGTCAAAAAGAGAGGCATGAACACCACATTTGGTGGAGAGGATGTTGATAGTTCTATCATATTGTTATTTAGTCCTGAAGACACTGAGTTGTATAAGCTATGGAGAAGCCTCTGTATTATCTAAACACACATGGTACATGTTTAGGACACACCTCTAAATTCTTCTTCAGTGAGTTATTTTTGAATTGCTCAATCAAGTGATTTAGCATTACTAAAACAGATCACCATGACCATGTAATGACTTCATTTGAAGCAATCTATGTCTCCCTCTATGTGATAAGAAACTACTGTCAATGTAAACGTGTGGGTGTGAGTGGGTTACATTGCCTTGTCTTTTTCAATCCTCAAGCATTTTAAAATGGTATGTTGCAATAGCTATATTATCAGTCACTATAGACTCACAATATAGTACCCACGTAAAAATGACACATTAACTAGATCGACCTGTTATCAAACTGTGTTAGTCAGCTCCATCATTTGAAGTTTATCTCATTTTACTGAACATGTTAAGCTGCCAGACATTCTGTTACAAACGTGATAGAGTGAGGTTTGATAACTGGAAACTCAATATTTCTTCATCCTAAACACCAAAGACTAGGCATAGTACACAACATGAGGTCTCTTTTTCTTTAATGATCTCCATCATGATCATCAGCAACAGAAGAAGCTGCAGCAGTAGTAACATCACTATTATTATTATTATTGTTGTTTTTGTTGTTGTTGTTGTTGTCATCAACATCATTGTCCTTATAATCATTACTCTCTGTTTATGAATTATTCGAGTGAAACAGGTGGTGGGGTGCAGCAAAAAGCATGTCTCATCCTGCTTATGTTTTGCATTTGTTTTAATCTAGAAAACAACAAAAATTTTTCTGGGCCAACAGCATTTCATATTTGTTGACTCATAGTGATCTTAGTTAATCCTCTGGCTGGACCTCACTGTGCTTGTATCTTGGTGTAGTTGCATGTTGTAAAGAGAATTGGACAGCACAGAAGTGAGCGGGCAATGCATCTCATCAGGTCTATGAGGACTGCTAACAACCCTTGGGCTAAAACATCTGCTCCTGTGCTTCTGCTCGACTTCACTGGGCTGAACAAGTGTGGCGTGGCCAACCGTGGTGACAGTTCTGAGCCCTGCTGAGGATCAAGGGTAATTACAAAAGCAAGCTGTGCCACTGACGGGGGGGTAGAGGTTGGTACAGAACAGTGGTCTGTGTCCTGTAGTGTAGGACTAGGCTATATAGTATATATGCAGGGCATGTTTGGTCAGATCTACTCAGCTCGACGCAATAAGACTTTTTCCTGACTGTTGTCATTCAACCATCAACAAAACAGCAGGTTCAGCTCCATATGTTATGTGAAGCCTTGGACCTCTGGTCTGGTGTTCATTCATCCTTAGCTTCTAAAGACAGAAAGAGAAAAACACAGGGATCAGTGGCATTAGGTGTAACCCCACCTTCTGAAGCTTCACATCCTTTAGGAAGTGGTCCTGATGAAACCCCTACTCAACTAGTGTTGATTGTCACACAGCCAATGCTAAGCCACTGGTGTGTGGCCATTTTCTGTTCATGCTGTTGATCAGTCCTCATCCAAAATCCTTTTTGGGAAACATTGTACAGCTATATACATTCTTCTGTTTCCAATATAGACACCACCACCCACACCTACTAAATGACGTTGTGTTGTCCAGTATGTGGTAATGAAGCTTTGTTTTTCTACCTCTAATTTTGGTTAAAGGAAAGATTGTCAAAAGCAAAATCAGTGCTATCCATCTGAGAATGAATGCTTCTGGCATCACATTTCCTCTTGATGGAACAACTGGCATGGCATATTGTGCTGGCAACACAGTGATATTGAAACTGGGTCTTAGCTGTCTGCTCACATCTGGTCATTGCCTGTTTGAGTTTATTCTTATTGGATAGAGGTATTCCATTGCTCCCCCTTCATTTTCAAGGCCCAGCAAGTTGAGTGCTTCATTTGTCTTACCATCTAAGAAACCATAAAAAAAAAGTTTGTTTTTCAACAGTTTGTGAGGGACATATTTCAATTCAAGGCTTAAGCCCTACAAACATCTCATCATTGCCAAACACCCAGAGCTAAGCTCATATCTTTTTTTGTGGCGTGGTTCAAATGAGTTTGACAATAGCCAGCGGCTTCTCCACTTGAGGAAAGTATATTCCCTCAAGGACCGCAAAGTCATGGATGTCGAATTCTAGCCCCTCCCAGAGAGTCTCAGAGGTCATGAGCCAGAATGAAGTGTGTTGTGCACGCACACTAAAAAAACAGAATGCAAGGTCTGGAGAGAGGGCATTTCAATCTCCCCTTATCCTACCACACTGCCCTCAAGGAGACACAACTTTGAAAACCACTGTCAAGGGTCATTAAGATACAAGCATATGTAAATGTATGTTTATGCGTGTGGGTGGACATGTTGTTCAGTGTTTTCTTTTTCCTTTGGGATCCTCCTGCATAAAGCAGTCAGCTGAATTCTTGACAATATATGCTCTATAGAATGAGATGAATATGATGAGAGAGTGGGAGGGGACTTAGCCCACTGATTTGGCTTGCAAAGCTATTGTGACTCTGCCTGTGTGGTGGATTTGAGTACGGTTGTTGCCCTCTTTTTCCACTTGGCTGATGCAGACAGTGAGGTTCTTTTAGGGTATTGCAGTCTGGCTTTGAATCCAACAGACTATTTACACTTCCTATTCTAGTTCTCACCTTACCTAGACCAACATCTGCAAACACGGGAACAGGCTCTGGGTTGAGGGTTATTGCCTCGAGCACTGTCAGCCTGGAGTTCTGACGAGTCGAACACAGGGTGAACGAGGAAGTCATATTTTCCGGGTGGTTTTGTGTGCCTTGCATTTTTTATTACTGAACTGCTTCCATATTCTGTCATTCAGCGCAACCTTAATACCTCTTCTCCTCTTTCCATCTTTCTATCTTTTTTTTTTTTTTGACACACATTACATATGTGATTAGACTGGTTTTGCACTAGAACCTGATGAATATAGGCATGGAAATAACATAGCTGCCTAGCTGATGGTGATAGTCGGATATACAATTGTTTGTATTAGTACAGATTGCAATGTCAGCAACTGGGGTGTAATGAAGGGAGCACAAACCACTGAACACAATAAGAGCACCGGCTGTATGGACAATACTTGAATGAGCAAGTGATAAGGTCTGTGTATGTGCATACAAACTGAGACACTGAGAGTCACAAAAACACACAAGCACCATGGCAAGTGCTTACTTCCATGTTTTTTCTTACGGTTGTGACGTAAATTTGGGCATGAGTGCAGTAAAACAAGGTCACTTTTAAAGGTTGTTTTAAAAGCTATTCTTTCCATCTTGACATCCTGAGCTGCTGTTAATATTTGAAATTCTTTGAGGGAAATGCGCCAATCATTCATCATTTATTTGACCACCAGGGAGAGACTGTCCAGCATTCTGAAGAAGGAAAGTACAGTAAGCTAAAGTGAATCCATACTGTAGCAAAACACAAAAATAGGTACAGAAGTATGCACAATGTCTGTGCATCTCCAGAGACTTATGTGAAATTTTTATGTCAATGACAGTAGCTTCAGATTTGTGACTTTAGAGAGTCTGAGTATTTTCTCATGTACTGAGAGTAATAATTTGTGTCAGAAAGCATAAGGAATAATTTTGACCAAAGTAGTCAGTGTTAGCTCTTTTCATGAAATCACAATTTCAGTCTCAGTCTAAGTTTTTAAAAGTACTGCATTTGTTATGGACATGCTATTTCACTTGGTCCTAACATGACCGCTTGTGATTTCCATGTGTTTTTACCTCTAGGAAATTGTTTGTCTCCTTGTAAGAAGACGCAATGCTTTTCCCTTTTCACTTCACTGTCCTTTATGTGACATTCTGGGCTTTTTGGCAGGCAAGAAACTCCAAAAATGTCTGGAAAGCCCATTTAACGAGCTAAACAAAACATATTCAGGAGTGCAAGTGTCTGTAACAGGGGTTCCTCCATCTATAATAATCTGTTAAACACTAACAACTTGTACCTGTGTGGTACCCAGTTTTTTTACCTCACACTTCTGACTAATTTCTCAAAACAGCCATTTTGTTACTTTCTGTTTGCCTTTATAAAGTGTTGTGAAGAAACACATTGTTCTAATCAAGTTAAGCTGCAGCCTTAATGAGTTTTGTAAGTCACTTTGGACTAAAGTGTCTGCCAAATGACTAAGTGTAAGGGTAAATTTCTGTTAGTTTTGTGCACAGGCAATGCCTCTGTGTTGGACATAACTGTTGAAGAAGCTGTGAGCCCTCTGCTTAATTGTGAAGTGTTCTTGTGACAGTTCCTCCCCTAGTCCAAACTGTCATTTCAAGAGCATTATTAGTAGTAGTAGTAGTAGTATAGTTGTTAGCAGCGTTGTTCTTATGAAAATCAAAATACTATTTATGGATAGATCCATCCATTGCACAATTAGATAAATGATCATAAAAGTAATTTTTCGCTACTCACATCCGCCTAAACGTAAAGTACGCTAGTTCATCGTATCCACAGCGATACGTCTAATTTTGTTGTGAGCACCTATTATACAATATGGCCGTTCTAATTTCGCAACACATAGTACTGTTTGTGGAAACTGAAACTGAGGAATGATATAATTTAAAATCACATGAGATGAAAGAAATAAGCCCTCATCACTGAGTCTTCACATGTCTCACCCAGTTGATCTTTGGCTTTCATCACACCGTTACTCGGTCCGAAGAGGCTGCCTCCTGACAAACGGTCACTGGTGTGGCTCTGATCTTATGAATGACTGTCAGGTAGAATACGATGGAACCACAAAGTCTGCCTCTGAGGAAGGCAGCTAACATATTTACATTTCTTGGCATTTCGCACTGCTGTGCTTCTCCGCACAAGACGAAAATGAACGCAGATGCTTCCTGGAGAAATGCCTCAGTGACTACCTCCATTAGGGATCATATTGATTATGTTCGAAGTGAAAGCATTGGCCCGCATCTTAATTATGGGCGCTGGTGGCTCGGCTCGGCTGCTTAGTCTCATTTGAGTTAAACCGTTATTGAAGGCCAGCACGGATATGCCATGTGGAAAGCGTTCCCCATGGTGAAACACTATTAGTCACTGCCTTAATTACAGGTCTCTTGGTTAGCCCAGGCAGTATTGTTCAGTGTATCTGGTCATAACAGATATCTGATCATTGTAGCCTTTTGCTGATGGATCGGCACGTCCAAATGTGAGCTCAGCAAACAAAACCAAATTATAGCCATTCATAACACATTACTGTAGGCTGTTATTTAAATTTTGTGTTGCCATTTTAGAAGTATAAACTCATAAAAAAAGCTGTCGTAATTAGAATACTTAATTAAACTTGCTAACAGGTGTACCTTGAAAGCCCATTTTAAATTATTATTTTTTTTCCAACTTAAAAACTTGCAGCTTTTTATATATTCCACATGGTGGCACCATGATAAATCACTGAAGTGAAAGTGTTACGTATTTGAACGGTATTTAAGTTTCAAAATCGAACCAGTCCATTATGATGATAAATTCAATTACATAACTTATTGTTGCCCTTAAAAGACTACGCAGGTGCCAGATTAATATGATTATAGACAGTGGCATGAACAAGGAGGGTAGTAAAATGTCCTCAAAATTTATGAGAACAGATCATTGCATAAAAACAGCTGTCTGGCGGGTTTCCCGTAAAATAAAATTAGTTGTAGGAGGAGCAAAGTTCCATCAATCTTGTGAAGCGCGGTCAGAGCCAGTGTACTACGACCAAGAAAAGATGTGGCTTTCAGCAAATACAATAGTAGACAACTTCCTAAGGAAGAACAAAAACTCTTGATGCTTTGCTGTGCAGAGAGCCAAAGCACGACGTAGCCCTGCTCCAGATTTTATCGTGTGTCTCGTAGCAGAGCTTCAAGCTCATTCGTCTGTTCTCTTGGAAACCACCGGCGGACGTGGGAGCTCTGCTGGAGAAATCATTGGTTGTATTGCCTCGGTTGTATCCTGATTTCCCTTTTTGTGCATTGTTTGCACGAAACGCCTTGATTTTTTTTTATAATTAGACAGATGCACCTAAAGCGCTGTTTTGGGCGCACATAGTCTTTCTCTTGCTCGGCACCCCAGTGGCTGGCAGTGGGAGCTGCTCTCAATATGCGCGCACAGCTCGAAGGGAGAGGACCGTCAGCAGTAGCAGCATCAGCATCAGTCCTCAGGATGGGTTGCGTTCTGCGCAGCGATGTAAGTGTGAGGAGACAGACGCCTTAAAGAATGGATGGACATGGGGAGAGCATAAAACATCAGACATCCTATTTTCTGGAAAGACCACCTTTCCCGCGAGCTTCGTGCCAAGAAAGTTCTTTTGAACAATCTCGTGGTTTTAGCCCACTGTATCATTATTGTGGCTGTATACTTCTGAGCACTCAATGCACGCTGCGTCTAGATCCATCTATGACTGTTTCCAGTTGTTACTACTGGGGTTGAGTCTCTTGTAACGACTTGCTTTTTCCTGTTGCGTCCTGACCAAACGTCATATTCAACAGAGTATGTCTTTGGAGGATAAACGAGGAAAAGGCTTATCGTTCACACCGATGGGAATTGAGGATAACAACATGAGAAACGGCAGAGGCCTGTCTGATCAATGGGCCGACAGCGTAGTGGTCCGGCCCAGGACAACCGAACGGCACATCACCGTGCACAAAAGACTGGTGCTGGGATTTGCTATCTCCATACTCACGCTTATCATCGTTACGGCCGTTGCGGTGTTACTCAGCGTCAGGTTTGAGAACTGCGCCGGGGAGAGCGGCTCACGGGCTAGCAACGGGTCGAACACCAAGTCTAATCAGTCTCGGGACAGTAATTCCAATCACAAAGATGAAGATGCCCAGCCATGGCGACATTTGAGATTACCAACGTCTTTGCGTCCCCGCCACTATGACCTCAAGCTCTCAGTGTACATGGACAACTTCACTTTCTCCGGGGAAGTTAACATTGAATTTGAGTGCGTGAACTCCACTAAGTTTGTCGTGCTGCATACTGACAGGCTTGAGGTGGAGAAAGTTGTAGTTTATTCGGATAATAAAAAGCCGGGCGTCATGAGAATACATCGTCAGTTTCACTATCCGTCCAACCAAGTTTATGTCATTGCTTTGCACAGAGAAATGAAGCCTCACAGAACCTACAAAGTCAATATAACATTCGAAGCACAAATTGAAAACGAACTTTTGGGATTTTTCCGTAGCTCATACTTATTGCACGGGGAAAGAAGGTAATTATATATTATAGCTATACTCAATATTCAGCCACTTAATTTATGTGTAATATGTCTGTCGTGGTAGAGCCTATTCTAATAATGCTATCACTGCCAAAAGTTTTGACCCTCTGCTTAAACAAGACGAATAACTAAACTTAGGTTTTTTCAAAGTTCTGCCTCATGAAGAATTATAAAAATTCACAGAAATTTGAGGCAGCTTGGTGGTTTAGGTTGATCTGTGTTCGGATACCGTTGAGCAGAGCCGTGTTTAACAATAGTGAAATGAAATCAAGTAATTATACAATTTAATCGCGTGACGGACGCACTTGCGCTTCCTGTTCCGCTTCTCCCTCAGTTCTATATGAGTGTATAAAGTAGGATT
Organism: Chanos chanos; assembly: GCF_902362185.1. NCBI lineage: Eukaryota > Metazoa > Chordata > Actinopteri > Gonorynchiformes > Chanidae > Chanos > Chanos chanos. The sequence continues at coordinate 18,654,078 of NC_044495.1, forward strand.
ACGTCTCATAATAAAAAAAATGAAGTGTATATGTTTTCGGGTATCCCAGGTAAGCTAATTGGAACTTACGTGCAAAAATCTTTAAAGAGCTCAGCAGAAAACATTTTTGAAACAGTGGGTAAAATACACGCGATAGATCTGAGTACTGTTCAAATGTTTTAATTAAGAGATGCCAGTGCAGGTTAACTACAGCATCATATACAATAAATTTTCATCAGTACCAGTTTCATGAAATTCAGCCATTAGCTTAACTTTCACGTGCTTGCCATTTAATTGATAAAAGTCCTGAAATATCTGTAGTTTCCCATATTTATCTTAAATTCAACATTACTGTGGTGTACACGGCTTGCAATCACCTCCTTTGTGAATTTAAGGCCATATTCTTTAGTTAAAGTTTATAGATTTTTTTAAATAGATACTGTGATAAGCAAGATGATTTTCACCTGGGAATAGGCTGTAACAGTCATCAAGAAAGTTGTTCATTTTTAAAAAATTAATCTGTTGCAGATGAAGTCAGAGACGGCTTGTGGACACTAAATACTTTGAATCTGCACCAATGCACAGGATTTCAGTTGTCAGCTTTCTCTTTCATTATAAAGTTGCATGAAGCTGCAGTTAAGAAACATGTTGCTTGTTATTGTTCCTGTAAGTGACCCTATCCTATCTACATTCATTATGTTAGGTTTGTATATAGTTCTTTTTTCTTTCCAGAACATTAATTTTTGTAGCATCATGCCTCCTCAACAACTCCAAGTATATGTAGTTGTAGATTCTCTAAAGACTGTGTAGCCTGAGGTTTTACCAGAATTTTAAACAGACAGAGCTTTTTCTACCACATGAGATTCCTCACTGTTCCACAGTTTTGTAATATCTCCTTCGATCTACTGACTATCCCGTTCACCTCTGAAATAACCAGGGCATGCTGTGCCTTTGTACTGCTTCCAGCTGTTTTCTCTTTCAGCTGTCAACATAGTGCTTGTTCATACTCCGGCACATAAACCTTGTGCAAACTTTGCCTTTGAAAAGTTTATATTCAGCTGGCGTTTTTCCTTCCTGTGGTTCCCACAGAAGAGAACCAAGGGGACATTGTTGGCAAATGAATTGAAAGAGGCAAGCTAATACCACAGTTCTGAATTTAATTGGAGTTTTATTAAAATCATTATGCGCTAATAATGTCATATACAGCAGTCATAATGTTTAGTGTAACTTATTTTGATTGCAATAATACATTACAATGCGTACAGTTCACTTACAAAAGCTTCATGAATAGCTATAGAAGTCCTATGAAATTACATCAGTGTGTCATTAATAAAATCTGGTCACAAAAACTCTGTCTCAGTCATGATTAGTTTATTTTAAAAAGCTCAAATTAATAGATTGCTGAAACTAGCACTTCCTTAAGATCATAAGATTACAATATTAGTAACTTTTTAGGGATTTGGGAGTGTTTGGGGGCAGATAAGTGAGACTGTAATAATGAACAGATATGTGGGCTGAAAAGTAGAGTGCAAACAGTTTGATGTACATGCAAGCCAAATAAGGAATTTTTACATGTGTTCTCAAATGTCAAAAATAAGTGGCCAGACCTGCAACTATTATAAGTCAGAGGCTTTTAGGAAAACATTCAGAAAAATCAAGAACCATTAGTTTATCAGAAACAATGCTGTCTGGGGTGTTTTATGTAATGCCAGAAAGAAATGTATAGTGGCAATAAGAATGTACGTTATTATTCTAAAGTTTAAAACGTCCGTGGCCGCTAAGCAGACCTGACTGTCAGCCTCTAGTTCCCAGGTGAATAACGCCTACAAAAAGTGCCTTGAGCCATTTATAATTTGGCCTAAGTCACTGTCTGTGTCCCCAAGCTGCCTTTCATTATCACGCTCTTTTTCCTCTTTGGCAGTTCTGTAATGCTTTTCCAATGAGATGACAGTCCTATGGTAAATCTCCCAGCTGTGACCTACAAATTCTAGCCATTTGTTCTTCAAGCAGTTTGCTTCTGTTGAGGAGATCCATAGTCTTACCTCAGCACCACCTTCATCAAACTGATTGGCGCTTCTTTCAGTTGAATGCTGGAAACACTGATCTGGGTGTCACCAAGGGGGCATTTACTGTGATGTACACCCCTTAGGGAATATTCTTTAGCCCTGCCATCAATGAGGAAGGATTTCGAGGGAGAATAAGGAGGGAGGATTTCTACTGAAACCCTAGATTAAACCTAAACCCACCTCTGAACCAATCAAGTCAAGTAGAGAGATGGGCTAGCAGATAGTCTCTTTAATCATTAAGAATACATTAGCACTTACTGATGAAAGCAAACATCATGGGGAGGCTTTTGTACTGAGGCTCCTTCCCAGCAGTCCAGACACTACTGTGTTAGGTGATAAAAGTGAGGTTACACCCGTAGGTGGCAGGGCCAGTACTTCCCCTTCAGAGATTTGAGACTTGCTTTGATAGCTGCTAATCCACCTGCCTGGATTTAAACTGTTGTTCCTAGGATGTTGTACAGCAGCAATATTGCTATCATCAATGAGAGAGCCCTTTGTACTAAAGCCATGTCCTTAACTCTCATGCAAGTGGGAGGGCTGTCTCGTAGAAAAGACACACACATACACACACACACACACACACACATTTCACCCCCAGCTCTATGACGATTAGAAACTTTGTCATCTGTTGAAAATGTAGAACTTGTGCTCGAGGAAAGAGAGCACACTCAAGTGCTCATGTCGGTTAAAAAATTAATATGAAATGTGTCAGTTTGATGGTGAGCCTGAACATCAAACAGATGTGGCTATGAAATCTGAAGTGGGGTTTTTTTTGGCTGTGTGTTTATTCCTAGCTGGCTGAAACAATAGGAGAGTGTCAAGTGCTTCACACTTATCATAGTTCTAGAGCACTTGGTTCTGGATAAAATATACATTTGTTGTATGTTGTTTTTGTGCTTGTTTTTTTCCTGCATTTAAAATGAAGCTTTGTTTGAATTACACCACCAAAAATTAAGCTGATTACTAGTTATAAATCAGACACAATCTCAAGTGCTCGAGGGAAAAAAAGCCATCGAAACACTTGGAATCAAGAGCTTGTTGTCAACGTTTTAAAAAGCTGAAGCAAGATAAAATCACTTTTTGCAAGTACATGATGGGCCACTTCTGTCAGAGCTTGACAATGGATACTTATATGTAATCTCTCTCTTTCCTCTCTTTTTCTTTCTCTCTCTCTCTCTAAAATCCCTCCCATCTCTCTGTCTGCCTCTCTCTCTTTCCCTCTCAGGTTCCTAGCGGTGACTCAGTTCTCTCCAACTCATGCCAGAAAGGCCTTTCCATGTTTTGATGAGCCCATCTATAAAGCCACCTTTAGGGTAACCTTGAGGCATGAAGGCTCCTACCTGTCCCTCTCTAACATGCCTGTGGAGGCCTCTTACTCTGATGAGGATGGATGGGTGACAAACCATTTCTCCAGGACACCCCGAATGTCTACATATTACCTGGCATGGGCAGTGTGCAACTTCACTTATATAGAAACACTCACAGACAGTGGTGTAGTGGTAAGTTTTACCAATCCTTTCTGAAAGTAGTCATTTATTATCAATTACGGGTCACTTTCAGAAGCAATTAAATTTTCGTGATGTGATTCTCTGTTAGACACAGTTTTTTTTAATATAAATACCACAGATCAGTACAAAATTTCTCTGTGTACTCTCTATGCCTCTTTCATTTTAATAGCGTCACTCATTTCTTCCATCCAACGCTGTCCTTTTGTTGCTTCATTTTTGTAACATTTTTGAGCTGTGTGTTGACCTTGGATTCTTCCCTTTTCACATCAGTGCAATTATTTCCTATTCATCTGTGATGTCTTATCCAAGGGCATTCTGTATCTCTTCCCCTCTGCCGGGCACAAACAATGCCCTGACCCTCTTATCCTTATTACTGTCCAATCATCTCCTAGGCAAAATCTTTAATGACCGTCTCTATCTGGTGCATTTATTTCCATACTTCTCCTCATAACATTGAGCTCTCACATAGGCACTCTACATCAATCACATTAGCATGACACACTAGTCCTCTCGCACTATCCATCATCCAAGGGCAGTGTCACAGGGTGAACAGGAGGCCTCCGTTAGAGGAATTTTACTCAGGACGTTCACTGACTTCCTTATGTCTTCCTTATATTGTACAATATGTTTGACATCTAAAACAAGTAGCTATCAAATTTTCTGAACATGACTCTGAGGACTATTGTTTTTTCAAATTTCTGAACACACATAAAATCTCACCATCATTTAATTTTTTTTTTTTTCGAAACAGAAGTTGAGGGATTTGAGATTCAAAAAATCTACCCAGCAACACTTTTTACATAGTTCCCAGAATTTAAGGATGAAACATATTGTTCCTAATCTGGTCAGATTAATAACTTACAGACATTTCTATGCGATGCTTCTTAAATCCAAATTGTGTTGAAAAGAAGGCTAACACAGGCAGTAGGAGAAGAGACATCCAGTTTTAAGCTGTGTGGGCTGGACACCATTATATTCTCAATGTCAGGAAGCAAGGAACACTGCACTCGCCTAAAACAATTATGTGCTGTTCTTTGAAGTGGTGGCAGCTCTGGCACACCCCCACAGAGATTTACTCTCAGTGCAGGCCTGGCTTCTCGGCACGGTTCACTTATGTAAATTTCCTATTATAGCTGTTAAAACTTTCCCTGCACGCAAGCTTAAATGGAGCACGGAGCATTTCCCATACTCCGTTTCCAGACTTTTTCAAGCTGTTTCAGTTTGACGAATGCCTGTGATCACTGATCGTTTATGATTTTGTCAGTTACGCAGTCTAAGTTTTACCGATTTTACCTCAAATCCGATGTTTGGTGTCGATGAGCGGTGTGGTCAGCTCGACCTTGGTCGCAGTGTTCGTGTGCGTGACTTCTGCTAGGCTAACTCTGTGAATGAGGTTTCAGGGGCCACTGGACTGTGTCATGCTTTTATTGACAAGCTTGCTCTCTCTGCTCTCTAGCAAGCACAGTCTCCACCAGTTTCATCCCTCTACGGATTTACAGACTCATTAATTCTTACACATGCAAACATTTCATCATCTTGCCAGGCTCTCTCAGCAACAGCGTCAGCCTTCGGCCCAGACACACTGAATCATTACCTCATCTGCTCCTCTTTGGATTGATCCTGCTCTAAGTGAGCTTTGAGGCTACACTCTCATGTACACACGAGCGTCTTTGGAAAGTCTGAAGGATTTGTCTTGTATCGTCCCTGCCTGATCAATATTCAACGGCATCTGGAAGAGGGGGAACTCTATTCAAGTACAATTAACCTCATTCAGTTCTTGCTCAGTGTCCTTATTACAAAAGTGGAATCAATTGATGCCAGATTGATTAATTAAAGATTGCAGCACCCTCTTACTTAACCAGCAGTATTTTTATTTGAATATAAACAACCTCTAAATTTGTTTTATTTGAACTAGTGCTGAAGTAACTTCAAATTGTTTTCTCTCGTTCTGGGTAATACTTTTTCTCTTGTGTCTGAATATCAGCCTCAGTGATCAATATTGTAACACATGTGAGGTAAACAATACATCATTCAGTGTATTTGGTTTGCTTTTCAAAGTCAGAAACAATGTCTTTTCCTTTTCTGGTTTTATAATGTGATACTGTGGCCACGGGCTTTCTGTGTGAATGGATGTCCATGTGCAAAAAGCAATACATCCGTCTTTCGTTGGATGTAAACAATTGTTTTAAGGGTGGGAATGCCTTTTGAACAAAGTGTCACCTTCCTTCTCTACTCCCTCTGTCTGTGAGTCCGCCATAGCAAAATATGACTCTGTGTTGACGCAAATGTTACGGTTGCTCAGAGAAATGTAATTTATTTCCAATGACAAAGACAAAAAAAAAATTCAATACATAGCAAGCTTTAGGATTGATGGAAATTGGTACATGGTGCTGCTTCAGTGGCAAACAAAATACCTGGGAGAGATTTCTAGTGTGCAACAGCTGCAATTGAATAATTTACCCCCTCTCCCCCCACCCCCCAACCCCAGCCTCAGAAAAACCGTGCAATCGAGCTTAATACGCGAGGGTTCCAATGAATGGCTTTGATGCTTTTGTTGTTTTATGTATTGCATATGGGTCGGCATTCAGAGAGGAATACTCAAGGGGAAAATACTGCAAATAATGGGCCTCCATTCCTCTCCTGACACCCTCTTGTTCTTTTTGTCTTCCTTTTGTGTGATTGGCGAAGATCCGGCTATACGCCAGGCCCAACGCCATCGAGAGTGGATCAGGAGACTACGCGCTGCAGATCACAAAGAGACTGCTTCAGTTCTATGAGGATTACTTCAAAGTCAAATACTCCCTGCCCAAATTAGGTAAGATATCCTGCTTATATGTCTTACTTTGCATATACTCAATGGTCTAATTCAGTGTCAGTGATAGATAATGTGTGTATCTCCCGATAGGTATCTATGTAAGTTCCATATGTTTTGTAGTGCTTTTTCAAGTGTCTTTTTACTTTCTCATTCACACTAAGTGCTTTGTCTCTGTGAGACAGCAGGCAGTGTGCATTGAGTTTGAATGTTTGATTTGGTTGAGATTTCTCCTGTGTATCCATCTGTGTATGTGTATGAATGTGTATGTGTATGTGTGTTGTGTGTGTGTGTGTGTGTATGTGTGTGTGTCACTGTAGAGTGCTGCCTAACATCAGACGCCCGCTCTGTCTATGTCTCGCTCCATTGGGTTTCTGTCAGTTCGGCATATTCATTTAAATATACCCATCAATCTCTGGGCTTGAGCCTCCATCTCTTCCTCTCTCTCTCTCTCTCTCTCTGTCCCTCTCCCTCTCTTTCTCTCTCTCTCTCTCCCTTTACCAATGCATGTGTGAGTTTGTGTGTCTGTATGCTCCTAAATGGAGTCTTGTAGTGGCACGTTCCTGTGTGCTGTGGAATGTGTCACCTGGGAAGCAGTGGCTATGCTGTTCCACCAAAATAAAACCCCACAGTCATCCTCCTGATACGCAGGCATTTGTGAAGCTTGGCAGGGAGAGGAGACACAGTTTTCCTTCTTTTTTTTCTTTCTTTCGTTTTTTTTTTTTTTTTTACAACCAGACGTGTTGCGGTTTAAGAGATTATCAATAATCTCCTGATTTGTTAGAGTAGTCTGTGTTATGCTTGAGAATGAGTCATGAAAACCCTCTTTATATTCCCCAGTGTGTCTAATGAGGGTGCGTCATTAAGGACACACTATTGATTGTCTTCATGAAGGATTGGGATAGGGATAAACCTTTTGAGTCAGATAATAGATCTGTTCATATATTCAGGGTCATTTTTTCTTTACCCGTAACACATTATGTCAAACCATTTTTTTATTCATGTTTTGAATTATTAATATTTTTAATCAATGGGAACTGGGACCTACCAAGCAATAGCATTGAGAATGATATTCATGGGTATTGTTGGTTTAAAAGAACTATGTATACATGTGGGGGCAAAATATGCAGTCCGCAACACATCATGAATAAGAGTTCAAATAGTAGATCAATATACATAAAACAATTACAGAAAAGTTCTGACACAAATTGTAGCAATTCATATGTTTGACTGGCTTTTCTAAAATAGGAGAGATATGGGTACCGAGAGAATCAAGGCCTTGATGAAGAAATGATCTGGACATAATTTTTGCTGTGGTTATGTAAAGATGCCATCTGGGTACAAAGAGAAGGCAGCAGTTGCAAGCCCTGAGGTCCATATAGGGACACATTTCTGTTCTGTTCTATCAGAAAAAAAGGCATTTAAATCAAGTTTGCCAGCAGCATGCAATGAGCATATGACGTGCCTGTTTTAGTTGCTGAAAAATGCAAAGTTACACACCACTTTCTATCTCCATGAAAACCTCTCTAGAGCCTCTGTTTGATAGATTTTTCTCTGGATATTGCTCTAAAAAGTAGTCCTTAGTACGAAATTCGGTGCCAATTTGGCCAGTTCGCTTTTAAAGTTCTGCTGTTAAGGGTAGTACTTCATTCTCATGATTAAAATGTGGATCTTTATTTTTTCATTCTTTGTGCAGGTTATTTAGCTGCATACTGTACAACCTTCGGGGTGAAAGCACTGCAAATAAATGTCCTTGGTCTGCGCAGATGGAATGACTTCTGGGCATTTACTGTGTCTTCTTTTTGACTTAGTACCCTGTGTCAGCACTTGTTATGTGATTGATTTGGCCTTGTATAATGAGTCCCCTCAGTTTGAGAAACGACGACACAAAACCTAACTCTCCTCGTTCATCAAAGAATCCATTGTTCTCTACCGAATCTTAAATAGACTCCAATTAAAGTGACTTAATCACTGCCTCCATCTCCTGCAAGTGACAGAAGAACGAGAGGCAGTCAGTGAGACACGACGATATAGCAGCTAAGCACTGCTGCTCTAGTCTCAGCCTGCATGCAGGGAGAGCGGAGGAGAGAATGAGAGTTTCTGAAGATGAGAGACACACACACACAGAGAGAGAGAGAGAGAGAGAGAGAGAGGGGGGGGGGAAGAGAATGAAAAAGAAAAAGAAAAAGAAAGGGAAATGAGATACATAGAAAATCTACTGTAATAACATAAAAACAGCATGTTGAACAGGCCTGAGTCATGCAGGTGGAAAGAAAGATTAATACCTGTTACCTTAAATTTGACCTTTTTTATACTACTGTAATAAGTACTTTTTCATTTCATTCATCACTCCTGTGTGATAAATTTTACCATGTAGACAGTGAAGATTCGGCTCCTTTCAGGCTTTATTCTCTGGGAGTGTATGTTATTCTCATTTACAGAGGAGGCTCACAAATGGACTAAATAAAAAAGGGTTGATAAAAAGGGTTTAGATGAAAAAAACAAAAAAAAAACGAGCTGAAGTGATTCATCTCCATCTCTCCCACCCTCCTATTTCACCCTCACTATTTTAGTCTTACTATCTCTCCTTATTGGTTTCTCTTTTGATGAACGTGCGCTGAGTTCCTCTCATTTACAGCTCAGACTGGTGAAGAATTGTCCGTATGACATCTGGGGAGTAGAGGGAAGCAGTCTCTTTTGTGCACTCAAAATACAACGGGGGCTGTCAGCTGCCTCTCGCATTCATCTGTCTCTCTCCTGCTGTCATTGGGTTGACATGACATGGCTGACGCTTGACACTGACAGTAATCCAGTTTCCAGTCTCACTCGTCATGCATCTGAGCATTTTACTCTATCTTATTCGGAATGTGTCAAATCAATTACTCTTGAATTCATCTGAAAGACTTTCCTCTTAAGATGCAAGCAATGAGATGCAAGATAATGTATTTTACACCTGAACAATTGTTTAAAGACAACAAATCGATTTTATTTAAGAGCTTTGTCACAACATCTGCTTTATCAATGCAGACATAAACAAGCCTCATTTAACAAGGCTGCACTTGAATTAGCGTAGCACATGCTGGGCCATTGACTGTGACATATCTGCAGAGCAGTGAAGTCCAGATTAGTGGAGAAAGGAATCAATGTGAGTGAGGGAGATTTGCATGAGTCTGAAAGGGAAGAGCTTTGTCCTGCCCATCGATCTGCAGTAAGCGCTTCTCAAAGAGAGATAGATGAACAGTCAAAGCAGTGTGACCTGCTACAGAGAGCCACTGTGTCCAATGAGAATAAATTGAGACACCGGGTCTTGACATTAGTGCATGAACGACAGAAACTGATGACCATGATGTAACAGCAAGAGAAAACTAAAGCGGTGATATGGCACCAGAGCAACCCCGTGAAACAGTTCAACTGAAATGAAGATATTTGCTGTGATGTGCACATTATAAGATTGCTTACTGAGCCAGATGCATCGATTGAACAATGTCATCTGTTTCCTCATACATAAGACAATGACATCAGAGGCTTAGATCTTGCTAAACTTGTGCCAACTCAGAGAAAATAATTTTAGACATTCTGGAAGTTATTGCTGGGTAAAAATTGTCATTCAAATTCATAAATATACACTTCCTGAAAATGATTGCAGAGAGATTACTCTGTGACTACTCAGACCATCCCGGTCCTCTCTCTGCCGCTGTAAACCACCCTTCTCACTTCAGCCCGGGCGAGCACTCACTCATCAGACTCACGGTGATTTTGACAGATTTATGGTCTGCAAGTGGAACTGGGTGAGGAGAGAGCATTCTGGGACATTGAAAATGAGTTGATCCACACAAGAGCTGGGCTGATGTGAAAAAGACTGACCCTGAACCCCAGAGCCAAGAAGATGAAGCTGTGTCCGTTAATCTGAAGGAATAAGAAATCACAGAGCTGGGTCACCTTATACCCAACTTAGCATAACATGCTCCGTCAGTTTATGGAGCGTCAGTTTCCAGTATTTTTACTTTAGTATTGATAGAATACAAATTAACAAAGATAATTAATTGATGGATGGGTTGTATAAAATGTCTTTCTTAGCAGACAGGCAGTGGCTATTTAAAAGGGGATAACATTTTAAGCAGCTCACATGCTAGACATTGACATTAATAAAGGCATTTTCAGTGTTGTGACGTTACTCTGCTAAATAGATTTCAGAGATTTTAGATGATGGGTTGATTTGAAAACATTTCTTTCTTTTTTGAACTGTTTCTTGATGAAATATTTATTATATTTTTGCCACCAAATCTCAGTGCACATCTCATGTGCATGACTGGTTAGAAGATGAATATTTTACAGTAGACTGGTGTTGTTCATCACAAAGCATAAACTCAAAACTGCTATCGTCTGCTTGCATTAAATGTAAAGTAAAGCACCTCTATACCATATCCCTTTTGTCTGCTACAGTCAAAATATAGTTTACTGTCAAAACTGATGTCTAAGATTGTCTGATACCTTGAGATAGAAGTGCATATCTCATTGGTAAAGGGGAAAAACATTCCACAATCTCTGTTCTATTTTCTTGAAATGTGGTTACTAAGATGGCCCTTGTATATGGTCCACAGATGCATTTTTTTTTACACTTGATTAGAACAGCACTCATGGATGTTTTGATATGAAGAAGAGCATGTTCATTTGACCACTCTTGACCCTGTTTTGTCACGTCTTTCCTTCAGTTTTCCACTCCAATATCATCTTGGCCACTGTTTCTCATGAAACAGAACAAGCTGAACAGTGTTTGTCACTGAAAAAAGTGAAATTGTAATACAAGTAAAACAGGAGTTTCAAGGTTACAGGTTTCATCCTCTTGCCACGGTAGCCAAAATAAAGGTTGATTCAGCGTGTCGAGCAGTTGTATGCATGACTCTAAACACGTTGGGATGTTAACTGCTTCAGTAATTCAGGAGCCACACGTGTGTGCAACCATCTGCCTTCAATATACTTCTAACAGTAACTTGTGTTTTGTTATTTCGAGTCTGGCTGGACTTGCCCTCCCAACTATCTAAAATCAGCAGTATACTGGAACCAACCTTATTGAGTCCACAGTTAGGCCTTTTTTGGTGTGGTCTAGAACTATCTGCCATACCTCGTCTCCTTATCATTTCAGTTAGTGGCCTCAAGCAAGGTCACCTCCACAGTCAGCAGGCTTGGCACTGTCCCACTTATCATCAAAGTTATTTGTCATAAACATGGCAGACAATTGTGACATTGCCTTTCATTCTGGGTTGGAATGCTGGGAAGACTCTGACCATGCCTCACTGCTTTTCCAAGTCCATAAGCCATGCTAATATTCAATTTGCTTTCACCTACTCTCTCTGTTGTGACTTACAGAAGCATGATCACTGTCATTTTAAAGTTTGCCAAGGAATGGGTTTAATAAAAAACCAAGGATAATAGTAATCCTTTATTGAATTCATTGTATTTCATGAGCAAGGTTAGACAGGGGGCATTTTCAAAGACCCTCTATGTATATGTAGCTGACAGTCATAAAACAGGCTATTGCACTGCAACTGAAAAGGAGCTTGATAAAAGAATCAAAAAGCTACTGGACTGTCTGATGAAGGTTAAAAGGCTCTGGTCCTCTCTCCCCTTTTATGTCTGAGAGGTAAATCACCAAAGAAATGTCAAGCACATCTTTAGAATTTGACCCCTAACAAATCCTGTAGACCTACACAAATGACATACTTGTCAAAGTAAATTGTTGTAGCCTCTTCAAACAGCTTTGAGAATGTCAAATTTGACATATTTCGAGGTTGAATCTTGGGGCCAACAGCTTTGTATGGTTTGGTTAAACTGGAAATCCATATCCCAGTACATACCTCAGCTGTACGTGTGCCATCCAGTGATTACTAGGTCTCAGATATCGCTGTGTGATAATTGAGACATCCTACAATTCCACATCAGTCCAAGGAGATTGCTGTATTTTACTATTATAGTCTAGTGGAATTCAGAGGCTCATTTGGCATTTCCTAATAGGATTAGAGGGTGTGTGTGTGTGAGGGAGGGAGAGAAAGTCAGACTCTTGGCTTTATGTCATTACTCATCAGGGGTGGTTATTAGCGTGGAGATGGAGAGAAAAGAAACTGTTTGACTTGCTCACCCTCCGCGGTTCCTTCCCATGTGAGGGAGAAAGGCTATGAGCAACAAAATTCATTCAGAAAATAAAAGGTCTGTCACACATTCTTTTCTTGTGGGAAAGTCACTTCCTTTTTCAATAAATTATGGTCCCTTAAAAGAAATTATGAGCAGGATAGAAAGGTTCATAATAGTGAGAAGATTATTATTTGGTAATTAATGTTGTCAGTTTAATGGTTTAACTTGACAATGACAGCAGGTATTGACGTTCAATGGAGGGAAAACCTTTGCTGTCTACAGATAGAAGAGAATATAAACTATCACAGTTTTATGCATTGTTTGGTAGAACATTAAACCACACACTGTGAATTTCATGAATTATTGAAAGGTTATAGCGGAACATGAACCATCCTCGTTTTGACATGGTTGGGATTTGTGTCATCACCCAAGCAATTTGATATTTCCGGCCATTTGAAAGGTGATGCAATGCCAACTTTGGCCAGTACACTCTTTTCCCAATAAATGCTTCCATGTGGGGATGACAGCGTTGAGTTTGCTTTGTGGTACAGTGAGACATTTCACTTACTTAACTACATGCTAGCGGTTCCCTCCCAATGTTATTAAAGGTGGTAATTCTCCACCAGCTTGAGGCTTAAATCAGTATCATTTGTCTTAGGGACTAATGCTGTCAGCTGGTTTTGTCGAGACTCTTGGTGAACCCCATTCATCATGCTTGGCACCGTTGGAGGGCCAGCAGCAAATTGGACATTTTGTTACAATTCCATAACTCTGTGGCTGAAATGAGAGTGGAGTTTGCTTTTTCAGCGAACCTCGTTCATTAATAAATTCATCTTTTTAATTGCAAAGCCTGTCTTGCACACTGTGCCACTGAGTTCTTGCATGGGGTGTATGTCTGTGTCAATTGACGGGCGGCGTTTCAGTGGCACACAGCATGCTGGCAAGAACCGCTTTTCTTCAGTGGTTCTCGGTTTTTACTTTGATTGCTTGCGCATGCACATAAAGGTGATGTGCTCTGGGAAAGGGTTTGGGCACCACTAAAGAAAATCTTGAGAGTTCAACCAGCAGCAAATAGCAATGGTGGAGCATTTTGTAACAGGGATTTAATCTGAACAAAATGCACTCCAGAGAACTGGTCAATAATCCGTGATGTAATCCTATAATTGGATTGACAAAGACGAGAGAGGGAGAGGAGACAGGCTGCTGGGTGAAATTCCACACTTTGACTTGCCCACAGGGACAAATGAACACAACGTCCATGAAGCCACCAACAAGTCTCCTGGCCTATCTAGCACAAGGCGAATTTCTTGTCTCTCGGCTTTAGGAATCAAGTGAACACGAAACTTACAAAACCCATTGTCAGGAAGTGAGATGCCTGTGTGTAAAGTTCTACACTCCATCAGCCATCACCATGACAAGCATTCCCCTGTCGCTGTGATCAGACAGATTCTGAGTGTTCAGCTGACTGTCGTTTTTTGAGAGAGTCCAGTGGGACTGTCCTAGGGCTCAAGTGTTTACGGTCTGACTGAAAGCTCTGTTGGTCTTACTCGTGGAAAAAAAACTAAATGCAACATGATTGTCCTGCTGCTGCATGGCGGCTCTGTGTGGCGGTTTAGTTCTCTGCGTATTCTCGTCTCAGTTGCCATTTGTGACATTCATAATCAGTGGGCCATGATTGGAGGGAGAGGAGCCATAATGGATACACAGTTTTTATGAATGGGTTATCTACCTGCCACGTTCATATATTACGTCTGTTATGCATTTTCAACATAATGTCATGACATGTCGCAACATGTTAGTTAAATAGCTTTTTTCAGATTGCCGTGTAATTAAATTATCTATAGAGTTCACTATTCACTATTTTCACAGTAGTACTTCAAACAAATCTTTTGCTAATTTCATTGATTCTGGACTGTAATAGATGAGCATAGAATAGTGTACATGTTTAGTATATAGGGGAAACATGTCTGTAATTATGGGTTGTAAAATACATAGATGAATATATAAATAAATAAATAAAAGCATCTGATGTCCAGATTGCACAATGAGCTTGTGTTTAGATTCTGATTATTGGACAGTAAAAAAAAATCTCCGACTGAAACATTACCGTGATGTAGTGGCGAGATCTGTTCCTGTTCTTGCATGTTTCCCATTTAGAATGAAAATTGACTGAGACCAGAGGCCATTTTCTGAAAGAGAAATTGACCAGTTTCTATCACTCTCTTTGTTAATGAAAACAGTGTCCTATTGCTGCATTACCTTCCACTCTCCTCTAAATATGGTATGTCAGCTTTCCTCCCCTTAGAGGAGGAAGCACACACAGACACACACACACACACACACACACACACAAATGAAGATTCTATCATTCATTCACACCTCCTGCATTCTGTGGCTTGAGTTATCACCTGTCTAACTCTATGCACACCCACTGTTCACCATCCACTGGTCTCTATGGGCAAATTTATCTTCTAAAGTCAAACATCTCGTATTTTTAGTCCCATCTTTAGATGATCTTGGAATACTTTTGAGTGAGAAAAATGGCTTGATATCAAGCGTATATTCACGGACATGCTTAGCTTATGATTTTCAGATATAGGTCATATAGACAAATACCAAACAGCCATGAGAACAAATGCTTTGCGTCTGCTCTTTGCCTATACAGGCTACGCATTTAATACATGGGTAGACAAAGGTCAAAACATATTCATCAGGGCTGACTGGCAGCTATCAGCACATGTCATTTCTAAAGCCTGTTTGATTTTGTCTGTGCACACCAAATGTCAGCTGAGTCTGTCTTCGATGTCGTTCTAACTCAACTGAGATATAAAGTACAGCATCACTATGCTATGTACAGTGTTGTGAGTGAAATCCAAGCGAAATTCTCCCTTCTTGTGAAGCTGACCTTCTAAAAAGTTCTCCTCTCCTTCCCTTTTCCAAAGTTTCCTCAGTTGTTACTCTTTTTCTTGTGTGTGTATGTGTACGTGTATGTGTGTGTATTTGAGTTTGTGTGTGTGTGTGTGTGTGTGTGTGTGGGTGTGCAGGCGTTCATGTGTGTTTGTTTGGCCTCAGAATATTTGGTTGTGGAGGGGGTTGTTGATCGCTCTGTGCGTGAGTGTGAGTGTGTGTGTGTGTGTGTGTGTGTGTGTGCGCGCGAGCGTGTGTGTCTGTATGGGCAGAATCAATCAGGTATTCCCAGCACAGATTCAGGCCTCATCTGTTGCTCTCTGCTGCACTGTGATGTAACTGTGTCCTGGGAGCCTACTGATTACCAGAGGGTGAACCAGAGGAGTGGGGAGAGAGGGAGCAAGGGATAGGGGGTAGAGCAGAGCAGAGGAAGGCCTTTGGCAACAATCCCAAACCTGTGATGGGGAGTGAGACAGAGAGAGAGAGAGAGTGAGGGAGAGAGAGAGAATGCTAGGGGGTAAGTTGTGCGTTCATGTTGAAGAGTACTGGGAAGGAGGGGGAGGTGGGTAAGGCCCAGGAGGCTTCACAGCATATTTATGCTTTTAATTGCAAAGAGCCTGAGGAAAGCAAGCAGACAGGCCGGCTGCATCCAACTGGCATGCCATGCCACTGACTGAGGGAAAATCCATAATACACTGCTAAAAAAAGAAGAGGGGTGGTGACAAAGCTGCCATACATCTGCCGGCAGCACCTGACTTAATGTGTAACAGGACACACCCCCCTGGTGATGTCACTTCCATGCTCCCAGTGTCACTCATTTTTCGTTTATATTTGTTCATTCAGCAGGTGCTTTTGTCCAAAGCGGCGTCCAAGACGCAAAATACAAACCAGGCGTGCAGTCTCTCTGACTGGAGGCACTCATTGCTGCTCTTCTAAAGAAGCGTTACGTGCGGCTACTGGCCGTCAGTCATTCCACGGTGTTGACCACTTGATGCGTTGCTTATTGTTGGCAGTGGGCCCAGTTTGACAGCGGAATTATCATCAATCAGACCTGTATCTGTGTCTGTATCTGTATATACTGAATGTAAGTGGCAGTGCAGTATGGAGATCAGGCTTAGAGTAAAATCTTCTCTCAGAGGAAGAAACATAGAAACTGAGGGTCATACTGTGGGCCAGCATTTAATGCTTTAGATTTAGATCTAACGTTGATAACTTGGGGGAGAATGAAGTTATGTGTGATATTCGTCGAAAGCTAGTCGCCCAGAAATTTCCCACACTATAATTCAGACTCAAACAGCCCATGAATAATTGACCACTTAGCTGATATTACGTGATTAATAAAAGACATCAGCAAGTGGTTAATTAACCATACCTTTGTCCATAATGCATAGCATGTTGAATTTGCTTTGAGTGTATTATGGACCCCTAATCCCTAATAAATGACTTCACAGATGAAGAGCCATGAAATGCACTATACACCAAACAGTACTAGGGGACACTCCATTGGAGAAATGCCATGACTATGTGCTATTAGGTTAGAGATAATATTTTACAGAACTGGTCATTAAACATCCTATGAATCTTTAGCTTGCTTGGCCAGTCTAAGAACAAGCTACTTAAGGAGTAAAGGATAGAGCAGGACTAAAGGATAGAGCACTTTACACACTAGTATTACCAAAATGAATTCCAACAAAACTCTTCTACATATAAGAGTTCTCAGGGGTTTTTTTTTATATCAAAGCCATGTAAGGTCTTGGAAGGATGAGATTTTTCCATTGACCCCACTGCCTTCAAAAGCAATCAAAATTCTTCTAACAGACTCTGAAATAATTTTGGAATAAAGCCTTATTAGAGTATGCTAAAGCCTTACTTCATTGAAAATTAATCAAAAATCAGTTAGAGACTTTATATGGTCATGTTTTTTTTCACAGTTCTTTGAATACAGTTCGTGGCACACAATTTTAGTTGAAACTACGCTTTGATGAGTCTGTCTCATTGGGGCATTGATTGAGAACACTGTCAAGTTGTTTAGACTTAAAGATGATATTTAAAAAGTCACGTGTAAAAATACTCGAGTTGATGACACACTTTATTTCTCTCTTTGTCTCTGTCTCTTTCTCTCTCTTTGTCTCTCTCTGTTTCTCTCTCTCTCTCTCTCTTCGTCTCTGTGTCTCTTACATACAGACATACACTGACTACTAATCATTCATGCTTTAATATGACACAGCAGCATCACTAGACATAAAGATCATCATTAGAACAGATGAATCTCCTTCCATTAACCTCTCCACTGACACGTTCTCCTACAAACATTTGACCCTTTGCCCCTCAGGCCAGAGCAGGCCAGTGAACATGTTGGTGTGCTAAGCCATTTTCCCTCCAGGTCTTTGATTTCATAGGTAATTAGCCATTTTACTCCTATAGCGAGGTTCATCTCGGCCCTTAGCTCTGGGCAGGAGCTCTGTCATGAGTCATTCTCTCAGATCATAATGATTGTCTACAACATTATGACACCTCACAAACGGACTGAACCCTCTTCTCCCCTCTGCCGTATAAGTTGACACAAGGTTTTTTTTAGCCCCCAATGTGGTTTGACATAATCTTCTTAGTTGAGATAATTACCACTTTTGTATTAATAGTGTTGACACAGTTCTTGCTGAATGGAATGCTACTCAGCGTCCTTGTCCCTGGCCTGCTTTAGTGAAACAATTTCATGAATCAACCAGCAGCAGCTGGTATTATAAGCAACTGTGCTCAATTCCCCCCTACTGAAACACATCATAAATGTTTAACTGTTGCAGTTAAATCTTATGGAGTATCTTTGTGTAATTATAGTGACTGTAAAGTACTTTATACTGTCTCTCAGAAATTAACATTTTTAGTTGTAATACATGTTTTAAGATTTTCCTTATTTTGACCAGTCAGTGGTAATTTCAGAGCTGATCATATATGATATATGAAAACATTTCTCCTTTCCTTTTCACTCACTGAGAATATTTGCATGCAGTTTTCTTATGTGATTCTGTGACCAGGACCTCTGTGGTTCTTCTTGCTATCTAAATATGTTACAAGGCTATAATGGTCTATGTGTGTTGACCATGCAAGCTGAGCCCCATTTAAAGCATAAGAGCTTGGGTTGACACACAGACACCTGGATAACACAAAAATAACAATGTAAATCAATAACGTAGATTACTTAATCAGTCAATTAAAGACAAAAACATTTATGAACTGAGGAATGATCTGGACACCTTACTCGTGTGTTAAAAAGAAAAAAAAACAATTCTCCACCAGCTCTCTGAATAATTACTGCAAAACAGTGAAAAAAAGAGTGTAATAACTTTACACAACTCTGTTAGGGAAATCGACGCTGCAGGGATGACACACAGAAACAGCGATTTCCTTAGATCTACAGCACATCAAAAATGGAGAAACAGAAGTATATGGAAATTGATAAGTAGGTCAAGGAACATATCCAAACCTTGCTTGAGCTAACAAATCCCAAAAAAATGCATTTTAATGAGGAATAATAAAACCGGGAAGTGATGAGGAAATACCAAATCAAGACTATAAACCATGCACGTTGTTGAGCTTGTACATGCAGACGGAAGGGGACATATTGAGTAAGGGCAGGAAAGGCTGGCCATTCCATACAGAAAAATGTCGCAAACCATATCAGTGTGTGGACATTTGGTTATGCCAACTGTCATCATGTACTCTGATGTAAATTAATGTCGGTGTGCACTTAAATATCAGGTAGGATTTCTGTTAACAGTTGTGTTGAACAGAATTTCATCAGTACACAGCCAAAAATGTGTTACATTGCTGCTGACTCACTCACTCTGGAGCCGATTTCTTGGACTCTTGTTTGAAATCTTTTTCTGCTTTTTCTTCTCCCAATTTGGAATGCCCAATTACACACAATCTCTACACATCATGAGCTGTCTCGTATCACTGAGTGATGCAATGCAGTCAGAGGAGAGCGCCGCTGACTTGACTCACCATCAGGGACCAGCTCTAAGCAAGATGAACTGACTAACCTGACCAAGGAACACGGCCAGTTGTGCCTCTGTGCACTGCCAGCTACAGTCAATTAATGTGGAATGCTTAATGATCCCAGATGAATCCCAGATGTACTATGAACCTCTGTGCTGTTAGACAGTCAGTGTCATAACCAGATGCACCACAGGAACCCCCTCAAAACCTTCTCACTTCCCACTCTGATCAGCTTGGTTACGAGCAGCTGATGAAAGTGCTGTCAACACCAATCAGCAAGGTGAAAACAAAACAACCGATTTGAGACACAATGTGAAATTGTGTGACAAAATGAAACGCTGTCAAATGTATGCACAGACATGCACATAATTACCAAACTCAGAATGAATGCAGAAGTGCAGACAACTGCTCCATTGCTCACCTGTTGTTTCTAAACCTGCAGATGTGCCCGGATCTCAGTAGTCACGTAGCACATATTGTTTTGATCATATTGGAGTAACAGCGAGCTGGGTTATTATGACATGCGCAGGGTTGAAGGCCAGGCTAGAGTTCTGACTGCTCTGCACTTCACTGGCTTTATGGAGCTCTCATTCCCACTCTGTCAACTGCTCAGGCTGAGGTTGTCTGGGTTGTGTGGGTCGCTGGAGCTTGGCTCTCTGCTCCCTTGCCTCCTGACAGCTCTGCGACTGTAATGCCTCTGTCAGTCGCCGAGCACGACAGACCAGGTCTCTTTCTCTGACCCCTTATTCTTTCTCTTTTGTTCTGTTTCTCTCCCTTTAATCCCCCATCTCTCTCTGTCCCTGTCTGTGTGTGTCTCTCTCTCTCCAGGACACAAGGAGCTATAGATGTCAGCCCACATTTTCTCCTGTTGTGTGTGCATGTGTGTGTGTGTTTGTGTGTGTATTTGTACATTCTCTCTTGTGGGGGTGCTTAAAAGCAGGAAACTAATTTCAGACACGTTAAAGAAGGAGGGAGACTTTATGAGTCACAGGAGGCTTTAGTAGTAGGAGTTATTAAATGATGAAGAAACAGTTCTTTAAACACAGCCTATTTACACATGTTGGAGAATGCAAAACTCAGATTTTTGAAGCCTGACTCAAAGTCTGATTCTAATAAGCTCAAGTTCAAGCCAAGTCTCAAGTCATAAATAAGCAAGTCCAAATCAAGGTACAAGTCACGAAAATTGCAACTCGAAAACACTGGGACTCGAATCCAGGTTCAGGAATTGAGTACTGCATCACTGACTACAAGAGACAAGTTTTAATGGATTTCTTGTCATCAGCCAGTGTGTTTACAGTAGTTCTATATATGTATACTACCAGATTTAAGAAACTGCTATTACTTTAAATATGAGTGGAGATTGTGTTTTCTGTCTGTGAGCAGTATCTTAAAGAAGTCTGTCCATATAGATTTGCTTTCTTCCTGTTACGTCAGATTAGCATTCTGTACTGCTATGGTTGATATTTTTTACATTGCTAATTCCACTGTTATCTGCTTCATCTAGCTTATGACTGACGAGTCTCTATTGAAAATCAATTATAAGAATTGTATTCATCCACTGTAGTGTGATGCTCAAATATCACATTGCTTTTCTCTGTGAGTACATTATCCAGATTACATTTATCCAGTTTCACAAGCTAGGCAAACGTTGAGGACTTGTCTGCATAGGACACTGTTAAGATGGATCTC
This sequence comes from Chanos chanos, assembly GCF_902362185.1. Classification (NCBI taxonomy): domain Eukaryota; kingdom Metazoa; phylum Chordata; class Actinopteri; order Gonorynchiformes; family Chanidae; genus Chanos; species Chanos chanos. Next base: position 18,675,164 of record NC_044495.1, read on the forward strand.
AAATCCTGGATCTTTCTCCATCTGTCTTATACAGACAGACACACACACACACACGTACACAAATGCACACATGTTAATTGTAATCTTATTACGGTGCAAAATCCAAACATATTTCAGGGTTTTTGCTCACTTTGAACTTTGCTCTCTACCAACTTTCTTGGCTGTAACTTTGAACAGCTCTCACTCTAGCAGGGGACGGTGTCATGTCAAAGTCAGAGCGAGAGATGAGAGAGAAAACAATAACCTTAGTGAAATGGCACTTGGGTCATTTTTAGCGTCAAACTGTGTCTGTTTTCTCTCCTCAAGTGCAATCAAAGATGTAATGCATTTTTCACTGGTGCTGAGACTTTTGATGCCTGTGTGGCTCATTTTTTTTCTTTCCACTGGTTCACTCCATTTCACGCTCTCTCTCTCTCTCTCTCTCTCTCTCTCTCTCCCTCTGTCATCGCCCAAGGCTCCGCCTGGCATCCCACGTGCCTCTGTGTTTTAAGGGTTCAGCGATCAGAACTCAGGAAAAAAGCCAGGATAAATAAAGCCTCAACACACAGGTGTTCAGTGATGTAACCGTTTGCTCTCTCGCTTTTCTCTGGCTTTTGCCATGCTGAGAGGCAGCCATTGTGTTCTCATACAGCTGAATGCCCCTGACTGTGGTTGACTTCACATAAGACCTGATTTTTTTTCCCCTTCACTGGACTCATCCCACTGTGTGTCTTACTTTATATGGCATAGCATTGTGTTCTCAAGTCTAAAGAGTCGACTGGAGCCTTGCGGTGTGCAATTGTATATTTAGAATTGGGATTTGTCTGGAAATCGTGCTCAGCACAGCATGGTGTGTCGTCAGACATATGTGTTGGTGTCTGATCTTTTGTTAGCACATTGTACAGCTCTGTATAGCAGCTGAAACTGTCTTTTCCGAGTTCTGCACACTTAAATATCTGACTTAGGGACAACTGTTTGTTTTCATGACTTGTCAAACCTCATCTTTGTCACATAGAGACAGAGGGATGGTTGTCTTCACACAAGCGACACATTCAAAAGCTACTCTGTGTTTTTTTTTTTTGTCACACCTCAATAGGTATTTCCTTTCCAGCTCATTCACCTTCAGCGTCACCTGGACGGATGACAGCACAACAGTGTTGGGAACAACAAGAACGGAAATTCACATCCTCACTGCTTATTTTACAATTCCCACCTCCTTTTTAAAGCACTTTGTTTTGTGATGAAAAAAAGGAGGGTATAAGGCGTAATTATTTAAAAACCACATTTAAATAGTCTCTTCCTCCCTCCTCCTCTTTTCACTGTATCATTTGTACAGTTGATGAGGGCGCCCAAAGAAAGGAAGGACGAAGCCGAAATAATGCGTGTGCGTTGGGCGGGTTCCTGCAGGTACCTGCCACCTACAGCAACACATCCTAGCCAATTAACAGAACTGGCTCAGATCAAAGTCACATCAAAGTCCTTTATAGTGCCGCGGAATGAGTGGGGGAGGGAGAGGTAAAAGATATGATTCAGCTGTCATTTCCGGGAAGCTTAAACCAAAATCCCTTTGACATACGTTATTCTGTGCATATCCATAATTTGGGCTGAATACACTGCCTGAATGCATCTGTCGCACACACGCTCTCGGGAGTGGCATTCTTGGTGTCCGGCCATTGCTTGTGTTACACGTTGTTCAACCAAATACAACGCCTGCATAACTCAGTACTTCATTCCCGCTCTCTCGGTGGCATGCCTGACCGCCATCTCGTCAAGCGAAGGCCCCTCAGACTTATCAGTATGCAGAGAGCAAAGCCACACTGAAATCCCGTTGTGCTACAAATCCTCTGCTGACTACACTGGATTGTCCCAAATGTGTTTGGCTCCGTTTTAGGCGGCTACAGACCTAAGGTGCTTCCATAGTATGGCATGATGGGAGTCACGATAGGCCAAAGTGGGGATTTAAAACGGAGTGGGAGAATGAAACAAACTTGTTTGTAGCTCTGTAGAGGCACCCAGAGCTGAGTCTGCATTTAAATGTAATGATATGCAATGCATTCCTAAAGTTTAGATGATTCACTGATCAAGGGTAAAGTGAACAGTAAACAAAGCTGTTCCAAATACTCTGCCCGTTCAGTGAGAAAGGGTGCTGGTTCAATTTACTCATCTCCACAGGGCTAGTGGCTAATGCAGCAGCCTGGTTGAATGATTAAACAAAACAATATTTTCCCCAGTTCTCACTTTGCACTCCTCAGACTAGGGTGAGTGCCTTCTAATCCAGGTTTATCCAAATTGGCTCAGTTAAGCATAGACTATTAGACACAAAGACTTGGCAATAACCCATTCATCCTTGTTTGAAATTGCTTACAGTGGTTCCTTAACAACATATAAGAGAGCTTTGTCAATATGTTAAACATCAACCATCTGAACACAGTAAGCAGTGCCTTGATTGCCTATTGGACATGAAGCAGGGAGAAAGAGGAAAGAAAACACTGTCAAATGTAGAAGTTATTGATCACACTAGCTTTTTTCCACATATTATTTCACATATTACTTCTCTTTAAGCTGTAAAACATGTGATGATATAAATGGAATAGAACCAACATGTCGTTACGTGTAGCGGTCAGTGCAGTATCCGATTTATGTTGTAGGGCCTTTTAAATATGAATGGTCAACATGGGCTCAAAGACAGTGGGCTTCTCCAGTCAGTATCCGATTTCTGTTGTAGGGCCTTTTAAATGTGAATGGTTAACATGGGCTCAAAGACAGTGGGCTTCTCCAGTCTTTCAGCTTTACTTAGCTGCCCAAAGAATATTAAAGTGACATCTCATGGAGTCCTAGAGCGGTTATATTACAACATGTTTTAAAAAGCTAGGACAAAGTTATTACAGTACAGTAGAGTCAAACTGGCCTAGAGAATTAGCCATACGAGGGAAAGATTAAGCAGCACAATATCCTGAGAAAAGAACATAATTAAAAATGTGGTAAGCAATAAAGCCTGTTTCCGCTTGCTCTTAGCTATGCAATAAGGAAAAAGGCTTTTTTTTCCCCTTATAGGTTCCATGCTTACATAGATGTTATGTGACAATTATGGACAATTTCTGGACAGAGCTATATGGACAGTTTCTGTGATATGTTTGGGAATAGGTAACACATAAGTGTGATGCTAAAAGTGCTTAATTAACATTACAAGTCATGCAATAAATCCATGGAAATGAAAAAACAACAACAAAAAAACATCTTCTTAGATGTTTTTAAACTGTAATTTTCAACCATTATTGTTACTTTTGATTTTCTGATGCTGTTTTGCTCAAAATGCTTTTTACTTGCTGGTCCTCTGAGACGTGCTGTCAAATAATGAATCTGGAGAATAAAGGAGACAAAATTTTATTTTTCATTAGCAAACTGTAACTGTGCCTGACTGAAGACCAGATCCAGATAAAAGATTACACAAGTAAATTTTTAGTAGATTTGAACACCACCCAGCATCTAGCATTATATATCTCAAACAAGTGGTTCCCAAAGTGGGGTTCCTGGACCCCTGGGGATCCACAACCCATAGCCAGGGGTCCATGAAATAATTTGCTATAAATTATAAAATTGAGCTGTATCATTAAAATGCATATCTACAGATGGGAACCATTTGCGCCAATAAAACAAGCATATTATGTCCAGATAAGAGTAATAATAAGAAATAAGAATGTGATGTATCATCCTAATGCAAATATTCCAATCAAAATGTTCTGAAGCAAAAGGCTTAATTACTATAATGTGTTCTGTAACACTGTTATGATAACTTTTGTTGTGATTTGTTCAGAGCTTTCTGCCAGTGATTTGAATAAGGAGCAATAAGTTCATTGTTTTGAAGTTGAAGCACTTACTGAAAGTCAGCTTTAAACTAGTCATTTTAAATGTCTGGGTTTATTTTGACTAAGCCAGTCTTGCTACTGTTCATTTTCTGAAAGATTTTAAGATCAATTACTTTAAAAGTTTAAATGCTGTCAAGTTGGGTCCAAATGCAATTTGAATAAAATGACCCTCTGTTTAAAAGTATACAAGTGGTATTAACATGATTCAAATTGAAATGTGTTTCTGTTTATCACTATGAAACAGGTCTGAAGTATTTAGATTGAAAAGTTTTAGAATACAAATAGTTCCAATGGTGTCTAAGAGTACAAATGGTAGTAAGCATATGCATAATCTGTGTTACGATTATGAGGGGATCCTCGGAAAAACTTTCTCTCCTGTAAGGGGTCCCTGGCCCCAAGAAGTTTGAGAACTTCTGTCTTAAACCACAGTGCAATAACACAGTATAGAGCAATAGATACATCTTGCGTCCTCAGGTTCAAGTGCAGCAGTCCAACATTTTTTCTGTGAATCTTTTAGCATTCGCTTCCCTACCTTAATAATATAGGTTTATGATACAGAAAAAAATATCAAAGAAAGTGGTAATATAATGGTAATGTGATTGTCTCTGACTAGAAATGATGATATATGAAACCAAGATTTGAAGAAGCCTTATCCATCAGAATCATGCCATTTATTGCATTTCCAGTCAAAGTAAGAAGGTACACCATAAGATTTGATATCAGTGTTAAAAACCTTTTCATTCATCTCTGAAAGCTACCAAAATATTGTTGCAGTATTTACAGTGAATGTCTGAGAGATTTATGGTGACATACGTACCTAATTGTCCTGCCATAATGGTATGTGTAAATATAACTGTTTAATGAATAAATTGAAAATATATGTTTAATGGCCACTTTATAAGGTCCATCACCCTTTTCCATAGAATGGATGGCTCAGTCAGTGACAGCATTGTTCGTTCACATGCTGTGATTTAGTGCTGATAGACAGATACCATGGGAATCTTTCTGTATGATTCAAAGGGAGGTGGACGAGAGAAATCATTTTAAGTTGCACCAACACAAACATAACCGAAACAGCAGCCCTGCTGGGCTTTGCATGCATGAGAGTGTCATAGGTGTGCAGAGTGTGGCCCATCACCCAGAAAGCCTCTAGTCAGCGGTACACATGTTATCAGAGACACTTTGATGATGAAAGAGACCAACAGAGGCTGACACATCCTGTAAAGAGTCACAGGTGGTCTACTGTCAGTCCACAACCGAGAGCTACAGTGGTGCCTGAAAAAAAAAGTCTTTCACAAAACAAAACTCATGAAACCTTGTCACAGATTGGATATGGTGGACAATGGCCTGACAGTGTTCCATTACTGTCAGCAGAGTCACACTACTGCCAGAGTGCTTTTAAAGACAAACAGTAGACACTAGAGGATTTGAAAAACATCACCTGGTCTGATGAATCTGAAATTCCTGCTGTTTCATGCTGCTAGGAGGATGATGATATTCAAAAAAGGCATGCTTTCTTCATGGATCCATGCTACAGGGCATCAGCAATGCTGGCAGGTGGTGAGATATGTTGCAGCATGTTTTTGTGGGAAGTTTTCCTCCTTTGAATCAAACAGAGCGACATTTGTAAGTCTGCTGAGTTCGGGTGCATCTTTTTCATAACAGTCATGCATTTATCTGTTAATGATTTCTTTCAGCAGGATAATGGCTCCCTCTAAGGTTCCATAATTCAGTTTACCACAGTAACCTCCCCAGTTACCAAATCTTAGCTCAGTGGATCACCGGTGGGCTGATATGTAAAAGCTCCTTAAAACACAAGCCAATTTGCAACAACTGTGGCAAATATTTAAGGCAGCGTGAGCCAATATCCCTGTGGTGTGCTTCTGACACATTACTGAGTTCCTGCTTGGACAAATTCTGGGTCTTCTTAGGACAAAAGAAGAGTGCCACCAGCCATAATGCAGGCATGTCTGTTAAAGTGGCCACTCCATGTATACCTTTTTGATGTTTTATCTCTTGAATGAATGCATAATGATCTGACTGATGAATAATTTTGCAAATCTTGACGTTGTAAACTGCTTTTGTTACCGTCTTGGCATTCAGTGCCATAACCAATGGAGGAATGCATCAGACTATCATACATAGACCTATTTTAAAATGAAAGCAGGATGGTGACAAAGTTAAAAAAATTGATGGAACTGTCCTTTAACACTTGCATTCACACTTCCTTTCCAAAGAAACATGTATAGAGTTTGTGTCTATGAAGATTTAAGCTTCTATAGTGATCTTGGAATTAAGTGTCTCAGCCAAGGTAATATTGGCAGTAAGCTATGAAATGGAAACTTAACCATCACTCTTCAGAACATTGTCGAATTCCTCCCACCATGTTCAGATTTCAAGTTCACAGTTTGCTTGCTAAGGTTTTTCCCTTATTTTGAAACCGCAGGTTAAAGTGCATGAATGTATTTTGGTCTGCAAGGTGTATCATATTGACATCATAAACCCTCAGTCACCAGCCCTGTGCCCTGTGTGGAGGGAGCACCTATTCCAGTATGGATTGTCCACAGACAGACATAGGTCTTATGAACAATATCAACACAGAGATGAGTGGATGGCCCTCATCTATTTTTGGTTTGTTCTCAATCTGACAAGGCAATCCGGTCTTTGGGGAAATGTAATCATATTCAAGACTTCTTATGTCTCACAGTCGTTTAGGTTGGGAAATAAAGGGCCTGTCCTACTCCCTGACAAAATTACAGGAACAATTCCTCCTTGTGTAAAAAAAAAAAAAAAAAAAAGAAACCTTGCACACACATTCACATGTTCTCTCTTTAAATGGAACAGAAAAACAACTGACTTAAAATGATATTGCTGGATTAGTGTGCTACTGAGCTTAAACAGAGGGAAAGAAAATTTATCTTTTTTGACAAGACACTGTGACAGTTAAAGTTCATGATCAAACACTCAAAGGAAAGTGAGAGTACACTGGGAAAGGAGAGGAGGAGGGGGTCTCTTTCCACAGTCACTTAAAGAGAGAGAGAGAGAGAGAGAGCGAGAGAGAGAGAGAGAGAGAGAGATAGTGAGTGTGTGTCTGTGTCTGTGTCTGTGTGGGTAAGTGAGTGTGTGTCTGTGTCTACATGGGCATGTGAGTGTGTGGATGGGTGTGTGGCACATTTTTTATTACACCTAAGAAATATATCTCTCTGTGTGATATCAGAACCGCACGTGAGGTCGAAGAGACTTGAAATGTTCCAACGTAATGGATTTGTGCTGTCACTGGAAACATAGAGCAAAATGAAGATATCACGTTCTCCTATTCTGTTAGAGACATTTTAAAGATAGGGAGCTTGTGAACCTCTACCCCCAGACTCTCTCATCTCTTGTTTGTCTTTGCAGGTGAGTTATTTCCAATTTTGCCGTTTCAAAAAGGGAGTAACACTAAGGTTCTCATTTCAAGTGAATGATACGGTGCGTGTTGCTTTCATCAAAAACCTGGTTTCATTTGGAAGCTGGGTGTTACTTTATAATTTAAATAGAGACATTCCCCTCCTTTGAGGGGCATGAGACATCTCCCTCTTATTGTAAATGGTTGCGCTTAATGGCTGAGCAAGTTATGGGAAGCTCTTGTGTTTCTCCTAAAAATAGTCTGACCTTTTGAGGATGTTCCACTAATCAAGCCTCTCTCTCTCCCTCTCTCTCTCTCCCTCTCTCTCTCTCTCACTCCCTCACTCTCTGTTTGATTGTGTGACTTCGTAGCAGCATTGTAGACAGATCAGAGGAGGGAATTCTGTGCCAGACAGTGTACTCACCAAGTCCCTAAGATGATTAATTTTAACCCGCTGTGCAGCTTACTTTTAATTACTTCTTTGAGAATGCCTATTGCAGAACACAATGGGCAAAAACACTGGGAGTTGCAGTGAGGATTGAATGAACATTCAGAGGAGGTTTAGTGGATCAATGAGAGAGTGTCTGCCACGCAGTACAACATTAGACACAGTCTAATTCCTCTATCTAAGGAGTAACTGCAAGAGACACACTGATTTGAAAATATGTTGTACTGCTAATAGGGCCCTTATCTGACTACGTGACTGGTCTGAATATTTAATAGATGGATTTAAGGTGCTTAAAGCATCAGTTAGGCAGAAGGTCTGTGACATTTAGCTCAAAAGCAGTGGCAGAGACACACTGAGCTGTGTGTAGCATGCAGCCTGTTTCCCACAGAGTGCTAATCAAATGAGAGCAGGTTGATCAGGACAGGAGAGTGTTCAAAAACAAAATCTTACCTTTTCAGTGGACAAAACAGTCCAAAAGAAAGCAAAACAGAATTTATCCCTGAAAATGAAAATCAGAAATTCTCTGTGAGACTTGAAATAATTGCAAAGGGTATAGTGATTCACCCCCTCAGGCAGAACACTGTAGCTATAGACTAATCAATATCCACCATCCTACTCTCTCATAATTAACTTCCTCCTCAATGCATTCATTTTTGCTCTCTGTCCTTATCTTGAGGTTTAGCTCACATTGTTTCCAGGTACAAGACAGAGAACTGTGTGCATAGTTTTTGTGAGACTGAAGGAAATATGGAGGAGCCAATGCATATAAATAATGTATTGTTTTTCCAGCACATTTTTTATGAACAAAAGAAATATGTGACCTGACTGATGCAGAACTTTTGAGTTAACAGTAGTGCTACTCTGAGTCTGTTCTTATGTATCATAAAGACAAATGAGATGGATATGAATTACCTTTTTGGACGGCAAAATTTTAGTTACAGCTTCTTCAAGAACAGAAAGGTGCATTCCCTAGCACAGGGACTTCGACGGTTTGTCATTTTTTTTTCATTGAATGAGCTATCAGAGCAGGTTTTGTGAATAAGTGAGAGAGTCTCTGCCACGCACTACAATATTAAACACATTATATTTGATTTTACTCTGTTTTATTCTGTTAATGACAAAATAGAGTGACTGTAAGTGGATAAAAACAGTGAATGAGATCAGATTACTGTTTTTAATTACCACCATATTAAGATCATTAAAGACCTTCTTCCTTTGTCTATGTGAATTGTTGTAGTCGTCAGTCAATAATATGCAACTACACTGAAAAACTACAAAAATTCCTGTATGAATTGAATTACGGGTGTATTGGTGTTTCTTTGGCTTAGTCTTCATACAGTTTATAGCCAAGAAAGGGAATCATTTTACTGCCATTTACATCTTTAGCCATTCAGTGCACTTTTAACATAGCTTTGGACATCTCCAGAGGTGCTTACACATGCTGTTTCCATTTGCAGTGTCGAACTGAATTTCACAAAAGGGATAAAAGTCAAAAGCCTTTCTCCTTTCCAGTTTCCAATTACTGATAAAGAGAAAGTGGAAATGAAGATGAGAAAATTATTGGAGTGTTTCGTGGCTTTGTGTTCTGCTGCCTGATATGTTTTGTAATAATATTCCCTGTGTGTCATGCTCTATAAACTCCCTTCACTGGAAAGAAATGGCATTTGGCCGCTTCCATTATTGTCCAAATGCAGAGCTGATTTGTAGCACTGGGCAATATTTGACCACTTCTCACTTTTATTGCATGCTCACTAAAGAGTTCCTAAAGGTCCCCAGGCTCTCCATTATACCTACATTGGTTCTGCTGTGATTTGTGGACAGGCTAAATGAGCAGGATAAGGTTCATAGAATAGGTATGATTGTACTTCCTTCAGAGTGTACTACTGTAAGCTACAGCAAACCCTGGAGCAGAATCGAAACCCTTCTGCCTCAGATAAGGCCTGAATTATGAAATAACTTAGTACTCCTTATGAATGATGCACATGTAATTGATACAACATTTGTGTTTAATGTCATGCACTCAGCGATTCTCTGCAAGTAACGAGGTTTGAAAAACATGCGCAGTGTGTGTCTTGATCCGTTTAAGTGTGTGTGTGTGTGTGTGTGTGTGTGTGCGCGCGCACATGTATGTGTGTGTACCTGCATGCGTACATGCATTTAAAAGTAAAAGAGAGGTAGAGACTGAGCGCAGTTTTATCCCTCATGTCTAAATCGTGTGACACAGTCAGTCCCCAACCAAGATCAAACTCGTGACGTTCAGTGGCTGCTGTATTTCAGCCTGTTGTCTAGTGCACACAGTTGGGTCAATACACACAGACCATCTGCTTTATTCTCCTCTGGAAGGGCTGTCCTCAGGCACAGCAGTCGACAGAGGATGGCAGGAACTCTGTTGAGACCGTGACCCTGTTCTTTTCTGCCCAACTTCCTATGCTAGATCTCACATGTGTGGACAAGCTGTTAGCCCGATGGACTGTGGTTGAAAGCAAGCCTAAGGGGCAGGGATAAGTCCTGACTTGCAGGGCTCACTCTAAAAAAACTTTGCTTTGTCACTGGATTCATCCATGCCATAGGAAAATAAAGGTTTGGAACACTCCTCGGGGTTTGATGGTGCTACATGGATTGAAATGCTTACTCCTCTTTAAGCGACCTCTCTACCTTTCTCTTGCAGAGGAGACCTAGGCTGTCCCATTATCTGACATTCTAAACTGAATTTCTGGGCTTTGCTTAAACCGTTATTCTGCAGGATCGAATTCTTGCAGATAAAAAGCAAATGTGCATTTAGTGCTCTGCTACAGAACATGTCTCATATGACCTAACTATGTACCTCTCCAATGAGTCAGTAATGTGTGATATCAAGGTGTGATAACCTTCTTTTAGATATTTAAATTTGGCTTTGTGTCTGAGATGCACTGCCAAGAGAATTCACAGAGGGGAGTGGGAGAAAGAGAGAGAGAGAAAGAGAGAGAGAGAGAGAGAGAGAGAGAGAGAACGGGAGGCTAAAAGGCTAAAAGCTGTTGAAAAAATGAGAAGGAGACCAGGAAGGGCAGGAGAAAAGTGAGCATGACGGAAAGGTGGAGGGTGTGAAAGCCAACACCTGCTCTGCCTCAGTCGCTGCTCCTACCATCATCAGCACTGTGGGGACGTAGCTAATTGGGCAGGCCCTGCTAAACCCTGAATCTGGAGTGTGGCCCACTCCGTCTCAATCTGCATATCCTGCTGCCATTAGGACCTATTCATACCCCCTCACAACACCTCAATGAGCATTAGCCATGCCATGCTTATATCCTGTGAAGCACTAATAAATTGACACCCATGAGAGGCTGCTCTGGGTGTGATTGTGTTGCATTTGTACCATTTGTCTGTCATTTATACACAGAATTATTAATAATATTATTATTTTTTAAGCAGGCATCCTTTGGACTCCATAACCGATACGAACTCTTACAAACATTTTTATTTCATTTTTTAACTGTCAGTGCTATTTGTCATGTTAAATAATATTCATTTATTTAGTGATTGGCGACTTAGCAAGATAAACTCATCCCTTTCCCTGGGACAATCTTCACCCGTTTACCTTCAATATTACTCATTTTTAACTCTTATGCACAAGACAACCGTTAGTGTTGGGAATCACGCTGATAATAAATAGCCATCCACATGGCTAACGTAGTTGCACCAGTAAATATATGGATACCCTAATAATGAAAACAGTCTCTCTCTACTTCAAACAGAGAACTCTCAGTGGTCATTAAGTACAGTAATCTAATGAAGAAACACAATTAGACTGGGCTCGGTGTGCAGGGTGAGCTCATTTCTCTTACGGTGGAGGTCCCTCTGAGACAAACGCAATGTAATTACAGTCTTGTCACAATAGCACAGGTCTCAGGAGCAGCTAATAAAGGTATTATTAATGAGTATGAGTTTTCCCAGGGGGAGGCAGTTTGCTCTAGTTTCTCACGTGAGGGGCACATTTCAAACATGTGTTGCACGAGGGATTATTGAATATCTGTTTTTAATTTTTACTCAGTTAATTCCCTCCGCATGAAGATAAGGGTTTAGATTACACTGTAGTGAATATCACTGATGGGTTGATACGAAATGGAGTTTTGGTGGAATGACGGGTCATTGTTATAGAGCAGGGCAGCAATTCCACAGCCATTTTTGCATTGATACAGTTACTCGTTTTTTAGATCCTGAAATCAATTCTCATTGTTCTATAGCCATATTAGTTTTTCACAGAAATGGATACTGTTAATTTTGAAAGAAAATGAAGAATGTGTTAGCATTTAACGCCTGAAGGCACTCAACCTATCTCACACCCATCTTTAATTCAGTCACAAAGGGACCGCCTGGCAAATAACGTGCCTGGTGCTATTAATATTGATTCGATGGCGGCCCAGTTAATAGATTTTGAACAGAGCAGATTTCTGTTCTGACCCTTATGTGCCAGAGCAGCAAACAACACATCTCTCAAGCTGAGTCAGTAAGATAATGCTAATGTTTGTCAGCGGGCTTTTCTAAGATGTTTTATAGTCACCCTGGACTGCTGTTGCTATCATGGCCAAATGTTATTGATCTCAAACTCAACAAATGGGTGGGGGTCAAATTTTCAAAGGCCTTGCGATAATAGCTGATATATTTTCATCTTTTAGTTTGCTTTTGTCAAGACCACACCGAGAACAAAGGTTTGGTCTCTTTTCCTGCTTCTCCAAAGTGGCACTTCCTCACGCTGCCCCAAGACTGCTTGTTCCATAAACAATCACACGGAGGTGGGTTCCAAATCCACCCATCCAAAAATAAACCGTAGCAAGCCTCACACCCTCGCTGCTGTGCATGCGCGTGCGTGCACACTCATTTGTGCTTGTGTGTGTGTCTGTGTGTGTGTGTGTGTCTGTGTGTGTTTAATAATTGGTTTAGTGAGGCTTTCCCCTTTGAAAACACAAGCTGTTTGTTTGTTTTGATCTTTTCCCCGCTGTTCTCAAGGCTAGCTCTCCCACTATTGCCTGACTATACTCTGATCCCCTTACCTCTCCCTCATCTCCATTCCACCCACTGAATTTCACCTTTCCTGCCGGCCTTTTCTGACGAGGAGGGAGTGACTTTAAAGAGATACTGGTGTATAGACAAAGCACAGTGTACTTCCTTTAACTTTGCGTCATGCTGATACCCCATTAGTGGTGCCATGCATACTAAAAGCAGCAACAAATCACAGCTCAAAACAAACAAACAAACAAACAAACAACAAACTAATGTGTTTAGCACTGAAATTACCTTCATTTTGTGTAAGGTTTTACAAAGCTTATCACTTTTTTTTTTTTACCCTTTATAGTAACCTCAGGCTCTCGATTACATTGTGAACTCACACAAAAACATAATTAGCTTGAACATCAAGTCCTTCACTCATAAATCACAATTACTATGGCCAATTAAATCTTCACCGTTCGATTCTGATTTGTTCAGTGGAGCTAATTTACAAACACTAATTTAATAGAACAAATGATCTCAACATTTCGTGGTGTTTTTCCCTTTTCCCTCTAAACACAGCTGACTTCCTGACTCTCCCAAAAATATAACACTCTACATTGATAAAATAGGTTAAAAGTTCAACTTGTGTCTGAATATGTGAAAACTTTGCTTTCCTCCTTGTATTTTTTCAAACTTGCCACTGTCTCTGGCATGGCTTGCCTGCTGCTTTGAAAAGGCTGCCTCTGACATACTGTATGATGTCACTCTCTCATCTGTCACAGCCCCGTAGCCACATCAGGCACAGGGTCTCCATGTCCCACTCTGTCATGACACATGAAGCCGTGACCCCTTCTCGTAAATTAGCTGTGATATCTCAAGGAATGTACAAAGAAAGTGGCGCTCATTTCTCCTTTTTACAACCCGTCTTAATCGTACTACGACACTGCATGGCAGGTGTATATGTTGGGTTGAAAGAATTCTTTGTGTACTCTTAAGAGGAGATAAGGAATTTGGGTGTAGGATTCTACAGGCTGAATTTGGCACAGCAGGACTCTAAAACCAGGAGATTAATCTTTGAGATGTGTGCTCACAAAAAAGCGATTTACAAACTGCTCTACTTCTTGATGCATGAATCTTCTAAAATGATTTTAAATTCATGAGTGATTGGGGGGGTTTCCATACAATTAAAAATAATTTTACTAGCTTGTTATGAGTATGGTCTAACATACAAACAGTAACAAAGCAACCAGTGTCAGAATTCCATTTATGTGAGTGAATGTAAAAGGTCTGATTTTAAGTAATGATTGTGAATAATGACAGTTTTATGAAGAATTATTGAAATTCTACAGTATACATACTCATATTTCATTATTCTCTGGGAAAAATATTCCTGTTTATTTCTGTTTTCATGAATAAAACACTACCCCACAGTCCTGATACAATGCTGGTCCCATTGTTAAGCCGATGAAGAAAAATGTAAATGTTGCATTTCTGATTCTTTATTCTGATACTCCGTCACCTATTCTTTGACCTCTGGCCATTGTTAATGTGTGCAGATCTCCTAGCTGTGCCAAAACACCCATATGCAGCCATGGAAAACTGGGGCCTGAGTGTTTTTGTGGAACAGAAGATCCTCCTAGACCCAGAGGTCTCCTCCTCTTCCTACCAGATGGAGCTCACCATGGTGGTGGTGCATGAGATCTGCCATCAGGTACAGATCACTTCTCAGCATCTCAGATCCCAGAAAATGCTCAAACAAGAATGTTTCTTACTATGAACAAAGCTGAAAAGCAAGAAGAGATAAAGGGGCTTCCCACACTTCCAAAAGGATCATTTGGTAAAAATCATTTAACATATACTTTGGTCTAAGTGTAAGAATGCATTACTTTGTGAACGTGAACTAATATATGTTGCCCCAAAACACACGAAGGGTCTCTTTATATTCATATTGTCTTACATGACAATATGAATATGGTTGTGTTGAGGGGAAATTGTTTGTTTATACATCAGAAAATAGATTAGGTCAGTTAAACTCAGGTTAATCACAGGATACTTGTTTGTTTCAGTTTATTTTCATGTATGTTTCAGTTTATTTTCATATATGTGGCCTTCTGCAAAATACCTGTGAGATACATGCATACTTACATTTGACTGGATAATTGACTGGACTGCATCCCTGTTATGAACACATCCCTGTTATATGATATTCATTCTTGATAGATGTGTTTCAAGCCAGTATCAGATTATTTTCCTTTTAATACTCTGTGTGTTGGACTGAAGTTAAATCTGATTCCTCTTTCTCATTATCTGTCGCACACGTTACACCATCTCCTCCCTTGACTCAGCATTTTGTCAGAGAGTGTTTATAATTTCAGAGTGGAGTCAAAGAAGATGTAGCAATCTCATCCCCATCAAGGAGGCATAAAACATGCAATAATAACGATTTGGGAGGGCAGATTTATGCCCTCGTGTCACATTTATCATAGACCAGGACGATCTGATTGCACTTTTTATCTCCTCATTTTAGAGGAGGACGAGAGAGAGGTAGAGAAATTGTGTAAAAAGCAGTGCTGTGCTGGAGGAGTAATTGGACATCTGGAGGTGGCTGAAACTGGAAGAGCAGAAACGGAATAACTCCATGCACCACTGCACCGTGCAAGGTCCACAGAGAATCCTGAGCTTGGATGACACTCAAGCAGATCTCTTTTACTTTCTGTAATTTTCCTCTTTCTCTCTGCCCCTCTTTCACTCTCTCTACCACCCTTCCACAACTCTACCCTGTGCCCCCCCCCACTCCCCACTTACTCTTTCGCTCCTGAGAGTTGCACACTGGTGCTCGTGTGCTTCTCTTAAGTAACCTATTTTAAGGATTTGCAACATCATAGTAAATTAGAGAGACATCAAACAAACCAGGCAAGTCCATCATTCATGCTTTTTTGAGTAGGGGAGTGGTTAAATAGTCTCTTATCCCCGCAGTTTTCCTTCTCAAAATGTAAAAATTATTCACTACATGTCCCCATTTTTCCACCCGTCTTTGTGCTTCCCAATGTTGTGGAGCATCTGGGATTTTAGTTGCCTTTGTTGAGAGGGATTATTTATCAGCTTGTTGGAGACTGACTCTACAAGCTAGCATTGTTCCAGTGGATTCATATCCTGAATTGAGATTCTCTCTCTTACTCTTTTCGAGTGTGCGGTGGCATTGTGTTCTTGTTGGTACCGCTTTGATAAAAAATATTCAATTGGTAGAGGCTACATGGCAGATTCACCCAACACTCTCTCTCTCTCTCTCTCTCTCTCTCTCTCTTCAATTCTTATTCTTTGTTTTTATCTTCTGTAGACAGAGATGGAATGCTCCCGAGTTTGTGCATTCATCTCTCCACCAGATAAAGTAGTCCTATCAGGACAGGATTTGGCTTTGTGCATTAATACAGTTTTCTTTTGGGTCTTTGAGTATTAAGCCCAGATTTAGAGTTTAAGCATTGAAACATACAGTGGAATATGTGTTGTCTATGATTCTACCATCTTCGTGACATTGTCTGTGGGTGGCAAGGCATATTAACAGTGTATAGGTTGGTGTTCTGCAACATATGGTTGGACACTTGTTTTCTCCCTCAGTTCAAAGCAACATGGTAGATATTTTAGAGAATTCCCTCCTCCAAATCTTCCTCATACATATTCAGTTATATACATGTTGTAAATTACATAACACACACACACACACACACACACACACACACACACATATCTTTACATTTTGTATGTCATATATTTGTCTTAGTGCAAGCCAAATATTGTGGGAGTTTTCACCTAGCATTAATTATACTTTGTTTAGAAACAATGGGCTGCATTTATGTAATGAACTAGTGACAGCATTAAACAATTGACATTTCTTCTGTCTCTTGTGCTATATCTGGTTGGAGGACTAGAATATTCAGAGAAGAAGGGAAGAAATTTGGTCATCGAGCAGTTATCGAGCATTTTGTATAATGACTACTGCATAACTAGTTTCTAAGATTTCAAGTCTAATCATGTGCAAAAAACTGTATAGTTTCATTACGTTTGAAGAAATGCCACTGGTTTAATTTTTGAAAGCTGATTCTGTTGAAAAACACAAACAGTTTTGTAGGAACTTTTTCTTGAAATGTTGACTCCGGTGAAGACACGCATGTTAATCAAACATGACTTAAAATGTCAATTCATGCAGTGAGAACAGGCAGGATTCCTGACATTCCGCATAATCAGCTACAGAGAACAATATTTCCCATAATGCTAATTTGAAAGCTACCCCAGGCTACACTACATCTGAACCCTTCAGTGAAGAGTTTCCATGCCTGTTTATAATTTTAATTTCTTACCATTTCTCTAATCGTACTCCCCTCCTCTATAATGGCCTGTGTTTTTATCATTGTGCCTATCATTGCCTGTATGGTAAAGCTCTAATGACACCTCTGTAATCATTTTTCCCTTGCAAATGAAAAAGGCACTCCAGCTAAGAGTTTCATATAAGCAGGGTAGTTAGGGTAGCAGGGGTTCATTTGACATATTGATTGGTTCATCCACAGCGAATGCATTAGATCACTTTTCATCTAACACTTATTCTGTCATACATTAAAAGGTCTGTCTTCACTCCAATAATTCAGGCCAGTCACAAAGTGCTCCTTCTGTAATAAATCACATTTGTACCAAATAACTGGCACAGACATACTGCAGAGAATTGATTACAAGGCAGCGATTAGTATTCTGCTGACAATCGTCTACGAGTTCATCCAGTGCACCACCTGGGATCAGAATCCGCCACCCTCAAGAGGGAGAGCGACCATTTGTGATTCTTAGCTAACTTGTAACGTAAAAGCTTAGCAGACTGCAGCTAAATTTGTCCCATGACAAGACGACATAGTTAATATTTTACATTCACTCAATCTCTATTGATAACTAACCTTGAATGAATCTCAGAAAATGTTTGGAAGACAGTTGGAAGACAGATTTTGGATACATCTATTCATAGTTCACAGTTCTTCATTTATCCTACTGTCTACTCCAGGGTGATTTACATATTTTCCAGTCTCAAAGGTAATACACCACTATTGCCTTGTTCAAGGTCACACTGACATGTGAGGGAAACTTTAAGTGGAGAACCAAAACCACCTGCCTTCCATTACATAATAAGCTGTTCTTGCAATGCCTATGAATCAGACCCGGGATTACCTGATTACTAGGCTACTTTCCTTAAACTTTTTTTTGTTTTGTTCTTCATATAACTAATTACATGTTCCTTCAGTCTGTTACCTCATAATTCCAACTGAGTACAGCAACAGGAAAGAATAGGTGGGCTTCCTTCTGTGGATCTTCAGCTCTGTTTTGTAACTTCATGTTGATGAAATCAAATGATACCTGATAAATTTCTCACTTCATAGATTCAATATGTAAACCACCCTTTTAAATATATGATGATGAGAGATCTTTCAGTACATACAATACTAATGAGTTGCAGTGCAATACTATCTGCAGTTTTGTTTTTTTTGTTTTTTATAATGAGCATCACAAATGATGTTGCTGTGTAGGCTGAAACTAGGATCGGCTCCTTTTAGAGGTCACACACTTCAGAGTCTCACAGCCACAGAGGGAATGATTAATTCCTCAAATTAGAACCTGTGCCACATGCATGTGGGCAGCAGGATACTTTCCTAAGGCACCAGCCAACCGGAGAAAGTCACGTCAATTTACCCAGGGGTTAGAGATGCACTACAGCTCTCCTGCATTACCTCAACTGCTTGCCTAAGTATCAGTCTAAATATCAGTACAAGGAGTCGATGCTTCGTGATTTATTCATAAAAATGTTTGAGTCTGGTTCCAAAACTCTTGTGTATTTTTAACACGCACATGTTTGAATACAACTCAGGAAGGTTTGTAGGTCTTAGCAGTGATGAAAGCACTTGAGTTTTATGTCTTAGTTTCACATTTAAAGGTATTTGTGAAAATAGGGCTACTATGCCCCAGTGGAAATGTCCTCCATATTACAGTTTTACAGTTATAACTTTCAGAAATAATAAGGGGCAAACTGAGCCCTTGATGCATCACTTTCATTTCCTTCTCTAATGACTCTTCTCTCTCCCTCTCTTTTTTTTTTTTTGGAGAAACTTCATTTAAAATTGGGCAAAGATCTGTGGGTTTGCTGTCTTCAGTGCACAGCAAACCCACAGATCTTCATTCCATAAGTAGAATGAATCTGTGGTCTTTGACAAAGAGCAGACTGTTGAAAATCCAGATGAAACTGGTCTAGTTCTCTCACCTGACACATCATAGCTCATGAACTGTCAGAGATTAACTTCAACTCAGCAAGGCATGCATTTCTAGGATGTAGAAAAATGACCACTTTATCTCTGTTAGCTCTGCTCTTTTGAATGTTTTAAAATCTTAACATATCACGGAAGGCAAGGAAAAGCACTCAAGGAGGGTGGGCTTTGAACTAGCGAGATGTGTCACTTAATTAAGTATAATTAATGACTAAAGTGTGCTTTCACAGTATTATTACAATCCGCAACCCATCATTCTTGGAATGATCAAGGCTAGCCCACTACTGTAGAGAAAGACAGAAAGCTTTTGCTTGTTTTACCCTATAAATATTTAACAACCTCTGGATGTGGAGCATGGTTAGAGCGATAGGAAACAGTAATAACGGCTCCATCAAAGCAACACTATCCCCCACACCCCCCCTCTAATTTCAACTCAGGGGTCAGGAGGAGAGAGCAGAGTTTGCACTGATTTAATTTGTCAGCTTTCTGCCTAAAGTGTTCTTTATGCCATTTCTGGATAAATTTCAGTTAAAGGAAATGCATAGATACTGTTCATCATTTCATAATACCTAATTGTGCATCTGTATGGCATACATCCAGAGACTGTATTAACCTCCTGCTATTTTGACATTGCACTTCACTAAACTTGTTAATCCAAGCACCATAGTATGTTTACCGCTGAGCATTTCCTTCAGCTCTTTGAAAATTAAGATCAGCTTTATCTATGCCCATTTAAATTCCACATGTTCAGTTACTCTCTGCTGATTCCATGTCTCTTGCCTTATTCAACAAAGTGAATGTGAAACTGGCTCCCAATTGTGGCACGAGGAAATTAGCATCAGACCACCAGACAAAGCAGAACAGAAGACAGCCATGAAACATAAGGAGAGCATTTGGTCTCTTTCAGACAAGCTTCTTCTGAGAATAGAATGACTGGGCCTTCATTTCCGTGACAACAGTGACAGGGGGTCTAACTGGCATGAGTTCCTCACTGATGAATATTCCAATATTCTGTTTGAGAGCTTGCTGTGAGTAACTCAAGCACATTCACATTGGATGAAAGCATCTCAAGCTCCTGCACAAGACCATGTATGGTCACAAAGACTCCCACCTCAGGGTAGAACACTCATCCCACCTCAGCATGACAGCCTGTCAAAACACTCCCAGACTGTGAGGTGCTATGAGGGACTACAAATGTTCCTATTCTTCAGCAAATAGCCCTGTTGTGTGCCCTATCTGCTCTATCCAGTGGATCTATCGTTTGGAGATTGCATGCATGCAGATTGTGTACTTCACAATAGAAAATGGCTTTCTTATTTTTGCCAGTATTATATTTGTACTAGGCACTGTGCCATGATGTAAAGTAGCTTAAAATGGAGAAATTAGTTCTGTTTGTGTGACTGTGGCTTATGGACTGTTTTAACTCCTATTAGTCATAGTTCAAAACACTTGTGAACATAACAGTTTGCTACATGACACGTTTCTCTGCTTTGCATTACAAGGGCACTGTGCTTTGAGAACAGAGAATATTAACAACAAATTGAAAAATTGGAAATTTTTCTTTCTGTGCTTTAGTGCACATTATCATTTGATAAACTGGCAGTTTTAAAGGAAATAGCCAACAAGAAATAAATGAGGTTTCTTGTGAAAAAGTGTATGAAATTACCTTAACGCTCCCTCCTAAAACTGCTATTAACAGACTCTTTTCCCCTGTCTCTCCTCTGCAGTGGTTTGGAGACTTGGTCACGCCAGTGTGGTGGGAGGATGTGTGGCTGAAGGAAGGATTTGCCCATTTCTTTGAGTATGTTGGAACTGACTTCCTTTTCCCAAAGTGGAATATGGTAAGTTTCTAACGGCTCATCCATAACAAATTAGTGGTGCACACTCTGAAAAATTTTGTTGACCTGACCACTATGACATTCCAAGATATAAAATATTGCAGAACAAGAACATGAAATCCATTTCAAAATTATTTGACTGATTAACATTCTTGTTTGATTGGATAGCAGAGGTCATACTGAGAATTTTGGTCATTTTCAACTGACTAATGATTTTTCCCCATACTTCATTTTGATAACTGAGGTATAATATATGCTGATATGAAAGTACAATTCTTCAAATTATCAATTTACGTTAAGAGATACTGATGACAACATAGACAGGCTCTATAAATATTACCTATTGACAGCATTTTAATTCTGGTCTTGTCTGTAGCACGTTTGGTGAAAAACTGGCCGTGATGCAATCAGAAGTCACTTGACTTTTTACGGGCTAAATATTGACCAGCCCTCACAGAGGTTTGGTGTGGTGTCAAAAGATATTTTATGGCCTGGTCTGTCGTCACCCAGTGGATCGTGCACTTACATATCATCCCCATTGTTAGTTACTAGTCTTTGGATCTGTAAAAGCCATTATTGGCACCTCTGCCCATGGATACAATTCTGCCCATAGGGGATACTGTCTATTTTGGTCCCCTCGTTTCATGCATCACATGTTCACAAAAATGTACACTGCTGTACCTATCATTGTACAGCAGGACATTTCTGTCCATTTGAATAAGAAGAACAGTGTTGTGACAAAGTCTCCTGGTATGCTCTAGCGTCAGTGTTGCCTCCTTAGATTATGAACTGGGATGACCTAATCTGCACATCGTTTGTTTGTCTATGAAATGCCTGACTCATACCATTTTCACATCTGCAGCTTTTAGACAGCTGGAATGAAGTGCTTTGAGACAACCTTTACAAATGGGGTGAAGAACACTTCAGGTCTTCCTCTATTTTACTCTCAGCCATTCTGTACAGTCATGATTGAATAAGAGACACACTAATGTGACGGGTTAATGAAATGCACACATGTTTGATGGTTCCATCACAAGGGAATTAGCACACCAAACAGAGGCACAGATGCGTGGCACGGACTGTGATGGGATTTTAAAGAACAAATTGTTCCAACTGTTTAAATCTTTATTACGAGCAGTCTGTAGTCTGACTTCACATTCCGACTGTAACAAAATCTATAAAATGACACCTGTGATGAAGTTCACAGGTGTCATTTTATAATAAATAATAAAGAAAATAACCTAATTTCAAAAACTAGGAATGAACATCATTCCCCCCCCCCATAGAGCCCCTCGGTAGTTTTTATTAAGAACTTTCCATTTTCCATTTAACACTTTGTCTTTCTCCGTTGTTGTCTAAGCTCAGCTTTATAGATTGTGTTATTACCCAGCTATTTAATAGGACTGAGCTCTGAGAAGACATCTTTTATAAGTGGCTGCAAGCATTTATGAGTGTTGAAAAGCAGGATGTACTGCAATTTCTTGTTACAGCCAAATGTTACATCTATGTTTACTTCATATTTAGATGACATTCCACCTATCTGCTGATAGCTAAAACAGTTGAGTTAGTGCTGTCACATTGTGCCTCTTCAGCTTGTTGTATCTCCCTCATGTAATTATATCACCTATGTACTTTAATAGTATCTTATTATTTTGCACTATGTGGCTGTGATGTACCAAACTATAACCAGAAAGTTAGATCGTGGGAACATCTGAAGGTTTGATGGAAATTCTCAAGCCTTACAGCGAAGCATCTTCAAACAGATGACATTTGGTAGATATAACTCTCAGTTTAAATCTCAAATGATGTGTCACTGTTTGCATTTTTTCTTAACTATTTAACACAACACAACAATCTGACCTCAACATGCTGAGCACATGGTAACACGATGTACTCCCTGTCCTCCTCTATTTATCCATTTATTTATTTAAGGATTTATGTGTATTTATCCAGTTATCGCTTATATATCTCTCCGTGAAATCTCTCCTTAGGTCACTGGTCTGAGAGCAGCATCATGAAATCAGCAAGTGAACAAACGGTTCCTCTTCACTGTGTTAGTGCTGTCTCAGAGTAACACTACACTAGCAATCAACATAATGCTATTCCAAGAGAGACAAAGAACCCATCTGGTTGAGTACCAGTACTTAATGCAGCAGGATTGTGTGTGTGTGTGTGTGTGTGTGTGTGTGTGTGTGTGTGTGTGTGTGTGTGTGTGTGTGCGTGGAAGGGGGGTGGGTACTTGTAGCTTAGCTCATGAAATTAAATATACAGGCAGACCATCAGAATAACAAATACAACAGAGTGGCTCACTATTCAACATCACTGGTTTTGTTTGTTTGTTTTTGTTTTTGTTTTTTCATTCAGTGGACTTGAGCTTGGTTTCATTGTGATCTATGATACACACTTCTTTGTGTTGTTACTGTAGAGTTTTGATTTAGACTCACATTACGACCAGTTCCATATTCTGGCTATCAGTAGTAACTGCAGTCAATTACGTATTTATTTTATGAAATGAACTTACATTGAGCTGGGGCGCTATTTCTGTCCCAGAGATACACCTCAACCCTCATACACCACATACTCATATTCACACACAAATGTTTAGGTGAAGTTTCAATACATGGGTTTTTGTGGCTAGCAGTGCACGCTGTATGGGTGACTGGAAGATGAAGGATTGCCGAAAAGCAGGAGGATCATAAACCAGGTGCTGATAACTGCCAAGCTGCCATCATTAAAATGCTACTAAATGATTTTAGTCTTACTGTCAAGGGAGCGGTGTTGTACACTGATAACTCTGATGAACTTGGTATCACCCAGAGAGATTCCAGACAGCATACGGGCAAACTCTGAAAAGGAAAGTTCAAAACTCTTGAGTTATAGAGAGGCACTATCTCTGCCTTAGCTATGTACTTTACCCTTGATACTTTGTGTTCTAATTTGGTTGAGTGCACTTTCAAGTCAGTAGCAGTGCCAGATGCCAGATAAAATATCTTCGCTTCGTGTAAACAATGAACAGGATACCCTCACAAAACCTGGTTCGTATGCTCATGTCTGTATGTGTGGAGTGCAGTGCTGCAAGCCTATCTGGACACGTGATGTCAGCCAAGCAAAGTACCACTCAAAAAAGGTCATTTTGGGGAGGAATGAATCTTTCACATCTGAGGGCCACTAATAGACACACTTGACTGGCACATAGATAAGAGGTTATCATGGATCCCCTGGCTCTGTGCTGTTGATGATATTGAGTGCGAGCAGAATGGGAGGTAAGTTAGGGCATGGAAGGAGTGTAATGCTCACTTGGCTGAGTGTATCTGTCAGCACGATTAATGGGCTGAAGGTCTGCTCACTTGTTTGTGACTGCATCTCCCATGAACATCTGCACTGTACTTTTTTTTTTTTTTTTACGTGATATATTGGCCCTCATCTACACATATGCCATATAAGTTTGTCCTTGATGCCCCTTAGAGGAACTTGCCAATTCACTGAGCAGGTCCTAAAGCTCAGCACAAAAAGGAGTCAAATTGTGTCTCATTTGTGACTCTTTGGTCAGTGTGAGCTGTGATCTTTGCCCTTGTCCACCGTTGTAAGATATGAAGGCAGGGAGTTGACGTTGTTCAGTAGCAAGTAAGATAGAATGCAAATGAAATATCAGTTGCAGTGTTGAGAGGCCTGTTGAGAGCACATATGGTCCAGATGGAGATTCCTCTAATGGCACTAATTTTATAGCGCTGTTATGTGACTTCTATAGCATCAACACTGCCTAGCCAGCTGGTGCATTTCCATAGCCCTTCTTTCTTCTTCTCTCTCTGTCTCATGCAAGCCTTTCATTGTGTGTTGGATGGATTCACTCGTGCGCTTATTAAGCAGAAGCACTAGGGTGCTGAAGCAAATCATGTTCATACTCATAACATTTCAATGGAAATACAGCAAAATGTGTAAAGTTAAAAAAAAAATTGATAATGCAACTTACTCTTACCTTGGTATCAAATGAGCATCCATCAAGCATGATTTTTGTAACGAGTGTTCTTGTTTGATATGGGACAGTTTGATTTTTATTAATGAGGACACAGACTTCCAAACTGATTCAGATGATTTTGGTAATTGCACTTGAATAGCTACTGTAAATACAGAGAGATAGAGAGAGAGGGGGGGGGGGGAGAAACAGAGGGAATGAGACCGACAGAGAGAGCTGAAGAGAAACTGGTTTTGTATTAGACCATTAAGCAATTGTAATTTCTTTCTGTATTGCTGCTTTATCCAGAGGTAATTGTACCTTGAAAATATTTCCATTAAAAGTTATTTCACCCTACATTTGCTGGTTGTTTTTTTTAAAAGTAATGAAAAGTAGATGATTCATACCAAGGGACTCGTTCATTTATTTCAGAGCCAGTTTAGAGTGTTTCGTGCCACGAGGGAATATGGTGAGACGGGAGCCAACAACTAGGGATCAATTTTAGGATCTATGGAAAGTAAACCTCCTTAATATTGATTTGTGTGTTCTTCCTGTTGATTTACTAAGTCCATTTTGTGCTGTTCATCTAATTTCATCAGTATAGATTATATTTCTCTCCCTCTATATTTTAGCCCTCTGTCAGAGCAGACATGGTCATTCTTTTTTTCTGTATTTTTTGTCTTTTGGTATCTCATTTGCTTGAAAGAAAATCTGTGATGTAACATACATTAGATATTATGGATAAATGTAGTACATCTTTATTTTTTTGTGGTTGTTGACCATGTCTAATATTGCTTTTGAGTATTGGAGTGTTGGGTTTAGAGTCATGAGTCACAAGAGAAACACATGTTAACCCTCTGACTGGCTTAAGCTTACCCTTAAGCTTCGTTATATTGAATGTGTTATCACTGAAAATATTCTTCTTGAAATATTTAGAGGGATTTTTCTTATAGGTTCTCAGTATACAATCTTTACTTTTTTATTGTTGAAATCCAGTAGGAACCCTATATTAAGCTACAAATCTCTGACGTGGGCAACTTAGCTTCTGCCAGTACAGAGACAGGACACAATTATTTGGAAAACACTTGGTCTCGCTCCTGTTAGTATGAAACGACAATGATGAAGTATCAATCAGATTTAACACAATATGGAAGGCAGCTTTTATTTGGATATTCAATTTCAAAAGAGCCACCCCATTAAAGACATAGTAATCTATGTTATATTTCAATGCATTTTATGGAAAAGGAGAGTTTTGACGAAAAATATGGAAAAATGACCAAGTGTTTAATTGACAAAAATGTATAAGGTATCAGCATGGAACTTAGGTGATTGTTATAATTGGCCCATATACTGTATCAAAAAAAGTGAACATCCCCTAAGTTGGAGCAACTCCAACGTCATCACACATGTCAGAACCACCTGGAGATATCAGTTGGCATTAAAGGTGATCTAGTGACTCATTGTAGAATTTACTGTTCATATGCTGTTTAGTGTAGGGACTGCTGATGATGTGTGCTATCCATTGCTCAGATGCACCTGGTGTTACCTGTACATTTTCAAGCATCTCTGATTACAAGAATTGTTTCTGACACCTGTGCCTAAGAAACAGGAACAACACCTCATAGAGATCAAAGCATCCAAAGTTATTATCTCACATTTATTAAGTAACAGAGAAATCATTAGATGGTTATGCCTTAGAGGATGTAATATTTTTTTTCGAAATGTTTATAGTCAAATCACGCGCTGAGTCTTTCTGGATGGGCTTTGCCCTCAGGGGTTGGCGAGGTAGTCTCTTTTTATTGAAAGAATAACTTTGTTGTGCTTGGTGATTTAATTAATGGCATATTTGTTTCGGGATGCATTTGGTAAATTATTTGCTTGAGTCCAAATCCCCTGATTAAAACATACCATTCTCCTGGATTAATGTCTTAAACTGGATTTTTAATCAAGCTGCCAATACAGTAATGAGAAGGAATTTTTCATACAAAGGATATAATGAACTTTATAGCATCAAACGCAAACTTGTTTTTAAGACTCAAACGGCAGTTTCAGTGTTGTCAGTGGTTTTTCTGAAGTAAGACGGCTGTAAAAAAGAAGAATAGAACTATCCATGGCATAATGGTTGATCCCAAACCTGTAAGGCCAAGATGAGAGCATTTAGTATTTCCTTTAGCACAACCGAAGCTCCTCTCCGTTAGAGTGGGTCCCATTGGGAGACAGTACTACGGCTATGAGAAAATGCCTTTGGCTCTCAGTGTGCCTGTTAAAAACAGACTGGTGAGGGCACACAGTCTCCAGATGGAGCAGCTTCAGCTTTCAGCTCTGTTTCCTTCTTCTGACCTAGCCTGAACCTTGCCATGCAGGCCCCCTCTCCTGATAAATTATGCCCTTAAAAGTTTTTCTGTAAAACTTTATCATAGTGTGGTGGGATTTTGGAGGTCAAAAGCTTCTTGTTTTTTTTTTTTTTCTTTTGTATTGTTTTGTTTCTTTGTTTTGTTTTGTTTTGTTTTGTTTTTCTTTAAACCTGATGCGATTTAGAGTTCAAGACTGAAAGTATAAGCGCACGGAAGTTCTTTAAAATGATTGAATTCCTATGATTTTAAAGCATTTTAAAAAATTTTTGCTTTTTTTTAAAAAAAAAAAAAAAAATTTCCAGCTGGGTTATTCCTCTGCATTTATTTTTCCCTGTACTTCACTGAAAAATGCTCAGAAGGACCCTAAAGTCAGAGTAAATATTCTGTTTTCTTTCAGAGCTCAGAGATTGCACATCTGTGGAAAACAACAAAGAAAATGTGTCAAATCTCTCTCTCTCTCTCTTTCTCTTTCTCTCTCTCTTTCTCTCTCTCTCTCTCTCTCTCTCTCTCTTCCTCAGGAGAAGCAGCGTTTTCTGACTGATGTCCTGCATGAGGTGATGTTGTTGGATGGGCTGGCCAGTTCCCACCCTATCTCTCAGGAGGTGTTTGAGGCCACAGACATCGATAGAGTCTTCGACTGGATTGCCTATAAAAAAGCAAGTTCATTTCTGATATACTCCTCAATGAAATTCCTTATCTGACCCCTTGAGGACTCAATACAGTAGTTGAAACTGAGACTGATGTTAGCACCGTCACTGTTTTCAGATAGGTATATTTCTGTGTAGTTAATAGGGCTTTTGAAAGTCATGCCTCCCGCCCCCCCAAAATTGATTAACACCCAAGGTTCCGTAAAAGCGCAAGTAAGTTCCTGGAATAAACCTTGAATTACTCTGTCTGCAGGCTATCTAAAATGAAACAACTTCACTTTCAAGTTGTCCTGCAGAGAAAAACAGTTAAATAAAAACATTTTTTTGTATTCAGTTGAAGAAAGAGAAATGGTTTGAATTAAGGTACTAAGAAGCATGAGCCTTGGGGGAGTGGTGGCACAATAACAGCTCAAATCTCTTTAATTATCTCTGTCTCAAGATAACCAACTTTATGTAACCCACTGAAGCAAGCTAGCTTATCCTCAGACTCCAGATGTCTGAGAACTAATGCAAGATTTGGATAGTAATTAAAAATGCTGGTCAACCATTCTTGTCCATTTATAGCATGGCAGCATTTGGTTTTCTTACTTCAAACATATCTTTGTCATTGTTTCATTGTTTCAATCAGCCACATCAGGAGTACAACATTTCAAAATATTGGTAGATATCCATCTCAGAAACGCTCTCCTTTGTTACTGTGGTGTGAGGGCGGAAACTCTTTGGAGTTGACCTATCTCACACCGCAGCAGCCCACCCATCTGAAAAGTCCACCCGCATTGCCAGCCATGTCAGTCACGGTGCTGTTGGTGAGGCTCTCACTCGGAGCCCGGAGCTCACTTATCTCTCTTCACTTAGACCTTCTGTGGACCCTGAGTACTCCAACTCAGCCACAGGATCAGTTGTGCCCTCACACTAAGAAGGGACAACACTAGCAACTGTAGATTGAGTAGAGATGAGAGAGGGACAAAGAGTAGGAGGATTTGGAGCATTAGGACTGATATGATTTCACCTCACGCTGAGCTCTGATACCAGATGGGTTTTGTGTTTAGACTCCATACAATACATATCTGACATAAACCTGGATTTGTCATATCCTGTCTGCAAGAGTTTGCTTTGGTAAATGCAGCTTTCCTTTGTACCTATGCATTGCATTACATTACAAGTATAGTTGTATAAGAAGCTGTCATGTTATGTTTTGTTCATTATGGAGCGGTGCTAAGTCACTGTTATGAAGGAAGAACATTTTAATATTACCAATTTAATATTGCACAGCTTTATCCCTCCTTGGCTTTGTTAAACATTTATTGGCCACACCATTGATGAGAGAAGAAATCAGACTGAGATGGACCTGAAGTTACTGTGTTGTTTAATTACTCTTTACTTTCCTTCTTTAGGGGGCGGCCCTTATCCGGATGTTGGCTAATGTCATGGGACAACTAGTATTCCAGCGGGGTCTGAATGTGAGTCTTTGAATCTCTCTCTCTCTCTCTCTCTCTCTCTCTCTCTCTCTCTCTCTCTCTCTCTCTCTCTCCCCCTTACCCAGTCACATTAGTGCATAATGTCACATCTTTCCAATATTTTTTACTTCACTAAATAATGTAATATAATTATATATCAGGCTAATTAAGACATTTGGCTAAGTGACATGGTTTTATTGAAATGGTAGGAGACTACATACAACCTATCTCTGTAAATTTCTGTTTGAAAACATGTTTGATTTTAAGAAAATCAGTGGATTGATAAGCCATAAGAACAGCATTGAAAACTGTTTTCTGCTGTATATGTTATTTAGCTTTTGCTGAGTTTCACATCTAGCCCCTCAAGTGTGGACCAAATGAAATGAAAGATTGCCTCCGACTTGTGGGGCATTCAACTACAGAGTTCTGAGTCATTTTAGAGAGCACAGACTTTTATGTTCCCTCTTACTTTGCGGCACCTTTTGGCTTACTGTGCTTAATCATGTAGTATGTACTGTATGTATATTAGAAAATTATGCATATGAGGAAACTGTGTTTGTGAATTATGCATAATACATTTTAATTATGGTTTTTATTGAATTACAAGATGTTCCATACTACACTTTTTACCGACTTCCGTGCTTATAAATTTTTCAAAGGTGTTCTGACCTATTTTCATTTATTTAATCTCCACATCTTCTTCATGGAAGACAGTGAATGCACACCTCTGTTGAGTGGAGCAACGTAATTGCAGCTCAGGGCATGAGTAGTGTATGATATAGACAGTTTTGAAAAAATGATTTTCTTGACAAACATGAAAGGTGTTAGCCTTTATAAATTGATCTGTCTGTTCCAAATACTGTTTTGACAAGTACTTTAACATGAGCGTGCTAGTAGTACTTTGTCACCATGAGCCTTATACCGTATGCATAAAAATGGAGAGAATTATACAACAAGAAAAGCTGGTTCAATCTGATATTCCTGCTAAAACACCTAAGATCAAAGAGGTTTTTAAGAGCGTTTCCTGAGTGCACTGCTGGAGATTCTAAATTGTGTTCTATTACGTGGTCCAGCTCTAGAATAGTTGTTCTATAATTTCAGTCCCATTCTGAAGTACATGTATCACACGATTGGCAAATCAGTCTCTCTTATTTGAATTAAAACGTGCTTTTTACAGTGTAAGGATGAATGTCCACTGCTTCTGATTAGAACTCTGACCACGACTGGAGTGGAGATCAAAAGTAAAAAAGCCCTTGATACTAGAGAAAAGAGGGGGGTGACACTCTTTGGTTTAGTCAGGATTGCACTTCTGATTCCCTGGTGTGCATTCATTGATGAGGGCTATTTACAAAACCAGTCTGTTTTTAAGAAGACAACATACTTTTGAAAAGAAATTAGGTGCTGGCACTAAACTCAGTTCTCTTATGAACCGGGGCTGTTTTGCTTTTCTCAGACGTGTCTGTGATATACAATTCATTTTATATTTAATAAGACTTAGTTCTCCTCTCTCTCCACCTCTGTCTCTCACTCGTACAACCACTCACATAAACATGCACACTGACTGTCTGGTTGAAACTGGTGAGGACACTGGTGAGATTGGCTGAACTCCATTACTTGGCTGTGCCTCTATCCAGACAGGTGCACCCTACACAGTGGCAACCGCTTAAACCACAGAACGGACTGAGATGTCCTGCCAAATTACAACACGCCATGAGAATTCTCAATCAAGCAAAGGAGACAGTGTTGAGGAATATGTTCCTCTTCTATGAAGGATTATAATTACAAGAGAATGAAGAAGATATCAAAGCCAAAGGCAGACAAAGAAAGACTCTGCATAGCGATGGTATTGAGAATCCCTGTGTTTACAGGAAACTGTTAAATACAGTTATTAAACCGCAGTCTTGAGAAGCTGCTAAAGAGTTCTTAAACTGTTCCTGTTTTGGGACGTTGTGTTTATACAGAGGTTCCCAACAGTTCTGAAGCACTTTGCTGAATTAAGAAGCAGTGTAGGCAAAAATATTCAACATGTTAATTCACCCATATCAGCAAAAATGAAACTCCCTCTTCTGTCTTCTCCCTATAGCCTGGCAGGGGGGCTTTTCATTGGGTTTTTAAGCTTCTCTCTTCCCATGATTTTCTGCATAATTAAAGCCAACAGACAAGCTGGTGTGGAGAATGCTTAAATGAGAGACTAAGGAAAGGAGAAGTCATGGAGTAGTTGACACCCTGACCTCAATTACTGCTTTCTCTCCTGCCGAGGGTGTCTTCTAGCTGAGCGCTTTCTCTCTCCCTTACTTGAATGTGAGACAGAGCTGTAAATACAGGTGCTTTATAATAGGACCCGAGAAATAAATGAATAATAATTTACTAACAATAACAATATAATTCCAAGTGTTGTGCTGTGCACTCTAGTCTGATTTCAGGTGACAGGGGTATGACATTATTTCAGTCTTGAGTCACAATCAATTGCTTGCAAATTGTTTTCCACATCTCATCATAATAATGTTT
The DNA here is from genome assembly GCF_902362185.1 of Chanos chanos. Lineage (NCBI taxonomy): Eukaryota > Metazoa > Chordata > Actinopteri > Gonorynchiformes > Chanidae > Chanos > Chanos chanos. The sequence goes on from NC_044495.1 coordinate 18,706,856, forward strand.
GTAGAACTGTTTATGAAATTCGAAAGTGATAGAGCATAAGTTCCTGTCATGGAAATCTGGACAAGTCTTTTTCTTGCCTTAAGGATGCAGAAACTTTAGTGTTTTCAATGTATCATCATCCTTAGAATGCAATTGTATGCTCCAGGGTGCTTACTCCACAGAATCCATCTAGCAAACTAACTTTTGTCAGCTCTTTGAAGATCCCCTATGAATGAGAGACAGAAGGCCTCTGAGTTTGCCTCTGGCTTTGTGGGCCTATAATGTGTTTTAAAAACAGATGAAATGGCCAGATGCTCCTCAAATTCAATTTAAAGACATTATCAAAGCCCTTACAACTGACAAAAATGGCAAAGCAACAGCACAACAGCAGTCCTTTGTCAACTTTCTCTCTCTTTCTCTCTCTTTCTCTCTCTCTCTCTCTCTTTCTCCTGCTCATCACGTTTTCTCACCTCTTCCTAACATAATCTCGTTCTCCTTTGCTTTTTAATGTACAGTGGACGTAAACACAACCTCTCCAAACAATTTACCTCAATTGCCTCAAAATGACTTTCCTAAACACAAAACTGTATACATATTTCTCTTTAAATCAGTTCGGAGGCAGCTTATTTAGATGGATGAATTATGAATTATTTATACAGCATTCTGCCTGTTCTGAAAGAGCTGCAAGCACAAAAAGCAATTACATAAGGGGAGAGAGCGATCAATCTTTTGATTTTCTTGCTAAGCTATTTGAATATGCTGCATCATGGGATGAGGTCAGATTTGCGTGTAATATCCGATTAACCAAACTTATAGCATTCCCGCCTGTCCAGAAGAGTGTCATAAGGAAATATCAGCCAGCCTCTCCGCTGAAATTAGACTATAAAAAAAAATTAGACTCATGACCAATCCCAGAGAGTAATCCAAAACCATCTCAGCATGAGCGGATGTTGTGCGTTTATTTGCTTTCACACTGTAAAAAGAATATTTGTGCCTTGTGCTGCGTATTTGTTGCATTAGGCATTAGGTCACAGCAGCAAATAGTGGCTCCCTCACTGAATCAGAGTCTAAGGCCACATACACTAAACATATGACAAGAAAACTGAAATGGGCTCGGATGCCTCTCTGCTGGTTATGCAAATGTATGGATATCAGCAACTTCTTTTCCATGTAAACAGCCAAGTAAATTTCTGTACATGTGTATGAACAGATGATGTGTGACTGAAAAGAGGTGTACGTGCATGTAATTATACTATCAGATCGACTGTAAATCAGTTTTATTGCTGTATGTGAATATATATTTGTACTGACACAAAACACAGCCTGAAAATTTCAAGAATTAATTAATTCAGTTACTTTTAGAGCTGCTTTATCAGAATTTATTCTTTGTCTGTAATTGACACTTGTTTAAAACACGCTCAGACAAGATGAGGCAAGTTTATTGTTCATTTAATGTTGCAAACATTAATTCCTCCATATTTATAAATAATCTTTAATGTAGGATAATAGGACAATGCTTTCACCTGGTGTCATACATCTGAGCCAGATAACATTTAATTGCCTCTTTATTTGTCATTATGCTAATGGAGGCAACGTAGTGATCATTTAAGTAAAAGAGATTAAGTGAAACATTCTGATAAGTGTACTTAATGTTATGTGTTCCATGAGAAGTGTTAAGTCATATGGGAATTGTTTTCTCCCCACATTTTTATCTAAATATTTGAAATTGAGCTTAGTGAAGTTAACTGAACCCCAATGCCTCTTTCATACAAACTCCTGTGATGTTTAGATTTAATTTACTCTTTGCCAATTATCAGAAATCATCATTGTCAAAATGACGCCAAAAACCACTGATAGCCAGTCCTCAGGCACAACTGAACCTTCTAGTCATCTAGCCTAAAGGCAGCTGTCAACCAGTGGGACAGAAAGAGAGTGAGAGAGAAAGACAGACCAGAAAACACAGTCTAATCTATAATTAAACTAAGACAAAATAAACAAAGATATAGGTCAGAAAGAGCACCAGGTTTCTGCTGCCTGTCTAGAGCTATTTTTCTAGTTTTTTGTCACCTCCACAGAGCATATTTCAGGCTAATAGTAACTGCAGGGGGACATGTCACTAATATTTTGTGTAAAGACTCACCAAGGTTGCGTCTTAGAAGCCTAAAATTATTCCTTCACTTTGTAAAAGTCTGTCAGACTAAGAATAAGCTTTCTTTGAGTGTTTCAAACAACAGCAAGAGGTAAAGAAGAAGTAAGAAAGTCTCTCTGTGGGGCTTAATGCTCTACTGTGTCATGACAGTCTGATTTGCATCCGCACTGCAGGTGGCTAAATTCCTGAGAATAAGGGGGCAGAAGTGTATTTGTCTGAGGACTGAAGTCATGGTCTTTCAAACATGATCTGGCTCTCATGTTTGGCCTAAGGAAGGATTCTCAGCTGCACCATCAGATTGAATGCTGATGCACACTCTGGGTTCTGACTTAAGTCACTGGTGCATACCTGAGTCATTGAGGCTGGAGTAGTGTGTTAGACGATGGTAATAAAGACATTCAGCTTCTTGTGTTTTTTTTAGAGTTAAACTTTATTTTGAAATGTTAACTGTCTTATTAGTAAATCACTGGATGACCATGTATGTTGTTACCTCGTTTTAAGTTCGGAGGATATGATATTTTGCAATAATTTATCTCTTATTTGACCTGAAGCTTCTCAAATGTTTTTGGAGAAAGCTGTATCACAGAGATGGCCACTGGGAACTCATTACTTCCGATTCTGACGTCTTCTTTTGAGTTGAAGGTTCAGCTTTTTTAGTGTGTGTATGTGTATTTTATAAAAAGTACTCCTAAGGATGTCTGCAACTCTTGTTTACTTTAGCAATAGTGAAGGAGCGTTTCTGTAGGTCATTAATTTTTTATTCATGTTTTGTGGGTATTTCTTTCATTACAATGTATTTGGCTCATCCAGTGTGCTGGTCTTCATTTCCTTCAAGAAATTCTGCTCAAGTTTTTTTTTTTTTTGTGGAAAATTTATTCACTCATGAAACTCCACAAAAAGCTGTCCTGTAACTGGCCTGATTTAGTGTCTTTTCCAAACTAGTAACCAATCACACCAAAATAGACATGCCTAATCATGTACTGCATTGATTATGCATTGACTAATTAAATCAATGCTGACATAGAACTATAAGTACATGTTCCACAAGTCAACGTTACTTTATTTCATGCTGAACTAAAAAAAAATCCAAAACATTAAAAATCAAAAACGTTGGCACGTCTTCATTTGTCTGTTGCAGGATTATTTGATGACACACATGTATGGTAATGCAGCGAGGGACGACTTGTGGAACAAGTTCTCTGAGGTAAGAGTTTCACATGCCACTTCTTCTAAGTCCTGTCATGTAGAAGGTACTGACCACTGGCAAACATCAGAATAAGGCCAGCTAGTGAACAAACTTGCAGTTTTTGGGACAAAAACTATTTTTGTTCTTTTACATTCTGTATCTGAAAGACCTAACACCCATAAGTTCTGAGATATTTCTACATATAGGTCATGCACTGTGGCACTCAGTCATTGGTACTCAGAACTGCTCAGCCATTAGGTACACAGTCTATTTTATGCTCATTTAGTTTGACTCCAGTTGGTGACATGTGTTCAAGATCAACCAGATAAAGAGGACTCTTCCTTGAAAATTGCACACTGGCTGGAGTGTAATTAATACATAGGTTTGAACATGATTTGGATCTAGGTGTTTGACCAATTTCATGTTAAATTGGACACGAGGAAAAGGCAGTGATGAATACAGATCAAGGGTAAGCAGCCATTAAGGGGGCCAAGCAAACTGGTTTGTATTGATAGGTGCAGTGGAAAAACACTACGGTATGATCAGACCGCACAGACTGCAGACAACCATTTTGATTCAGTCCACATTATAGAATCTACACACTTTATTTCCCATTATTTGGATCTGTGGCTCATGAGAGGATTTTCCTTTTTTAAAGGTCCAAACAGCAGAATGTATTAAATGAGAACATATATATTTTTATATCAGTTTTCATGGATCTGTGTGTCAGAGTGGAGTAAGGCTATTTCAAAATGTTAAATTTTGCATGTGTGCTGTAGTCCCACCTGTAGTCCAAATGCAATGTGGATTTAAGGAGTGGCACTTACCTGCAGTTCGTTGTGCAAGGTTTGATGTTGATTAGATAAAAATGATTTTAAAAAAAGTGTTAGGTATCTGTTTGGCATTATTTAAAATCGTGGACACACAGTAGGGTGAACAGACTTGACCAGTAAGGAAATTTGTTGAGCAGGAACTGACATATTACAACATCAAATTTTGAGTTGTTGTTTTTTTTTTTAATTTAGGTTAACCTGAGCAGGGGTTGTGTTATCAGTGGTAAATCTGTTCAGCCCAGGCTGGTAAATGTTTCTGCCCAGTTTTCCTTCTTTAGATTAAACACAATGGCAAGGATCCCTTTCAAAATCTGTTATATTTACAAAGTTACTGTATGAGAGGCCTGTAGTAGGTGTATTCTGAGTTTGCCTCAATTAACATGCCTGTCAGATTTTATGAGTTTTTGTTGAGTGGAAGTGTTTGAAAAAGCTATTCTGAAAAGAGGAAGACTTCATGTCTGCTGCTCCACTGCTCCACTGTTCCAGTACAGATTCCCTCTACACCTTCAAACACAGCACTGGCCTTATGAGAGTAATGAGCTTATGACAGTTTTGTTGCAGTTTTGGTAAAAATGTTTTCTGATGAACATATATTGCTTCGAATCAGGTCAAACGTCTATGTCATGGAATGAAAGTTGGTCCGTGGAAAAGTAATAGGTCACTTGGGTTTCTTTTCTTTTTTTTTCTTCTTTTTTTTCTTTTTTCTTTTTTGCCATGTGAATACCTTAGAGGAGCAAGAAGGATGTTCCCTCTCCAGGGTAAAAAAGCAGGTGTGTTGTTCTCTTCTCATGTTTGTCTCTGCGCCTCGCCAAATTGTGCTCAGGGACCATGAGACGTACAGCTGATAAATAATAGAGACAGTATCCATTCCAACTGAGTCTGCTAAACTTAGGCATTTGATATCTAGCCATAAACCATGTGGAGCAATTCAGGTGGGGAGCTAACTTGCTTGACTGCATATGAATTGAGTGTACTTTGAATTTTTCACATTTTAAGAAGATTATGCACAAATTCTAAAGAGTTATTATCAGTTAACCAGATCAGAAGGGTAAGTATAGCACACACTGATATACTCTGATCTGATTCTCCTCTCCACACGTTGCGCAAGAATGAAAATCTTTTCATGGGACTGACCTTGACCCATGGAGTGCCCTTCAGTTCTCAATAACCATTTCTGGCGCACTGGCAAACGCAGCATTAGTATCTTCTGACATGCCATCATTTTATGAATACTTATATTCTCCGTATTCGTTAGCTATTCACAAAATCCAATTTACTTTAACAATATGTCAGCTCTTCACACACATAAAGCCCATTGTTAAGCCCAGAAACCGTGGCAATCCCAAACTCTTTTCATTTTAAGCATTTCTCTTAGAAGAGTCATAACTCTTCCTCTGAAAGGAGTTTGGAATGTGTAAGCGTGTAGCTGATCTAACCCTGGCCAGCTTCTTGCACACTTGTTGGGTTTAAAACAAATTATTGGGTATTATGCATTGAGTTCCTCCATGAACATTGTGCTCTTAGGTTTTTTTCATTTCTGAGTTGGAAATTGAAAAATGAAGATAAAAAATATTGACTGAAAAATGAATTGTCAGATTCCAGGCATGACACATTATTTGCAGGTCAACAAGAGGGGACATTTGTATTGATTTCAAATGGGAAATAGTTACAAGTTGGATGGTGACATTTGATTTTTCACTGAATAATTTGAAGCATTCAAAATCTGAAGCATTTTTAAATATATGTTTTAGACAAAGCTGCATCACCTAGGAAATGACTTAAACATTTACTTAGACTAATTTTAGTCATGCTGAGAAATTGTCTCTGCAATGTTTTATTCATGTTTGAGTGTTCTTCAAACAAGAATTTAAGCCTTGAATTTATCGTCATTTTGCAGTCTGAAATAAGTATCTATTACTATGGCTGAGTAAAAATAGTTGTCAGGAGACTCAATCCTACAACAGAGTCCAAATCGTGTAAGAAAGGAGTTTTAATCTCAACTGTTTCATTTAATTCAATTTTGCCTGTAAAACTTAGAAATATCTTTTTGATTTTAAAATAGCCTGTTTAGAATTGAAAAATGAATGACAGAATATATGCTGAAACACCATGCTTTAATACTCTTTTTCAGAGTGCTTCAGTTGAACATTCTCTAGGATCATGTTACATGTGATGTAATGTATATAACTTTTGATATCTAGCCCATAGGCAACACTCAGAAAGTTTAAGATTGAGCTATTTTTAGTCTTTTGCCCCCCCCCCCCCCCAAAAAAAAGACATTTCGTTTTGTTTTTTTGTTTTTTTTGTTTTTTTTCTTGCCATGGCAGAATATCCCATTTGTTGTGGGTGTGGGACCGCTACATGCTTGTCTGATCTGGTCAAGTTAATGTTGGCCATGTGTAAGTGACTGTGACAGTCCCCTTTGATGCCTGCCCCCCAATCCACCCCACCAACACCACAGGTCCACCAGGTACAGCAACACGCACTCAGGTCTTTCCAGGGGGGCACACCAGCATCAGTTATTCTTCTCCATTTCAAACAGCACATTCATCTCAGCTCCAATGAATATGAAATTACTTTTCTACTAGGAGAGATGGAGATGGACACTGGACAATAAAAGGAAGGTTTATTGAATGGATGCTGAAAGTATATTGTCAGACAAACTTGACAGGTTGCCAATAGCTACTAAAATTTTAGTGTTCAAATTCAACTCCAGAACATTAATTTATTTTGAAGGCACCTTTCGTTGGATTGTCTATTTAGTATTTGGTAGATTTACAGTAGCAAAAGTACAATATTAACTGGTGCTTATTGTATTCTCCAACAACCCCCCCCCCCCCCCCCCCCACCACCACCCTGTTAGCAAGTCCATCTTAATAAGCTGTTAACTTTGCAGAGAACAAATTTGATTGGTCCATGTAGGAAAACACTTTTAGCCCCAGTTGCTGTGTACTTCAGTATTCTAAGGAGACATTAAGTAGCTAGAAATAATCAGCGTTTGATGTCCTGTGGTAGTTCTTGCTTGAGTAATAGAAGAGCAGAGAAAAGTTTGATTATCTTTCTGGTCTTTATACTTTTTCAATTAAAGTGGTGTGTTTCACATCTAGGATTATTTTGGGACATTCTCACTTGCCAGCAAAGAATAATTTTGGATCTTTGTTAATCAACCATAGAAGCTCTTTTTCTGACTCTGTAGGCTGGTAAGTTACACTGAATTACAGAGATGTATAGGGGAACAATTCAGGGAGACTTGTACCTCCTTTATCACAGCAGGGTGACCCACTCTGTGTTCACACATCTTTTTGTGCCAGGTTAAAGCAGAATGTTGACACTGTAAATAAACCAGCCGGTGTTTATTCTTAATTCATTTTTGGTGAAAGGAATGCCTTCATTGCTTGTGATCCATTAATCTTTCTTAAAAAAATTTAAACATTTTGGTTGGTACTTTGTCTCTCATTTGATGTCCTAGTCTGATACGCTTAAATTTTGGTACTGTTATTTGACAAGATTGTTGCCAGCTATGCTCGTGCTGTGTGGTGCTGTGCAGGCTGCCCCTGATTCCAGTACACAGTAGCTGTCTGCTCTGTAGAGGCCTGGGCACTCCAGCTGTGAGTAGCTCAGTCAGGCCATAAATCTCTGATTAGCTTCCTGCTCCCTCCCCTCAGATTTCTCCTCAGTTTCCGTCATGCAGAAGTTGCTGCTTGATTGCACTTCAGTGTAGAAAATCCTTAGGCAGTAACTATGGTGTTTTCTGCAAGTCCATCTGTAATGTTCGACTTACTTCAAGTTTAAATAATTTGCTTCACAAGTCAGTGAGTCATTTGCTAAATAATTGATAGACTCACGGAGACACTCAATGTGTTGGTAAGGTCTGAGTAATGTCTTACCTGCTGACTGTCACACTTAATGACTGCGTATGTGACTGGCCAACTGATTTATTAAAAGACTGACTTGCTGGCTGACTACAGGAACCGACAAGAGTTTACCGACTATCTGACACATTTACTGATTGACTGTCAGATTTTATGACTCTGCATTGGTTATTCAAATGAGTACCAGATGTGAATATTTAATAATGTATATATAACTTTGAATGGCTACATATGATAAATGTAGAATTGTTTGAAAAATGAAAACACATACGTGTATGCGTGTGTAATGACACCCTAAATAATAAATATTACAAGAATGCAAAACTAATAACAGTACCGTTGTTATTCTTTCTTTTTTTTTTCATCTCAGCGCTGATGTTATATTCTATGTAACCCAAAGCATAGTATGGAGAGCAAACACTTTTAAATTTATACATTTCTTAAAACTTTTATTCGGTCAGATTTTTGGGCACAAGAATAGTCAGGCTGTAAATAAATGATGTGTTTTCAGGGTTTTGTAGGTCTCATATGGTTTTTTCAAGTAGTTTTATTTGACTAATCTAACTAATAACCATGCATAATATCTGCTATTAATTTGTGTTATTGTGTTTTTCCACTTCCACGTTTGAACACGATGGTCTGTGATGTCCTTTGACACAGGCCATGCAGAAAGAGGGGAAGGACATTAACATTAAAGAGGTGATGGACCGCTGGACGTTGCAGATGGGCTACCCCATAGTCACCATCAGCAACAATGAAAGCCTGGAAAACACCGTCACCATTACCCAAGAGCACTTTGTCTATGACATGGATGCCAAACTCCACAACCCAGAACTGTTCAACAAAAGGTATTATGATTCTTTTATTTAGTTGCGGGTTCCAGTTCAAAAATTTTGATTATTAAAATATCTCTGCTGAACTTTAAGTATTTGAAAAAAAAAAACTGCGTCCTGTATTGTACGCCCGCAATGAAATCATCCACTAGAAACCTTGCCCTTTGTGATCAGATATACTGAAAAGTGTGTCTGAAAACAAAGAGTGAGACAGTGATGCTGAGGAAAAAGTACAGACTTACAACAGGCCATGCTCTGGAGGAGAGGTCGATATTTGGGCGGGAAGAAAATAAGCTGAAGGCACTGCTAATCTGTAAAGGACTACCTTTGTCATGAACACAACAGTAGTTAATCAGAGCAAGCCTGCCAGTCAGTGCCTACCATAGCATGTTTGTGCATGTGAGCTAACAGGCAAGTATTGATCTGGCCCAGCATTTATTATTTAGCGACCCACGTGGACCCCTCACCTCCAGATGCCCTCTATCTGCTTGCCATGTTGCCATGGTGAAATGAGCCTGCCACTCGCAGATAGATTAGTTTAATCCCCCATTAAGGTGAGATGAATAATTCAGCATCGCCTCTGGACTAATTTGGAAAATCTCCCATTCTTATTTGAGTCTGCATGACTACAAGCACCACAGAAATCGACCTGGAATCTTAACCACTCTCAGTGTCTCCCAGAGTGTTAATTTGATCTGCTCCAAAAGTGTGTTTTCCTTTCTGGGTATTAGTACAGAAGTAACTCGTGTAAACATTAAGGATAATTCACACTTTTATTACATTGAGTGTTCACACATTAGTTCTATGGCAAGTCTGTACTGGTCATGCTTTGTGCCCTGTCTGTCTGTGTCCTCTTGATTAAGTCTGTGAGAGAATCCCATGTGTGTCATCCTCTAAATATGCGGATGTACCTTCATTCTTCATTTTACATCAAGTACAACTGTAACAGAGCACTGCTTAAGGAAGAAAGAAGGACATGTATAACTTATTTCTGCCTTTTTGTAGAGTAGAAAAAGTTTGCTTCAGTGCAGAGAATAAGCCAGTGAGGTAAAAAAAAAAAAATCTTTACTTAATGGTAGACCACTATCGTCTAATTTAGATAATCACACACCATGACTCCATATTGCTCTTGCAGCTTGCTTTTCATCAATTGTTTATGAGACCTGTTGGAAAATAAGACTCAAAAATACTTTCACTGCCTCCAACTCTGGCATCTCTATAAGGCAAACAGTGACAATGTTACCTGATTTTAACTTTGCCTTGTTCACAGCTGCCATGTAGGAGCCCAGGTTTGAAGAGCGCTAATAAACACTAGTTAACGAATCAACAGAAGAGCTATGCTGGGAGGGGAGGACTTCTCTGACATAAACCCTCAGGTAGAGGGGTTTTCGGCTGAGACCCAAACAACCTGCCAGTGTCAGGTTCAGAATTTTTGCTGAGGTTAAAATCTCCACTATTGCTTTGCTGAGGCTTTATGGAAGCCCACAGAATAACCTAACAGAAACAGTGGTGGCAACAAAGGGACTGGTCTGTCAAGAAAGTGACAGAGAGGTCATTTTAAACGTATTTTCCACACTCTTAGCCTGCCTCAGCTTTTCAGTCGACTGCTTTCATAGTGTTCACCTCCCCTTACCAGTTTGACTGATGCACACATTACTGCCTCTCAGATACCAGTTCAACATCACAGTCGAAAATGTTGCAGAATACCAGAGAGAACATAGTGATTTATAACTCTCTGCTGTGTTGAAACTATGGAAAGTATACACCAGCATTTTTACCCTACGAAATGGTTTTGATAGGAGCAATCATATTGACGCAGACTGGCCAGAAGTAGCTATGTCCACACGTTCAAACTGTATCTTATAGATGCCGCTTTGAGACCAGTCCTGTTTTAATAATGTGTGAGTATATTTGTTTCCATGTGTGTTTTTTGTGGTGTGTGTCTGAGAGAGAAAGAGAGAGAAAGAGAGAGAGAGAGAGAGAAAGAGAGAGAGAGAGAGAGAGAGAGAGAGAGAGAGAGAGAGAGAGAGAGAATGTGTGTGTGTTTGGTGTCTGTATGTGTGTCTGTGATAACACTACTTAAGCACCTGTGCAAAACATTCAGTTTGAATTAAGTTACATTTAGTTATGTGTTATTTTGGTTTAAAGCAATCAACCATCAGAGCTACAGTTGAGTAACCCTGTTTTGAGAGTGGTTCATAATGTTCACAAAACTATATATTAGAGCTCTGAAATGTGTTACATCTGCAAACATTTCCATATTCATTTATCAGCACATTAAACATGCAGTTATCTGCAGCCATAGCTGTACTTTCCTTTATGACTTTCCTTGAAGTTTTCTCTCAGGCTGAAGTCTTTCTGAGCTGTTTGGTGTTGATAATTTAGTAGATACCATCAGTTATACAAGAGGATTGCAAGGAACAATGCTTGCCAATGAAGTATCTATAATACATCAAAGAAAAGCCAGGTACAGTCAAATTGTTGACAAACATCACGCTGATTTATGTAAGTTGCAGCAAAGTACAGCCAATTTAAGGAATGAAAGCCATTCTTGAGTTATGAGTATTATTCACTTTCCAAAATCAGAAAGCCACACCTTTAATGTGGAGTGTGTAATGGTCACAGTGTTTAACAACTTTCATTTTTCCCAAGAAATGCTCCTGCCCTCCATTTTTATTTATACCAAAAAATTAAACCACCCCCCCCATCCCCCCAAGTCACGTAGAAAATAAAATACTAAATGAAATTAGCGGTTCGAGGCACAAATTGATTTCCTCGTCACCTGCAGAGATGCATGACTATTATGGGGGCGATGCAATTACTCCCACTAATTACGTTAGGCTCCCCAGGTGGGTTCCAGCTAGACTAATGCATATCCTGTTGTGCGCAGGTAACTGTCAAACCATATCAGGTGGTGTTATTGATGGATAATTGTATTGAATCCCCATGTGATTAGTGAGATTGATATCAGTCGGAGTGGGGAAGGGTCATTTGGTTTTGCTTCCATTTGAAACGTACACTGCGTTGGCATCACTAAACCTCTGAGAGTTAAATGAATTACAGCATCTCATGGGTCTGTAGCGTTGAATAGGTGACCCAGTGAATCGACCACTTGATCTCATTTTTTCCCCCTCCCATTGCTGACATTATTGCTATTGCAGAGGTTGTCTGCAGGCCAAAAATGCAATCTAGCTCTTGATAATATGGTCAGGACACAAACATGAAGTTCAAAGACTTAAATTTTCCTCTAAGTATCCATAGACTAATATGGGCAAATAGAGTAAACTAATTGAAAGCACAATGCTTTTGTGAGCACATCAGCAATCCAGTCTGATGATAGTCCTCATGCTGTCGGTCTTGTCCATGTGTAGATTACTGAGGTATAGTGACCTTGGCCAAAGATATGAAATGTACCACAGTTTTTTGGTAGAAATTACAACCCTTGAATATCTGACTATGAGGTTTTGTTATGTCTCTTTAATAGCATTTTCTTTTTTAATTTAAAGGATGTCTAAATGCTTGCTTTCCCATGCCTTCAGGGTATGATGAGGAAACACATGCAACAGGAGGTATAATGACTGTCCCTCGATTTCTCAGGTTTTAGTGAGTTACATTATGGTATAAAAAGGTTCATATGCACAATGATAAGTGATTCAGATGTCGTCATGAGGTGCCTTTGGTGAAATTGAATGTTTTCTGTCAGCAGGTAATAAGGCAAAGTGAATCCAGTAAATTGCATTGTGATGTTGCAAGTAGATATGGTAAAAATGAGTCATATAGCGCAATGTTTAATTATCTTGGATAACCTGTCATGATACCACAAATGTGTGTGTGTGTGTGTGTGTGTGTGTGTGTGTGTGTGTGTAAAAACCTGTATACTGTACTTCTGCTTAGGTGCCAATGCCCATCACCTGTGATTGAGGTCTATTTAGCCGTTCACCCAGTCATTACCATCACCTAGTCTCCAGACAAATATTGAATTACGTACACAACAAGATATAGTTGCAGTATACACACAAACAGATAGCTCGTATGTCTGTTTGTGGTTCTACAATAGCAGTAGAGCAAACAGTATAATAAAACAGACCACGCTGTTTTCTATAAACTGATAGCAATTAAGCCTTTTGGCACTTATTGATTTTTTCTGCATTACATAATTCAGTTACTTGTCAGTTACATTTTCCCTCTAGTTATGCAATTATACAATGATTACAGGGAAGGCTGGAACCCACAGCATAACTCGTCATTCTCTGTGTGAGGCTGGTGTTTGATGAGGTTAAATGCCTTTGTGTGGTAAAGGAGGTAATGGATATGGTCTTACTGGCTGGTCAAAATGGTGTAATGTCTCTCACATGGGCCCACACTGGTTTTCTGCCCCTCACTCTGCATTTATGGTGGTATTTCAAGTTACCATTCTAACAATGTTCACATGACACATTCGCATGAACTAAATCCTAGTCAATTTTAAGCATACTTGTTATTTGTGACTGTCTAAACAGCACAATATTGTTAATAATACTCTGCTTCCTTCAACATCATCTGCCTAAAGAGCTCAGCTCTTAATAACTCAATATTAATGCTTGTCAATTTAACATAAAATGGAGTCAGACTAAGGAAGTTTAATAGTATCCCTGTTCCTTCAAGGGCTGATCACTCCATTTTTGGATGACATAATAATAGCCTTGCATTTTTCCTCTGTGCCATCATGCTGATGAATTTAGATGGATGAATATATCTGGATGCGTTTGCTTGTCTAACGTAGACAGATGGGGATATCATTAGAACGACTTATAAGCATGTTTTCAGTGCTTTTATGTACCACACTCTTTATGCTGCTTTGTCCATGTGTTCTCCACATAAACATATGGTGCTGTTTTTATTGTGTTGCCTAATTGGCTCATTAATGGCTCCCATTTAAAGTGTAATGTTATAAATGGTGCAAATCCTCTCTAAAAGACTGACATATTCAATCCTGACCAAGTCTCTGCTTCTCCTTTCAAAATGTCTGTAATGGTTTGTTTTATGCTTAGTTCAATTTTCTGTGGTGCATGAAAGCTTGCTTAACAATGCCATTTTTCTCCGGCCATTGGGTCCCTGTTGACCGAGCCCAGTGACCACATGGGCATCTGGATTCATCAAACCAGATAATTGATGCAATTAAATAATTAAGAGGCATGATGCAGGGACACTGAATACTGAGGAGCTGCAGGAGTCCTGGTTTTATTCAGAGGATATTAAGTGCTCAGCGGTCCGTCTTTTTACGCTGCTCACTGTCCGACTGTCTGTGGTAATTTGACTTGGCAGCCAACAGACCAAGACCACCTGGGTTCTGGCCATTTTGACAGGAGCTAAATGAGGGCGGGGGTAGGCGTCATTGGACCAGCTGTCAGACACTGCTTTATGGGATGAGTTTACATATCCTTGGAGGAGGAGCCACTCCACATAAACATCGAAATGTAAAGTAGCGCTAAACATAACAGATCTGCAAAATACCAGTTGACACTGTGACATCTTCGAAAAGAATCCAGTTCCCCAGTTTGATTGTGAATTTTTTATTCTTTTGAGTTTGCAGTCATCTGTGTGCGTGTGTGTGTATGTATGTCAGCAAGTGTGTGCATGTATGTATACAAATGCATGTATATATGATGAGTGTATATATTTTTTTTCACAGTTTGCAAAAGAAACTGGGAGAGGAATTTCAAAGAACTCTGGAATAAAATTCTGAATCAAAATGAGATTTTTCTGTGCTGTTCTAGTTTGTGTAGTTTTGATTTAGTAAATATGTTACTGCAAAACAAAAGTCTCTCTGCAGAGTTTGACATTAATTTTGCAGCTCATTTCCTTTTCTCTTTCCCTTCTACATGGAATTTTATTCTCTCTTTCTCTCACTCTCTTTTAGCTTTCAGTGGCAAATCCCTTTAACGCTGGCTGTGGGAAATTCCAGTCACATATCCTCTGAGACAATTATTTGGGTCTCTAATAAAACAGGTATGTACCAGTTAATATCCTCATGTGCAATCAATAAAAACTAAGGGTATCAAACTAGACTGCCTTACTCTTGATCAGTATTAGAAATAGTTTTTAGATATATGTATGAAGTGCTGTATTTGTGCCGATCGACAAATTGGAAGATATTGTCTATTACCAACAAATTTCAGAATGTGCATTTCTGAAAAAGAGACAGTGATCAAATGAAACCATAGAATCCTGCCGATTCACAGAGCCTTGTGTCCTCCGTTGTTCCATTTAATTACAATCCGTTCTCTCCGGTTGGAGGGGGGGTGGGGGGGGGGGGAGTGACGAATTGTCTTCAGGTGGAGCCACACCATTTGCGAAGAGCTATATTCATAGAGCTGGAATTGAATTTGTGGTGGAAAGGCAGTGCTGAGAGTCCTCTTTGCTGTGACACCATTTAATGGCCCCATTCTTTGCTAACCTTTCCTGGAATGTGCCCTTGTCAGTTGAACAATGGAGTCATCTCTGTACACGATGGAAAACTGAAGTGGGAACAATGACTATTACAAGCAACACAGAGAAAAATCCAACCAAGAGGCAACTTTAGCACCATTTGATATACATTAACACAATGGTCTGGTTCTAAAAGTCTAATCCTTTAGACCTGGTATCATCTAGTTTTTGTCCATACTCTAAATAAGTATTTACTTTGAATTTTAAAGCTTTCAACAAGTCCATTTGTTATCACTTTGAAATGGGTGAATTGTAAGACTAAAATTACAAATATTTTCTAGCACTGCAAATTTTAACATGGTGTTAAGCCTTATAATCAGAGTAAGTACAACTATGTATATCTACTTCTCTTTTATGCATGATGTACAGAGTACAGATTCGGTGGACAGACACTCACCAAACAATGTAAAACATAAAAGACATCATGCTCCTCTTGTCCATAGAGATTTACATTTGGTCTGATTCAGTGTATTTAGTGTGTAGCTCTTCTCTATTCGTCTCGCATTTAATCTGAACGATAATGTGTGGAGGGCTGACACAGAAGATGTACTAATGAGCTGTCATGCGTGCTCCACGCATTTTTATGACTATTTTTAGAGACACACAAAGTGGGAAAGCTGGACGAAGAGACTTGGTTGCTGGGCAACATCAATCAGACAGGCTACTTCAGGGTGAACTACGACCTCCACAACTGGAGACTTCTTATCGAGCAGCTGATGACCAATCCCACGGTAAGCCATTATTCCTGCCTCTCTCATTCATCCTTTTATTATTCCTCCCCTTACTCTGTTGCTAAGCTTCCCACCTACTCCACCTTTGTCTCTGTCTTGCTGCTAAAATGCTCTCTCCTCTCCCTTCTCACCACAGATTATCTCTGTGGGCAACAGGGCTGGTCTTATTGACGACGTCTTCAACCTGGCCAGGTGGGTTGGTTAGTTGTGCGGCCCGTCAATGTTTTTGAAATATCATTGGTTTCCACAGATCTGTCTTGAGAACAAGCAGGGCCAGAGGTAGCTGAACATGCTGGGATTCCACAGCAGCCTGTGGGCATTGTTGAAGAAAACCACATGATTGCTTCCCTGTCAAACCCAGACACACTGCGAGGCCGTTCAGCCCTGGCTGTGCAAATGGATAATGGGAAAGAGGGATACAGAGCCAGAGCTTCAGTTTCTCTCTGAACCTCCTTTACCAAGAGCTCATCAAGAGACTCTGACATGGCACTATCATTAGCCTCTGTCTCATCTGTGTCCCTTTTGACTTCCCGAGAGAGAAAGACTGTGAGAAGGGAAGAGAGTGTGAGAGAGAGTGAGAGAAGGGTGACTCCTGTAGCTATATTCTCTGTTAAAATATCCACAGAGGCTGCCGTTTGTCGTTAGCTTGCATAACTAACAGTAACAGTAGTACTCCCCGGGGAGCCCTCTTTTAATACCACAGCTTTAATTCATTGGATATAATGAATTAAAGTATGTGAAGTGTTATTGAAAAATTGTCAGTTTGGAAGTATTAGCTGAATGTTTTTGCCAA
Source organism: Chanos chanos (assembly GCF_902362185.1). Taxonomy (NCBI): domain Eukaryota; kingdom Metazoa; phylum Chordata; class Actinopteri; order Gonorynchiformes; family Chanidae; genus Chanos; species Chanos chanos. Next base: position 18,723,700 of record NC_044495.1, read on the forward strand.
CCTCAAACTGTGGTCTAATGATGAGCTTCTCTTTCAAGGCGGCAACTCTCGATCCAGTTTCTAGAGATGCCAAGCCCTTACACATACCTGCTCTACACTGAAAGCATCTGAGACTAATTAAGGGTTTGATTTAGTCACTGAACTCAGATGCTGATGCTGAGCCTTTTACTGTCATACAGAATGGCGAGGAGTTTGAGGACTGAATTGTGAACAAGGGCTGGAAGACTAGATATGTTCCTGTACCATTCATCGAAAACCCCCACATGAAAAGCACATTTTGCATAAAATAACGAGGGGCCAATCCTGTGTGGCTGACAGTTTGCCTGTGGCGTGTCTTTGAACATATTGTGCCCTGTATCCACTCCGGTCAGTTCTCTCCAATTCCCTAAGCTCCTTTCATTTACATTCAGCAGTTCATGCCACAGCAGTTTCATCTACATCAAATGATAGACACATCAGACAGCACCGCCGTATATAGGAATGCAGATAGAGGCTTAACAGGCATTATGAGGGCTTTAGAATAATATAAAATGCTCTGACTTCGCTATAGCTGTTTTCTATGATGCTTCAGTTAAATCACAGCCGCTTTGAGAAATATTTTGGAGTGTGTTTCTTCGTCAGCCCGCTAAACTTTGACAACCACAAACAGACTGATTAAGTTAACATGATCAATTTTTAAGTTTGAAAACCCCTTTGGGAGTCTTTGGTTTGAGTGAAATGCTTAATACCTGAATATTTCCTCATATTTGATGGTAGACATAAAGATTGTTCCCGGTGTGGGTGGGATCCACTTATGTTGAAGATGAGAAAATGCTAGCAACTTGACTAATTCAACCTCAAGGCACTTTATTTCGTAGCAGTTTACAAATCCTTATTTGTAACCCATTTTAAGATGATGCGGTTCTCCAACTGCAGCCTGCATCAAGAGTGTCCATCACAGGGGTGTCTGTAGACAACATTCCTCATACATTATGAAAGTGTTTGAATATGATGGCAGAGGCAGCTTGAACATGTCTCTTTTCCCAGTTGCTTGAAGTGTTACAGCCTAATTAAATGCTCCTACAGCACAAGAGACTTTTTTCACCTATACAGTAACACTATTTCAAAATGCACATAGTCAGCCTTTAATGGTATTAACTCGAAAATCCTTAGAGGCTAACCTTGCAAACAGTGCTATATCTGACAGAGCACAGGTAGCTGTTAAAATAACAGAAACATGAAAATAAGGAATACAAAGAATTTGAAAGCAGGTGCTTGCACAAAGTTTTGATTTAATTAAGCGGTCAAAGTCCCATCATGCTTAAGGTTGTGTATAAAAACTGTTTGGGCCCAAGCTCAGGTCATTTTGGCTGCCATGCATAGAGAAATAGATGTCTAAGTCATATTTCTTGCTGTTTTCCATCACCATGAGAAGGCACAAAATAATAGATTTTCTAATGAAAGAATGTCATCACAGTCTTCCAGTAGATTCCCATTTCAACTTATAGAATCAGTGCCATGGTACACTGATGCTGTTCTGCCAGTTTGTGATAACCCAGTGCCCTGTTGACACTTTTGTCATTATGTTGGCTGGTATTTTGGATATCACTTGAATCTGTTTATATTTAAACTATTAGTACTTCGACTATGTGTGGGGTTGATCTAATAAGAGACTCTGATGATGAGTGGGATTATAGGGCAGCAGAGTTCATGCTCATAATTTCCAAGGGTTTCTGAGCTGATCTTATAGCTGAGAACACGGCACAGTTTTATAAAGTAGTGAGTCTCCTTAGCATAGTATTAAACTCTGATTTCAGTTTGTTTAAATAAACACAGAGGCTTTGTTCTACTGCTGATCAAGTGAGGGTGCATACCTTCTTGAAAGATTTACAAATCTCTCTTAAAATGAGCAATTACGGGCTGATTAAGAGGTTAACGTCTGTAGTACTGGAAGTCCAAAACACTTGAGTGTCGATAAATTTAACCCCGGAACACTCTCTTCTACAGCAACTGAATGTTTGACCTCAAACAAACATGTATCATTTATATAGCAGCCAGCTGTTAAAACACCTCAAAACCTCAAACATGTAGTGTGGCCCCTGTAAAAGAGGCTGGCCAAAAGCGGTAATCCACATACTCTGTCATGTTTCCACAGCGCCATTTACAGGAATGAGTGTATGAATGATGAATGACTTCAATGCTTCATAAACGTGTCAGCATGGTGCAAGCTCTCTGAGGTTGCAGGAGGGGGTCTCACACAAAAATAATGAACTCATCTAGAGCTGTGTGGAATATAGAGAAACTTTAGTACAGTGTGATGACAATATGGTAATGTTGTATTCTTTTATTTTTAATGAACACTACCCCCTCTTGCTCACCAAACTGAATAATTCAAAGACAGTGAGAAGCAGGAAAAGGCAACAGAGAGTGGTAACCAAGTCCATGGCCTCAAGATATGACTCCTTCAATGTTAGATTCTCAATGGTACCTCTCACTAGTATTTCCGAGGAACCAACAGTCTGAATAAGATAAAATGGTATTGTGGTCTTGCTAGAGAAAGGGCATCAGTCATCTTATCTTCAATAACATCTGACTGATGAAGGCACTCACTCTGTGTCTTTCATTGGGTTGTTGTCTGCAGTGTGTGGCAACATTGCAAGTGCTGCATCATTAATGATCAATAAATGTTTTGGATGCCTACAGATAGTATTGTGTCTAAGTGTAGTATTAACATACGCTTAGCAGGGTGGATGAGGTACAAGGACACAAGATTTTCACAATATAAAATATTAATTTGTGGTTGTTATTATGAATGTATCATTACGCATGTTAATGATCCTTAAATGATTAAAGATGAATGCAACTAACAAACACCTCATGTCAGATGATAAAAAAATCACATACACAACACTGATATAGTGATGCTGACATGGGATATTTTATGAACGTGAGAGAAGTGGATCATTTCCTTCATATCACAAGCGGGATGTGGACCATCGTTCTGTTTCTATGCCCTAATGGAAGGCATTAGTGTAGGAGTTATGAGTTCTTCCAAAGGCAGGAGAAAGATTGAAAGGTAAGGATGAGTTGAACCGAACAGACATTGATGATGAGCTCTTTTTGAAGACGAGTGAATCTAATTTTAGAACAGCCATACTCCATGGCCTTATCCTCCCCTATTTTATTTGAGCAGCACCTAAAGACCGTATGAAATATGCTGCACTCAATGTCAGCACAAAGGCTTGATCAATGCCTTTGGTGCCTCTGCCTTTATTTCAAAGCCCACTGATGTTTTATGGATTTATGCAGAATGAATACAACAGTGGTTTTACAAGGCTGTTTTCCCCTTAAAACACACGGTGGCTTTTTGTTTCACTCCTTGTACACACAAGAAAACACCTGGAAATAATAACTCTTCCACTGATAAAGGGGGGGGGGGTGGAAACAACACAGCTTGCTTGTAGCATTAATTCAGTGATTTGAGGAGCAGTAACAAAAACGTTTTGTTTTTCAAAGCATTTAAAAAAAACCCAAAAAACAAAGATCTTTTACATCTTTTACAGCACTCGTACCATTGTCAAATGACAATGTCAGTTATGAGTGTTGCTGTGCAAAATCTGTAATCTGTCGTCCTTTGTGTCTCTGTGTCTGCAGAGCTGGATACCTGCCTCAGAATGTGCCTCTGCAGATCATCCGCTACCTGCCCCAGGAGAAGGAGTTCCTGCCCTGGCATGCAGCCAGCCGAGCACTGTACCAGCTGGACAAGCTACTGGATCGCACCGAGGACTACAGCCTCTTTAGTGTAGGTGAAGCCCTCAGCTCAGCTGGAGCTCTACACAGCCAGGGACACCAGCCACACCACTCTCTGATCTGCATCCAAAGCGTTTGTTGGGCAGCAACACTGTAGCCATTCTCGGCCAGCATGGAATGGCTGCATGTCTTTTTGTAGCGGTGCTGGATGCTGTGTTTGTCTCAATGAGAGAAAATTAAGTTTTTAGGGGGCTGAAATTCTCTTTTGGTCAGCAGTAGGGACTGCCAAACAAGCTAGAAGCTTGTACTCATGTTCACAAAACACAAGTAGCATTTAGTAAAATGAGAGAGAAAAATATCAAAGATCTGCATGACTCATTCTATCTCCATCTCACACAATGGACTTCTCTGTCCTTTCTAAAATGGTGAGCGCAGGTATGTGGTGATTTTGAGTGTACATAATCCTCAAGGCCTCCCAGCCTGCTGAATTTGAATCTGTTGACAGCAGTAGGTACAGCCAGACAAGCTAGAAGCTTGTGTTCATGTTCACAATACAAGTAGCATTCAGTAAAACGAGAGAGAAAAATATAGAAGATTTGCATAACTCATTCTATCTCCATCTCTCGTAATGGACTTCTCGGCCCTTTCTAAAATGATGAGCGCAGGTATGTGGTGATTTTGAGTGTACATAATCCTCAAGGCCTCCCAGCCTCCCGAATTTGAATCTGTTGACAGTGTCTATTCAAACAGATGTTTAGTTGGGTAATGGAGGACAGGAAACAGCTGTGGGAGATTAGTGACTGTGAAGTGTTTCAAAGGTATCATGTCCGGACCCCATGAATGTAAGGGATATGCTAAGAGTCCAGCTGTGGGATGTTAATACTACAGTACGTGCAGCGAATCCAAACAGCCTAACATTAGCATGACAAACAGGCAAAACATGAACATGGTCACCTCTCACTAGGGAGAGGAACACCCTCTTGTGTGTGTGTGTGTGTGTGTGTGTGTCTGTGTGTGTGTGTGCGTGTGTGTGCGCGCGCGTGTGTGTGTGTTTGGAAATCAATTTTCGTGTGGCAGAGCCTAATTTTAATCATTCCCTCACTTCAATGAGAAGCCATGGTAAATTAGCCATGGAATTACCTGCTGTGGTGTTTCTAGACCAATGTGAGGGGCAAGACAATCATATGTTCTCATAGCTCTGAGCAAATTTACAGCTATTTTGTCCTCCCATTTCATGCAGCGGCAATGTATGTCAGAAAACAATCAAGGCTAAGTGGGGTCAGAGGGTTTGTTTCTTTCTTAATTGCATTTTTAAATCCAGTATCAATCCAGTGTTGTTGTTGTTGCACTCAAAACGGTTTTATCGAACGATATATACTGTAATACTAATATGTTTACAATTATCTACATACAGGCCTATGTGCTGAAACAAGTAGCTCCAAAGTATCATAAGATGGGCTGGCCAACCACCTCCTCTGACGGCTCCTTCATTCAAGCAGCCTATCAAACTGAGTAAGTCAAAACCATGGCTTTGCCCCATAAATGCCTCACATTTTCTGGTGACACAAGCAAACTGCCCCAGCCTTTTCTTTTCTCACTTTCTATTTCCCTGGCTCTTACTCCCTGTTATTGTAACTACCTCTATTTCTATTTTTATTTTTATTTCTATTTCTATCTTCCTTCTCATCCATCCTTCCAACTTTCCATTCTCAGAGAGTTACAGAGAGAGGTGATCATGCTGGCCTGCAGTTTTGGGAACAAGCACTGTCACCAGCAAGCTATGGCTCTCATCTCTGAATGGATCTCTTCCAACAAGAACAGGTATGTAGAGAGTGAATACACACACTCATACAAACATAAATACTCACAAAATCCGAGTAGCAGTCTGCTAAGAGCAAACATGGGAAATCTTGGTTCTTTTTTCAGCAATTTAAGGTGAATCTCAAAAATTCAGAAAGTGTCAGCGACAAAAGCTAATCACCCAAAATGGAAGGCCAGGAGGTTATTCGCAGCAACGTTTAAGAATACATAGGTGGGGGTTGATGAAGCTTCACTCTGAGGAGCTGCACTGACACTGTCGTTCCAATGTTGGTAAAATCATTAGAGTCATACCATGTTGGTAGATGACGACTTTTGTTGTTTGGAGCTATTGACATTACTTTAAGATTGGATCAATAGCGCTCATTTAAATACTCTGCCAAGACTGCCTCATTCAATGCCAAGTGCCTGTGGAAACAAAGGATTTGTTAATCTAATTTCGTTCCCTTGATGCTCTACAAAAGGCTTGTGGTGATGTTGCTAATCCATGGCAAACAGATGAGTTCCCCACAAGGAAACTGTAATGACCGAAGTGGTGCTTAAGGGATGTGCCGCAGTAATCTCAGTGTCCCTGTTTACCCCACAGCAACAATCCCTTCACTCCCGTGAGCCACATATTTTAGTATAAGCACCTGTTTCAGCTGGGGGGCCCTAACTACAGTCCTCACATACACACAAGCAGTTTGACCTTAAAGAATCTTACATGCAAATTTGCATGGTCTATGCCTCTGTCACCTCTCACATATCTCCACTCTTGTACCTCGATGGCTGATGTTTGATTATGCTAATGGTTGAGTCCACGTATCTAACAAAATAGACTGGGTGTTCAGAGAGACATAATTTCTCCTATAACTCAGGTGTATAGGTTAGTGTTACTCCTAGTTCTCTCTCTATTTGATCTTAGGCCAACATTTCATGACGTGTAGCTTTGAAATGTATTCTGTAAGAATAATATGTATGATAAGTGATGCTGCTATCTGTTTGTGTAAGCAATGCTTCACTCCTTTTATCCCCTTTGATCACACTAATATACCCAAGCATAAGAGCACGCAGATTAAAACAGTCAGGAATATTTCTTTGGTAAACGTAATAAGGAGAGGGTGTATCGACTATGCAATAAATGTAGGTCTTATACTTTATGGACTTGCCAAAAGTGTTATTACACTTTTCACTTTTGGAATTGTCCTGTGTTAACTTTGTCACGGTTGCAATTGCCTTCTGCCAGATGTGTCCTCCTCTGCCCTCAGCCTGGGATGACCTGCTGCCTCCCACTTTAAGCTTCAGTACCATTCAATATTCAAGGATAAGCACCCAATAAAAATGTAATGCTTTTGTCCCTCCTTTTTATGGCAAAGGTGATAATGTGTGGCAGCTGACCTCTACATTTATCTGCCTCCAAACTCTGGAAGAAACCTGAGCTGGTCTCCACTCTGAGTGCTGAGGCACTCACTGTAAGGTTATAGTCAGGTGTGCCCATGCCTTTACAGCACCTCATTGATTTAAAGGGATACCATACGCACAGAAATGTATATAAAAGTAAATATATTCACAATTATGTTCCAGTTTGTTTCCTTCAAACTTCAACCAAGCCACAGGAAATAGCTGTACTATGTGAAGTATTTGACCGTTTCAGAATGCCCACTCTTCAGAATGCCCACTTAATCCAAGGACAAGAGGTGCAAACACATCATACAAAGGTCCATACAGAGTTTTAGTCTGTTATGTTGACTCAAATGGTGTTTTTTCCCTGTGCTGAAGTCTCTGTCACACACTGTGTGCTAGGTCAAAGGTCTCAAAATCCTGTTCTCCAAATAGAACTACTTTTTATCATCTCAAGCCAATAATGGCTCAAAGGCCCCTCTATGGTCTTCATTCATTCTTGTAACATCTATGCTTCACAAAAATATTCCACCATGTCACTGTGCTAGTAGTTTGTCACAGCAAATATCCAGAATACAATTTGTCACCAGAACATATCTATGAACAGCTATGAATGCTTTTATATTTCCCTGTGAGCATTCCTAGTAAATGTCCATTAATTAGATGTTGTGTCTAATTTTAAACAGCATTATAGCAGAAACAAGAATGCCACCAAGACTGCCACAAAACCAATGCCGGTACAAAATAAACTTGAAATCGAAAGGACCGAAAAGTGTAATAATCTCTTTCCATTTGATAAAATATGTTGGAGCTCAAAATTTCTGCATTGCAGTATCCAACAATTCCCAAAGGTCTCTTTGTAATAATACAAAATCAGAGGGTCTTTATTGTTTTCTGAGCGTGAGACAAAAGTTCAGTTTTGCTGATGCCTTGGTCCTCAGGGGGGTTGAATGTCATTTCTCCCCCTTCCTTGTCGAAACATTGCTTGCACTGTGTTGCAATCTCTCTATGGCACAGGGGTCTTTATTTACAGCTGAACTTTAATAAAAGCTACACTTTGTCTTTTTATTGTAATTTGTTATCAGATGACATTATTCACCCATATAAGAGTTTCAGCCTTGACCTTGATACCTTTGTCATGTGCTCATGTAGTGGTAGTGTCCATCTGTAGTGATATTCTGACACAGGCCATCCAAGTATTACACAGGCTACCCAGCTATGGCCTGAACATCAGAGGACTAATCCAATGCAATCGCAAAATATTGGCGTTTCTCAAGATGAAAATACAGTTGTTTCAGCATGATTTATTCCCTATATTCAGTATTCAGCTGTGTGCTGTGTTGAAACTGATTCTGGAGAGAGTATTATCTTAGTACTTTTTTACAAATGTGCCTTCATTTAATGGATTTTTACTCTGGGTAAACTTCTATGCCATCTCATATGATGCAAACATTATAGTGTCTGAATGCTTGGTAAATTTTCAGAACAACTGGGTTTGTTCTTCTGACTGACATCTCAAAGTGTTTAACTAGCTTGCATAGTTCAGGACCTTTTGGAAACTCCTGGCCCAAGTTTGGTAAAATGGCACTGGAGACACAAAGCCTTAAAATTCAGTAACAAGGTCTGGTATATCGAACAGAATGGTTTCCCTCTGAGTTCAACAACGAAACAAAAAGAGACAAATCCTCTCGCTCTCTTAAAGAAGCTCTGTGCTCGTCTTCGCGTTTGCGTTTAGCTTTACGCTTCCCTGACCCTACCGTGATGTCCAAGTCGATGGTTTAAGTTTAGACTAGAGGAGAACAAAATCACCATGGCAACAAACCTTTTTGTTCCATTTACTGAAGAAATTGGCTCTCGTATTAAGATGCAGATTAAAACGTGCAGTGTAGGCTACAAACATGCAAATGAAATCCTGATTTAAAATAAAATAACAAAGACAGTATGATGTAGAGAGCTGGAGATGTACAGGCAAAAAGCTGCACGTGTCTTGAGTAGGCCACATTAGCTTTACAACATGACCTAAGCCGTCCCATTCATCTCATTCACTTAACTAATAATTTGATCATTTCCATTTTGTCAAACTGAGTGATATATCTTTCCTTTGAAACAGAAAGAAAACTACATTTATTCAAGATGTTGAGCTTAACTGTACACTGAGTATCTGAATGGTTGGGGGAAAAAAATGTAATTGCGCACCACAATGCCCCAATAAACTAATCATTAACAACAGCCCAGAACAAAGCTCAGACATGCATGAATTAGCTAGGCCACATTTGTTGTCACATTTTGGGCCAGTGATTTACTGGCTGAAGGGAGCCATTCCTTCACTGTAATGAGGTTGATGTAGTAGATAATAACAGATTATTCTGCCTGAATAAAAAAAAAAATTGGCTCCTTTACTATAAATGGATAATTTGTAAAAACTAGAATATATGCAATAATAATTTTTTTTTGTAGAGATATTTCACTGGAAAGAAATGAGCAGAATAATGTGGTTTCATTCCTATCATTTAGAATTCTTCCATCATGACTATTAACGCAGCTAATCTTTTATTGTACGATTTCACATCACAGAACAATAACATCTTTATGTTTCCCCCAAGGATTCCTCCCAATGTGAGGGATATTGTCTACTGCACTGGCGTGTCCCTGATGCATGAAGATGTGTGGGAGTTCATCTGGATGAAATTCCACTCTTCCACTGCTATTTCTGAGAAGAAGGTCCTTCTGGAGGCCTTGACCTGCAGTGATAACACCTTCTTGCTCAATCGGTGGGTGCAGGATTCTTTGTTTTCTTCTATAGTCTATACGGCGTTAATGGTTATTGATTATTGGACAGTCACATCCGTATTTTTGGTCCATCATTTTTCACTGTCAATCCTGGCAGCAAACTCAAAACCCATTTAGTTCTTAGAGTCTTTATCCATTTTGTGGTAGTCAACTCCTGAGTAATTTACAAAAATATATGATTTCAGTGCCATGGGAGTGATTTAATTTGGCACAAGTAATACAGAGACCATTGCCTTTTTTTCTCTAGAGGTGTCTGGATAGTCCACCAATCATTTCTATAATTCACTCTGTGCCTGTCTTGCACATCTCTAAGGAATAATTTGGTTTGGTCCCAGTTCACTCATTCACCTCCTGTCACTTTTGCCAGTACAGCTCCTCTCAGTGGTGTGAGAGGGAGCTCAGACAAACTCCCCATAGTGCCTTAAATCCTCTCTGGTTTCAATAGCAGAATGAGAGGAGTGACAAATTCTGAACCGCCATGGAGACTAATGATGGAAATCCCACAGCTTGTCTGTATTTCCAGAAAGCAGGTTTAGTACAGATTAATACCTTTAACACTGGCCTTTATATTTTTTTTCTGCCAAATTCCTACGTGTTAGACTTAAGAAGAATCCTTGCCACACAAATAGGTCCCTCTTTCCCATTCTCTGGGCTGGATGCTAACATGCTAATCAGGGAGACCAAAGGGACACTTGTAACAAAGCTTACGGTATGTTTTATTACCGAGGCCAAGTAGACCATTGGCAGGTTTTCTGAGGTCATTTCACAACAGTGCTAAAAATGACTTTAATTTAAACCTTTCTAAAATTGTACAACTTTTAAAATGAGCCTACGTTTCATATTTCTGTTGTAATGACGTTGGTTGGGTCCACTGTCTGTCTGATACAGTACTGGTCTGATGACTTTTTTTTTTTTTTGCAGTCATCTTTGATCCTCTTTGGATTGACAGGCAATTGTAATATAAACGCACCTGATACGGTCTCAGTAATCGATCAGTAAAACCATCACAAATGATTAACCCATTTGCTAGACTGTCAGATAGAAAGTCATGATGCGATTCTGCGATGCCTGTCTAGTCCAGGGAATGGTATAATGATAAACAAAACAGTTAAGTTGCTGCCACACTTTATTACCATTTCTATCTAGACAGAGTGTCAAATGGGTTAATGCAGAGAGTGTATGAAATACTAAAGAGCAATATTTTGCTATGCATTGTGAAATAATAACCATTATTAGTCTGTGCAATATTAGATGAGGGAAGAACAATGGAGGAGAACATTCGCAGGATTGTAGCATGCATGGTGTAGGACGCTATTATGTAGTGCCAGACAGAGTGTTTGAAAAGAAAAAAAACTAGATGCTTATGACACTAACGAGACACATGCACTAATTAGATACAGTCACACTCTCACAGCATAGGTGCTGGTTATTGGTGTGTCATGTGCCAAGACCTTCCTCTCAAGCTGAGCGACATCAATGCCAAGATACAATCAACATCAAAATGAGGAAGTGACTTTCTTTGTTTCAAGGGAACTTTAAATTAGTTACAGTCAGTTCCCAGTGGCTGTACTTTAACCTGACTTGCATGCCTAGCTTAACCCACAATTATGGTGTCAGTGTAGCACCATTTAGGGCAGTGTCGGCAGAAAAAGAAAGGAGGGGGTTTTAACATTCCAGATTGCATCTCTGCAATGACCTCCTGCTGGGGTAGATGAGGAAAGGTAAGAATGTAGACAGCTTCAGGGGTTCATTGATTTTAAGCTAGACTTGAATGCCACACAGCATGCTCAAGAACCAGCTGAAAGCAAAGAGTGAAGGTACAGGACCACATGCTCATAGAGTGCCCTGTATTAGGTGGACACAGAGTGGAAAACCTACTCAGCTCAGCCTCCAGAAAAATGCTCTGTTCTTTCCATGGGGATGAAACTTCCACTGCTTGCACATGTTGCTCAGGACTTTGGATAGATAGGCCGTTGGTATTTTCTATTGATTTCTGTCCCATCTGTACCCTGGAAGTAAATTGTGTCCCTCTGCAAACCGGTTTGTCAGCCCTCATCCCGTATGAGCTAGTGAGAAATGTGTTTGGTTTGGGTGCTGGAGGCTTGGGGACACAACTGTGATCTGCAGTTACAGTGATGTTTGGAGATGCATGACAGCGATATGGTTACAAACTCAGAAACATCACTTGCAATAACATGACAGGGTGTTACTGCATAGGAGTGACTCCATAACTGAGACATGTAAAAGAGAGTGAGATGGAACTTGCTAAAAGTGACATGGCTAATAAGTGCTCTGTTCTTCAGAACATGTATTCATTTACTTGTGCGGAACAGCAGATGTCACAGCTTCAGGGTGTTGCTAGTGTCAGCATCAAGAGTGCTGGACAGCCTCATTTACAGTGAGCTATAAAATGTGTGTGTGTGTGTGTGTGTGCGCGTGTGCGTGTGCGTGTGCGTGTGCGTGTGCATGTGCGCATGCGTGTGTGTGTGTGTGTGTGTGTGTGATTACTGCGTATCAGCACTTAATTAATTATTAAAAAGAACTGGTTGGCTTGACAGTCATCCCGTTGTCTTCTAAGTGCATTGATTCGAAACTGTTTGAACATTTTGCTAAAAATCCAGGCCCCTAAAGGAGTCACATTGACCGTTCCTAGTATAAAGACTGGGAAAATGTTCTCTGTTGTGATAAACTTTGGTGTGTTCCACAGAGGCGGCTAGCTGGAATATGAACTCACACAGCTCAAACAGTTCAAAGAGAGAGTTATAGTGAAAGAGTCAGGGTGTCTTTAATTTCTCAGCACCACAACAAAACAATTACCCTGCAAGTAATTGCAAATGGAAAACTTGTATACTGTGGCAGTGTCTTTTTTTGTGATGTCTTTCTCTGCCTCTTTTTGCCAATTTGACATTTTGCACCAGTTTGATGCAAGCAGATGTGTCTAAGCTTAATTTGTTCTTTTCAGGTTGTTTTCTTTTGTTTAAGGGCACTGACTCAAAGCATTAAAAACATGGTTTAATAATTGGTTTTCTCATTCCATCCCTGTAACATCATCTTATCCACTATAGACTTAGCTGTGATTTTTGTGAATATGTTAACCTAACTGCTGAGCATTTATATGATATTCCCTGTTTGATTTTCTGTTTGTTATTGTACAGGCTGCTGAATCTTTCTCTGAGTTCTGATTTGGTGCCAGATCAGGATGTGATAGACGTCATCATACACGTGGGTCGCAATCCACATGGAAGACACTTAGCCTGGAGGTATTTCAGAGAGAAGTGGGACATTTTGAATTCAAGGTAAATTTCAACTACAAGGAGATGTATGGTCATACTGGCAATATGGTGTATTCCCCAAAGTCAGTGTTATATTAAAATAAAATATTATTTTGTAACTTAAAATTTATCCAAAGCATATTAGAGGTTGTTGTGTCTAGTTTTCATACTTGCTTTGAAAGTATTTTGTAGATAATCAGAAATCTTTATTGACTTTGAAGTGGTGAGCTTGCTTTGTGGTTTGTAAGCAGCTTTGTTTACTGAGCAGCTCTCCTCTATCACCCCTGTGCAGGTATGGAGAGGCTTTATTCATGAATTCTAAATTAATCAGCGGAGTGACTGAATTTCTGAATACAGAGTCAGAGCTCAGTGAGGTGAGTTTGTTTTCAGAACAGAGCATCTTCAGTCTGTTTTCCTGAACCATCTGCTGGCTAATGGTATACAGTAGAAGATCCGTACTGCTCCAATTTCCTTTTCGGTCTGTTTGTCATTCTGTAGAGACTTGAGCAAAAACCAAACGATCTTGGTTGTTTATCCCTGAATACGTTAACTCCAGGTGACCATATATTAGAATCATTTCAAGCTGCGTTTACTTATGTTGTTACTTGTTTTTTCCACCCATTACCTCTATTATCTGGACCTGTTCCTCTATTCATGAATTTAGATGCATTCAGACACTGCCTCTGGGATGCAAAAAGCTGATGTTTATTTCAGACTGTTCCATACGAAAGCTTCAGTAGAGATACACACCACATTCTGTCATCATTCCAGAGCAATATTACACACACCTTGCTGTTTCCTTAAACAGAACACTACAGCGTTGACAGAAAATAAATTGATGTATAAGTAATATTTAATGTGTGATAAGCTGTGTGTTTAGCTGTAATCAGACCTGATGAAAATCACTTTAATGCAGAAAGGGATCACTACCAAACTCCTGCACATGGTTTGAACAATAACAGCCACTGTTACAGTGCGAATCTAAGAGAAACTGACATAATGAAAATCGTGAGAAACTATAATTAGTCTTTTTAGAAGTAATCATGCATCACTCTCTTTATTTATAGTGTTTTTATTTATGCAATGTTTTTGGCCTGGAGCAGTGTTTATATCCATATCTTGTTATTCATTCAGATTAATCCTGTTTTTGTCACTAATTGGCAGTAGAAGTTCACTTGGCTTTTTGAAGTTCAAAATGGCAAAGTATCATAAATGCCTGCATCTCTGCAATCTCTGAGAGAAATAAAAAAGAAAACATAGCAGTCCTGTCTGATTGAAACATTATATTCCCCTCTATTGCCATTAGTGCTTTTACTCTCCACAAACTCAGGCATTTTCAAAGTCAACAACAATGATGCAGTTCTCCATGAAGACATTTGTCTTTTCCAACATTAGAGTTCTGAAAGATGTGCAGGTCATGGTTAGCATTCAAATGATCAAAAGGAAATCAGGAGATGCAGACAAAGATGTAAAACTTTGAAATGGGATGTCAGATATTATTATGTCTCTGTTGTTTTCCCCAGCTGAAGGAATTTATTCAGAGCAGTGGTGGAGGAGCTGCAGCAGCATTTGCCAGGGCTGTGGAGATAGTGGAGGCCAATGTGAAGTGGCACAGTCTCTACGAGAAGCAGTTCTACCAGTGGCTGAGGAAGTCTCCCAATGGTTAACATTCATGTCTTCTGATTATCTATAGCATGGTATCTCTTGAAACATTTGTAGGCCATTTAAATGGGTGGAGAAAAAAGAAATCATTTGGACACAGAACAAAATATGGAGAAACAAAATACTGAAATTATTATTTTTTCCCCCTGCAATTTGAGAAGAGAGGAAAAGCCCTGGCAACCAAGAGGACTGGAGAGTTGGGAAAGTGGAAAGCCAAGATATGACAATTGTTTTGCAATTACAGAGGGGATTTGATATTAAGTATTGCATGGTGGTGTTCATCCCCAATCACAAATTTTTTTTTTGTCTTTTGCCCCCATTGACATTCTTTTGCTTTTATAGTCAGTTGTCCAATTTGTTGACCTTTTACCCTCTCAGATTCCTGTGAATCCCAGTTTGATTCCACTGGACATTTTCATTCCTAAACAACATAAGGAGGTAATACTACACAACGTTACTGTGAAAAGCACAAGTTGTCTGTCATGACAATCAGTATTTTGACTGGGAAACAAGGAAAAAGGGGGTTGATATTCTAAGTGTATGTACAGGTAACTAAAAAATAAAAGAAACAAATTTGGGTAAATACTGAATACAAAATATATGGAAAGTGCATTGAGGTAACTTTGAAAGAGGAGTGATTCTTGGGGTTAACTTAGCAGGGTCTTAAGTAATGAAGACTGCTTGACTAGCTAGTGTTTCAGAATAAGAGTTATTGTGGTGAAATCTTAAGGAAATACATCATCATTTCTGGTCAAATATGACTGAAACCACATACTGCTCAAACATGATGTTTGTGCACTGATTGAAGATTCAGCAACTCTGAATCAACTGACTGTAAATATCAATCTAGGGCAGGAGGACACAGTTTCATCAAGTCTGTCAAGAACTTCACAGAGGGATACTGTGATCAGATTGCAGTACATAGGTCCCTTATTTACCCCCCAAAAATGAATGTTCACTGGTATATTGGTGCAAAGCCGACAGACAGTGGTGTATTAAGTGTTCTAATAAAGTCATGTGATCAGATGTGTCATCTTACACACTGCTCTCAACAAGCCGGCAGCTATGGTGTGTGGTGCATTTTCCTGGTATGAGCAAGGTCTGCCCAATCCCTTAGAGGACAAGGTAAGTGTCAATAAACTGAAGGCCATTCTTAGTAATCACCTTCCTGCGGTGAAGTATTTCTTTCCTGATGGGAGTAGTCTCTTCTAGGATGACAATCTACAGGGCATGAGCGGTCTCTGAACACTTCAACAAGAATGAGAAGGATGTAAACCAAATACCACGGTCTCAATCGCCAGATCTCAAACCAAACTGAACAATTAAGCGGGAATCTTAAGAAGCACCTGAGACAGTGTTTTCCACCATATTTACCGAGATCCCACACAATGCAGTTGCTTGTGGGAAGAGTGGTGTCACATCCCTTCAGTAGCATTCCAGACACTTGTAGAGTCCATCCCATGGGACACTGAAGGTATCCTGGTGTCTTATAGTGGCACAACATCCAATTAATATATTTTATACTGTAATGTCCTTTATTTTAGCAGTTACCTATATAAAAACATTAAAACAGTAACCTTTCTTTAAGCCATAAAGAGAAGGAGTGAAATGCAGAGAATGTTATTGTCATATGTTCTTGCCAAGTGATATATGTGGCTATGTTTATACTAAAAATTCCTAATCATGCAGACTCCAGCAGAGAAGCCTGAGTAACAGATAGAAAATACAGTGAAGTGGTCATCCAGCAAGCACTGTTCCAGTGACGATTGAGGAGTCGATTTGAATCAGGGGAGTTTTCTTTTGGTCAGTGGTTCTCTGGACTATACTTGGTTGCATGTTATCAGAATTATTCTATAATGTCCTGTTTGCACCGGGTTGTCCTTGGATGTAAACAGCATAGATGTTTGAGTGGAAAAAAAAAACCAATCTGTCAATATTTCATGTACAATGGTCAATACAGTGGATACACTGAGTGCTAGTCAGTATGAGCCATGGTGTGATTATGAAACAAAGTATGCTGTACGACTTCATATACTTGGTTGTCATGGGTAAAATGAATTTAATTTTACGATTCTGTAAACATGTACATTTGGACTTGTGCGATATTCCTAATTAAAAGGACTCTGTAGTATCATTGAGTTCTGAAACAGGACAGTAGTACCCTCAACAGGCCTATAATGTGCACTTGATACAAAAAAAAATCTATAATGTAATTTTGCTGTGGATGCTCAGCTATCAAAGCAAATCCTAAGGGAATTTTCTAAAGAATACATTTCACAAATTCTGCAGTACACCAACTTTCTTTAAAACTTGTGAACAGTATGTGATACTGTAAATTTCATCATTCAAGTTCCAACCTTATCCATCCTTTCCCTTTCATATTGTGTTTTGACATAAGGTCTTTATCTGTCTTTTTTCCAAAATGAGAAACAATATCCTCTGTGTTTTGAGCAGAGCAGCTATGGGATTTTAATGCTGATAATAAATTTTTTTGTACAGTAATGCATCACTGTCTTACCGTGTCTGTCACTATATATAAACATTTAAGACTGATTGGACCCTAAGCGAAAGTAGGGAAATTGTTCATATGGCTAAAGTATACTTACATGTTACTACATTTAATGGTTCATTTGTACAGTGTTATATTCAATGTACACACAGAAATTTCAGTGTTGCTCTGGAAAAAATTAATCTGTTGTATGTACACATAGCTCTAAAAATGACTGAAGTGAGTAACTCAGCTTACATGAATCACTGTGAAATGCATATGTTTAACCACACGCTTGAACGCGCACGCACACACACACACACACACACACACACACACACACATACACATACACACACCCTGTATGCTAAGACTTTCACATTTTTAGTTGTATTAATAACAACATCTTTTATTTAAAAAAAATCAAAATATTTTTACTCATGGGAACTTTAGCCCCACTATGACATGAAATTGTAGAATATTGTGCTTTCAGTAAAATCCCCTCCTAAAACAAGTACACACACCCACACACAGACACACACTCACAAACACTCACTCACTCATACCATGTATTCTAGATTTTGGGGACCCTCCAATAACTTCCATTACAATAGTGACAACCTAACCCTAACCTTAACCTTAACCAAAAACAACTTTAGTGCTCACAATGACAATATCTTATATATTAAAAAGCACCTATTCATTTTTTTTTACAAGTGGGGACTATGATTTTGACTCTAGTTTGAGAAGACATCCCCAGCAAAATAGTGGTCTTTCAGTGAGTCAGCAAAGACAAATGCGCGTGCGCACACACACACACACACACACACACACACACACTAACACACACACACATATAAACAAATATACACAACACCTAACAAACCTAACACCTGACATTGCAGAAGAAAGCACACAAGAAGCAAGATTTAATCCCATGTGAGCCACAAATGCACATGGATGATTCTTTGTTTCATAGAGACTATATTCAGAGTTCTTTCACATGCAAATCAATGAGGGTGGTTTGAATTGGGTTCTCCTTATCTCTAGGTTTTGTTCACTGGTGAACACCCACAGGCTTTAAGCATACGAGGAGGGCAACATAAATGACTTTCTGTGATTCTTCAGCTCCTCTCGGCCAGCCATAGCAAAGACTGTGATGTTTGCAACAAAAAAGTTCATCACTGGCACAAACATAAGCATAGCAAAACCGATGTGGGGGAGGCCTGGTACAGACGCAGCGATTCAAGGGCATCTGTCCGCCATTTAAAGGTTAGCCATTTACTCAAGCAGATCAATGTGCTTCTGCTGGCAATAGTGCCAATGTCAGGTGATCTGTAATTGATGATAAAAGTCCATGAAAGAGAAAGAAAAACAAAACTCCAGGAGTTCTTCAAACAAAGAATCTTCTCCTTCCTCTAGAATCTTGAACGCGTTAATTATCCCACTTGAAGAAGAATTTGAAAAAGCATGATCATGTTGTGTTTTTTAAAAGAGGAGTTTGATTGTGACAGCTTTGTCAGTATGTTCTTACAGTATAAAGCTAATTCACTGTTTGATGTGCTCTAAGTAATTATGTCTCTGTCATACTGTAGCCTATTTCAAGTCTATGAAATTCATTGTGAAATGTAGCCATCATTGTAAAAACGTGAGGACAGCTAATCTAAATAACAATAATTTATAAAACTGGTCCAATACTTTAAGCATCCTTTCCTATAAATACAATACGTTTTGCATTTTGGCTGATTTATGTTTGAAAATAATTTTACTCATGTTTCTGTTTCTCAAAGTGCATGATGCGGCACCACTGATAGGAGAAGTAACTGATTTTGTGAGACTCGATCGACTTGGACACTCAGTAGTCTTTTGAATGATATTGATTTTGATAGTGGTGCTAGTAAAGAGGTTGGTTTACAGTGAATTAATGAGTTTTTAGCATCGTATGTGTCTGAATTTTGCCTGTTCTATGTCCTACATTTTATCTTTTATCTTTCATCCTTCTTTCCATGCCTCTTACCCCAGCAAGAGAAAAAAACTTTAAGTCGTTTCAACCAAGTCTGCCTCTACACAGCAGAGATGGAGAGATTTGGGGAAACAAAAAACCCCTTGAACTTTCAATTGTCCATGTGCACAGAACATGCCCTGAATGTCCAGGCTACATTCAGGGCATGTTCTGTGCACATGGACAATTGAAAATTTCAAGGGGGGTTTTTTTGGCTCAGATTTCACTATTTTCAAAGCCAAATTTCAACAATTTCCAATGAGAAACACTTTTAGTTTTGAAAACTGTGTTCAGCCTTACAAACATGGAGGATCAAGGTTTAAGCTTCAAGCCTAGAAGTATAATGTTGTAACTAGATCCCTGCTGTTGGTGTTCGAAATCCCCCAAACCAACCAGCTGTAATCAGAAGAGGTCTGTGGCTCACTCATGAAATCAATGCTTCCTGGCTGTGAGGTTGTGGATTTAATTTCATAAATGCACGTACAGATACATGTAGTAAGTCTACATCCAATGAGATGTGTGATTGATGACTGCATTCTACTACCAAACTACAAATGGAATTGCTGATAAATGTATAGTTGGCACTGCAAGAGGCGATTCCCATTAGGTGTAAACATCATGGCTATCTAACCAAAGTAAAGCCAATACATTGAGCGTTTTAGCCTGAAGCAAAACTCAGAATGCCCGAAGAAGAGGAAATGGTAATACATGTCACCTTGCAGGTGATGTAAAACTCAGACAAAGATATTGATTTTAAAAAGAAGAGGGCAGGGGAGACAATACTTACAGACTGATTACTTTTAGATTAGTGCTATACTGTCATCTTACCTACATCCACCTATCTTAGTGGGGTGTTTCCCCATCTACTCAGATCTTCCATAATTAGCTGGTGTCTTTTTTCCCCAATTAGGAGTCCCTCTTTCAACCATGTGTGAGAGACCTTATAAGGCTTGAACCACAACTTCTTGACTTTTTAGGCACAACATTTTCCTCTGAGCCATGAGCTCCATCATAACTAGATGTGGTTACATGGTATATTTGACCTTAAAGATGAAGGCCTTTGAATCAAAACCCTACAAAGCTGTATTCTAGACCTTACCACTACATCACAGCTTTACAACCCAAGATTTAGCTCTTATTTGTTCTTTCACAACAAACCATGTGCATGAGTGTGTATGTGTGCATGCGCATGTATGTGCGTGTATGCGCGTGTATGTGCCTGTTATTTACCTGTTTGCATATTTACCCTTAATATCTGAGGACCTGGGTCCACAATAATCTGTGGACCCAAACGTATGCCTTGCCAAAGACCATACCAGTGCACCACACCTGAGTTGGTTGATACTTCAGTAAATCACCTGGGGGGATTTTCTAATGGTGAGTCATGTTCAGCCTACAAGTATTCTCTTCATTTGATGTTTCTACGAAAAGAAAGAAAAAATCCATTTGATCTCAACAACTGTCATTGTTGAGTGTCGTACTTGACTAGAAAAAAAAGACAAATTCCCAAAAAATCTATTTAGTCAGAATTAACTAATTTTCAAAATATTATTCCATTTAAAACATTTTCTTTGATTCCTCATGTTCATGCTATCTCTTGCAAGACTAAAACCTCACCCCTCCCCCACTTAAAGTTCTAGTTAATGGATGCATTGTTAGTTCACCACAAAGACAAGATGGAAACCCAAAATTACATTCCTTACCACATCTGGGCTGAATGCCTCTTGATACATTCACAGAGTACTGAAATAGGATATAGTCACATTGCAAGCAAAACTTTTGAGCAGATTATTCTACCCTCTTAAGAGAATGAGTGTCATTTAGTCTAAGATCTCACTATAAAAGTATAAAAAAACTGAAACTGAAGTGAAATCCACATAAGTTGACTGAAAAAAAATCTACCAAAATGTTCTGAAAAATTGGCACAAAAATTGAGAGAAAAATTTTGAGGACTGCATTGCAGGGGATGATTAAATAAGTGTAAAATTATTTTGGCTTCCAAGTACACAGTTGCCACCAGCAGTTCATTATGATGGATGGATAATTTAGTTAGTTTCGTCATATTCAGGGTAAAACTAAGAATATTATTTCCACTTACCCACTGAATATATATACCACATCATCTGATTCTCTCTTTGCCAAGTTCACACCAGAGTCCTCTTCTAAGTGCACAGACTGCGATGCAGAGAAATGTCTGAGGATCAATGTTGCTCATAAATACATGAACACAAACAAATAATTGATTTGACTAAATGCTTAATAATACATGGGAAGTATCATATAGAGTTTCCATCATGCTTTGAGCTTTGGATAGCAATATTGCCCAGCCAGTGATTCCAAAGCAATGATTCCAGTGAAAGCACCATATTAGTGTTAACTGAGGGATGACATTTCTTTTTTAGTCGTTCTTGATTTATAATCTGGGTTAAACTGCAGCACACAGTAAAAGTGAAATAAGTTAAACTGTAAAACATTATGCAGAATCTAAGCGGTGGCATTTCAAACAAATGTCCCTTTGACAACTCTTTGGTGTAATCATTTTGATACATCAAAGAGTATGGTATGCACAGGGATGCTCCAGGACTTCATCAAACTCTTTGATGACAAAAGGATTGCAGTAGATTCTTTTTTGTTCCAGATGATCATTACAATACCTTGCAACAGCCTAACCTGTGTGATGATCTTTATATGTTTGTGTGTGTGTGTGTGTGTGTGTGTGTGTGTGTACATGTGTGCGTGCGTGTGTGCGCATGTGCATGTGTGTGTGTGCGCGCGCGTGTGTGTGTGTGTGTGTGTGTGTGTGTTTGTGTGTGTGTGTCTACGTGTGTCTGTGTCTGTGTGTGGCCACTCATGAGCCGAAGAACTTCCAAAACATATATATGATCCATATACACAAATGTATAAGAATAAGACATGAAAGACATGAAACTGTACTAGAATAATTTAAAACAAAATTTTAAATAACCTTTCTTTTTATATATATAAAATAGGTGAAAACATTCCTATCCATGAAAAGCTTCAGTGCAGGTGACCACACTTTCATCCACAGGATCCACTTCAGACCTTTCTCACAGTACCATATAAAGACAGTGTAATGTGTATTGTGTCAACCATGGTATTCCCCACTGGGACTCAGAAGGAAGGTAAAATTAACAGAAAATAATGAGTACTTTACAGCAATTAATCACATTTAAACTTAGGAGGAGTTGGCTCGGGTAAAAATAATCCAAACACTATAATTTTATTTTTTTAATGGGATTTTACTAATTAGATTAGTGACCACAATTTAAGAAACTCTTTCTGTAGGTCAATGCTTTTTTCCCCCTGTGAAATAAAGTGAGCGGCCACTCAGTGTACTGTAGACCAAGTTCTTCCAATTTTGTACTTGACACAGTCCCACTGAAACTGCTCTGTCTGTGAGACTCATGGAAGGCTTATCTTTCTTATTAATCTATGGGGTGATTATGGGCACTCTGGGGTTCAATGCTACTATTGATCTGAGGTCAGTGAGACCATATCAAGAGTCATATATCATCCTGCCCCTCGCCACCTTTTCACCCCACTCAGGCACTTAAGTGATCCCTCATGCTACAAGGATGACGAACAGGATGGAGAGAGAAAAACTGAGAAAAGTCCCAAGAGAGTTGAATGTGGTGGGGGAACTCATGAAAGGTAGTACTTACACTTCTGCTTACTCACCTCAGATTTGATTCTCTTTCATGCAATTTTATTTATTTATTTATTTATTTATTTATTTTAAAGCTGGTTACCTCTAAAATCAGTTTACCATTAACAAGAGTAATGCATAAAAGCTGTGCGACACAAAACTTGTTCACAAGTGACTATTTTCTTTTTTTCTTTTTCTTTTTTTTTTTGTATTCTCCATTTAATGCCCTGGCCAGACACTTTTGATAAAGGTAATTACATATTGATTATGTTGCTGATCCAATATCTGTACGTATTTTCAAAGGCTGCGAAATTCTCAGAGCAAGCAATCAATTGGCTGTTTTGAGGGTAGAAAAGTGGGTGGATGGGCATTCATGTCACGTTTGCAGGCTCAAACCTCTAATCACCTCCTTGGTATAGCTGATTTAATTAAAAAATGTTATTGTAGTCAAACACATCACAACAGGAAGCAGTGCTCAAAGTCCCAAGATTACAAAATCCGTGTTGTGTTAAAATACTAAGGGAGAGAAACTCAATTAATCCTCAACATAGAGTGGCCTTTGAATTCAAAACAGCCTGGGCAGAAACCCCATATCACATTATAAAGTTACATTTGAGTCACATTAGAAAGAAACCACATAAAAAAGAAACAGGCAGTCCAGAGCAGATAAGGAAGACTGAATTTTCCGTGTGAGTTGTATGACCGAAATCTTATCAATTATGGCCACAATCAATGGAAAGAAATAGAGTTGGTGTAGGAGCATTAGTCTGGATTTAAAGAGCAGTTAAATAAATAAATAAATAAACTATAACTAGCAGCTATTCTTTAGTGAAAAGGAACCATTTAAGATATCCTTGAACATGATGGTTAACAGCGAGAGAGCTGGAAGAAATCTGACACAGTAAGACTCAAACTATTAAATAAGCATAACTTTATTTGTTGTCACATCTCAGTATCCATTTACAGTGCACTGCTCCATCTGGGAGGGCTTTAACCAAGCATGCCGTACAGTCAGGGTTAGCCCAATTATCACTAGCTGTACCAGTGACGTGACATTAATAATTCAAGAGCATAATGCAGAATAGGGAGAGCAGATGCACGGTATGTGGTGAATGCAGAGTGACAGAAAGCAGAGCAACCCAGATGAGTGGGCCTTTGCTGGGAGACCACCTTTGGCTCCGAAACTCCGCTGATCTCCATTGCCAACACAGTGCTCTGACAGGCTTGCCATCCAAATGGCCGTCAACTGTGAGCTCTCAGCTGCTCAATCACAGTTCAAACAGGGAAATTTGTTTTTTTCAGTCAGTGATTAATTCAGCAAACCTCCTCTAACCCCAGCCTAATCCTTTATACTTTAATCACGTAATAAAAATAAGAAGCTTTCTCCTCTTTCAGACACGATCTGTTGAAAATTGTGTCATGACAAGAAAAGAAGGTTAGTAGTTTTTTTTTTTGGTCCATCCAAGTTGAGTTTGGTGTACTGGCGTGTAGCACGCAGATAAAGATATCCCATAAGTATTCACATGGTGGTTTAATGCAGATTCTGATCTGAGCCTATTGGCAACACACTGACATATACGTTAATAGAGTTTAGTAAAATTTTCTTTGATTTAAGATTTAAGAGTTATAGATTTAAGGGTCCGTCTCTCTTCTTCTTCTTTTTTTTCTTTTCGGCATGCAGTTATGAATTCTGTATATGAGTTGTAGTGCATTAGCCTGACTAATATTTCCTGAAACTTTGCAGGTGTTTATCAGATTTGTTGAAAAGGTTACCTACATGATGAAATAGTGTTCACAAACCTCCAGCAAACCCTTTCTGTATTTTCAAAATATTATCAAAACATTAACAAATCATTTTACTGCACAGAAAGTAAAACTGCAGAAGTATTCATGCTCAGATTACATTTCTCGTTTTCCAGGGGTGGGGGCTGAGGTAATAGATTTATGGCCATACATGATTAATGGGACCAACTCATCCAGCCAAAAGAGTCACATTGTCATATATAATTCATGGTTGGGTGATAAAAACAATCGCATTTATTTATTTATTTATTTATTTATAACACTAAAATGGCTCTAAAAACTCTGAACAAAGTCACACTGTTAAGGTGACCATGGTGTCTGCCACGGTAAAGCTACAAACAAAACTCATGCACACATGTCACAGAGACACGTGGGTAATTGAGGACATGGCTAGCTGTGTATGGTTTGAAACCTCCCAAAAGCACAATTGATTAAACTATAATGTGTAGTGGTATTTCATGCATCAAAAACAAAGACTTCAAAAGGGCCATTTTAAGATCACAACAGAGACAAAAAGCAGCTTACCACAGGAAATTCAACATGGCACACAATCATCCAATAATATAGAGGCAAATAGATGGCTTCCATCTAAAGCACAGAACTTTATGTGATTACCCTAAACACTGACTTCAGATCTGTCAGTGTTACTGAATGAGCTCAATGCTGTCTTTAAATATGCAGGGACACAACTTTTCCTTTATCTACATTTTCTATAGAACATGACCCCTTACTCCTTACTTTCTTACAATGACAGAAAGCATTCACAGTTTGCTATTTATTTTTGAGTGACGCAAATTGGGTGTTTGATTAGATTGTTCAGAGGTGTGGACCATAAAGAAAGTTTACCTCATTCATCTCTGTTGAAATGAGCAAAGTTAGCTTTACACCAAAAATTCCCATCCAGACGTAATTGTTATCAGTTCAGTCTACAACAAACTATAACTTAAACAAAGTCCAGCTAGATGCAATGAGAAAAATGTGAATGAAGGGGAACCTTGAAAAGCAGTCAGTCAATCATTGTAAAGGGGTCTGAGTTATTCAAAATGGTTTTATGTGTCAAAAGTATTGCAGTTACTAATACCAAGGTCAGACAACAAGTGCTGGAAATAGTGATTTTGTTAGTTGCTCTTATGATAACTACTCAAAACCTACAAAACAATATACCATGTACAAATAAATCTAATTAAGTCATGATTGTTTACACTGTAAATTCTACAGATTTTTTTTCTTTTTATGCTTCCTTATTATTCAAATCTCTCTGCTGTTGCAATACCAATAGTTAAGCAGTATAAGAAAGTGTAAAGATTAGATATGAAAGAGTAAGTAACAAATGTAATTTTTAAAAAAGTGGGGAAAATATTATTTAAAATATTTCTGGATCTAACCATCTCTGAATTACATAAACTCTTAAAAAAAAAAAAACAGGAGAGGACATTCCTACAAGCAGGTTCACTGCTATAGCTGTACTGAATGGTATGTTAATGATACACAGCAAATGCTGGCTACGGAAACCAAAAGAGTGGCTGTGGTTTAAAAGGCCTAAGCCTAGCTATTATTGGAGGGTGGCTTTGCCCCCATTGCATGTCCTAAGTCCTTCTCAGCTATTTTAATGAGCTCAGAGTGTACCATAACGTTCAAACTGCACCCTTTACATTCAAGCAAAAAAGACTGGTTCCTAATGAAGTGCAGAATGGGAGAACACATTCATGGTTTGCCTTTGATATTTATAACCCTGGGTAGGTCCATTAGTGGTTTTGAGGATGTTAATGGTCATGTGTAGTTTGGACTTTAGAGAGGAGTCCTTTCAGTCTATCACTGTGAAAATTCACTGCAACACTAACACTTCTCCAAGGATTATCACCAGAATTGACTTCTAGCTATTATTACCAGTATGTCCAATCATTGTTATTTTTACTAACATCATAAGTATATAAGTGTATGATTCAGACAAAGTATGCTGCTTATTCTTCATACAACAGATCAAATGTATCATTGAGAATAAAAGGTACTATTATTATTAAGTCAAGAATTTATATCAGAATGATACAACAGCTACGCAGTAAGTAAAAAGAGTATCTTACACACTAATCAGAACAGACATTTTTGTGTGGCTATATCTCTGCAGTGGGTCAGTCAAAACCCACTAAAATATGTTTAATTAGACACAGTACAGACTAAAGAGAGAAAGAGACACTATTTTGGGCACTAATTTTTCGAAAAGCAATTATCTCAGGAATTCTGCAATCTTCAGAAATTCAAAATGTTGGTCAAAGTAGCTATTTTACTATTATGCTGTTAACAGTTGATTATTCCGGCATTTTCTCTTTTAGTGAAAAGCGTGAAAAACTGATAACCAATACTGAATTCATTCATCAACCTTTTTCCCATCTCATTCAGATGAAATCTTTCATAGATCCATGTGCAATTTCCATGAATACTTTGAAGAATGTGGGGTACAATCAATTCAGTCTGTGTAATATTCTAGCAAAAATGATTATTGATGGCCTGAGCAGCATAGCAAATTAAACATTCCTGACACAAAGGCCTGGAGGTGGAAAATGAAATGTTTAAAGGAAATTGCTTGTTTTCCTGGACAAGTTGAGAGACACTCTTCAAAATGTGACAGGGTAGAGCTGAGTAGCAGGCACAATTATTGTTGCCGTCTGTACTGATGGATAGACCGCTGTAGTATCTCCCACCTCTGAATCCTCATGGCTCTAACAAGTTTTATCATTAATCTTCTATTTTCAGAAAGACTACATATTCATTGGTGTTTCCTCATCAGTACTCAGGATCAGAATTTCTTAAAGATGACATAGACATGTCACATTAATGTGCAAAATACTATATAGGCCAGCTTTACTTTGTCTCTTAAGCTATTACATCAACAAAGTCCATGAGGGCTTCTATGTAGGTCTCTACGGTACAGTGCACTGTAATGAATTAGTGAGATATCTGAGGGTTGTTATGAAGCTATTTTCTTGTTCTGCTCAATAATGTTTTTTTTTTGGGGGGGGGGGTTGTTAAATCAAATGTTTCCATACTGTTTTGAACCATTAAAGGCTAAGTGTGCCACTTCAGTATGTAGCACTTTGCAAAGCCTGGATGATTTGATATACTTAGGAACAAGCTTGAAATAATTTGCAGTTTACTGTAAACCCTACATTTTGTGTATGCTGCTAATTTCTGGCCTTCCTCTTAAACAAGGTGTTGTTTGTAACACATAACTTGTTACGGTTTCCTCTAGAGGAATAATAGTTTCTTGCAGATTGACACGTAGAGTGCATCAATGCCAACACTAGACAAGATAAAAACTTAAGAGGTATCGTCAAACTATTGTGGCCTGTTTTGTTTTTGTTTTTTTTCACCAGGACTTCTTCTTTTCTGAATTTTAAATCGGTGCAAATTAGATGTAAAATATCTACCCACATGAGGAGTTTTTTAAATCCAACATTTATTGCTTCACTAACACATGCACAAAGGAAGTTTAAAATAGCATTTTCATTAACATCTTAACATCAAAAAGGGGCATATTCTCACCTTTTCCCTTTTTTGCATTTGAATAACTAAGATTAGTTACTTTGATGAATCAAGCACACCATTTTATTGTTTGTCTTATGTGAACATATGTATAGCTGTTCTACGTTATATTGCAATCAACAGTTAACTCTGGTGCCAATTAACAAATCACACTGAAAACTTACACCTTGAAATGATTTGTTCAACAACAGCTAACAGAAATGATGTTTTTATGTTGTGGAACAAGTAAGTGCAACCATAGCTTTAATACCCCCTTAAAAGATAACAAGTCATCTAAGGTGCATTTAAACAGGAGTGAATTTGTAAATTCATTAAAACTACTTTAGAGGGACTGGCTTTGTCCAAATATCAGAACCATGGTTTGTTTTGACCTTGCCACACAGAGGTGTATGGTAACACATTGCATCAAGGTTAGTAAAGTAAAGGTTGATTCAACAAAGGAAAAAATGTTAACAGGATATGAAAGATGATGTGTCTGGGAGAGATGACAATATCATTTCAAAGCAATTTCAAGTTAGTCCTTCTACAATTAGTCCAAGTTAGTCCTTCAAAGGATTATCTACAGATGGAGAAAATTCAAGATCACCACCATCTTCCATGGGTAGGCGGCACCAATGTTGTGGTAGAGGTAATAGCAAAGTATGGTTGTTCATTGGAGTTCGTTAATTTTGACAGCTTTTATCTCCTAATAGCATTGAAAAGACCACTGAATCACTGTATGTTCAGGAATGCCTAAAAGCTCCCTCCCAGAGTGTTCACTTTGACCTCACTTTGTCACATCACTTCAGTTCTTTAAGTTATTCTGTTACATATGATTAATGACTAGTTCTTGTCATGAAATACCTTCTGTGAATGGGTGAGTAAATTTACTGGGCTGTTTTTGTTAACTTTTTGAAGGTGTGATGCTCCATGATGTTAATTTTTACCCAGTAGCTCTTTTTTCTTGTGTATGTAGCTTCTGTACCCTCCCATTTCATTTTTAAGTATAATAGGCTCAGATAATGGCAGATGAAAAAAGCAGCCAAGCAGCTAATTGAGATCTGCACTGAAATAGCCTCTGAGTGCCGGAGGGACCCATCTGCCAAATGTTCAACATGTCGTAGTTCATTTCGCTTTGATATTCTGAGTATCTCCTCCCAACAGGAGTATCTTCAGAGCAACAACCATTCATGAGGTTAATGTAATATTTTTTTCCACTCTTTTTCTTTTTCTTTTCTTTTCCTACGGTCATCAAGAACTTATGAATCTGGATAAATCTGCACCTTTGAAAAAATGACGGTAACATAGTATCATTGTAACAATGACTGTGTGTGTGTGTGTGTGTGTATATATATATAATATATGTGTGTGTGTGTGTGTGTGTGTGTGTGTATCAATCACCGTGCATGTGTACAAACACACACACACACATATATATATGACGTTATCTCATCCTTTACATGAGGCAAACTTTACCCTCTGTACAGTTTATCTATATAATTAAAAGAAATCATCACAAGGAATGTGTGGTAGTGAAATGAAACAAACAAAATAAAATCAGTCCCAGAATCCTTAATGAGGTATATTGTAATATAGCTCTCTGCAATACCATAAAGTAACTCATCTGCAAAGTAATAATCTTTATCAGATTGGTTTTAGCCAAACCTCACTGACCTGTAATATCCACACATTCTGCCTCAGACTGAACACATTTAATGTTCCTGTATTACCCCAAACGAGTGACAAATGACAGCAGATGAGAGACAACAGCAGTCCCACTCCTAAAGTCCAGCATAGAACAGTCTGTATTTTGCATTAGCATTTTTCCAAAGGAAGTACACACACAGCAATCAGTTCATGCTTCTGGGACAGACACTACAATGGCTTAGTGTAACAACATGATAAATACTTGCTTGTCTCAGAAAGCCCCTAAAATATTCAGAAGTATGGCAAATATTACATACAAGCTCAGTGAGTAATTTTAAGTTTTAAAAAAACGTGAATAACTTGAGTTAATGTCCTCCAGTGAGACCTTATGTCATCAAATACAGTGTTTTAAGAACATTAGTAGAGAATATATTCATTTATTTCTAAATGAAACACCCCTTGTTAGCTGAGATTATACCAGGGAAGTCCAAATTTGCATCAGCAACAAGGAGTGTTTTTTAGTTTTGTTGAATCTCAGCATTCAGCCCAGAGCTTGAAAGAAATGACTAGCTTCCTTTCATGTGACTCTGAAAGTCTTGATTAGGAGCCTATTAAAATGCTATCCTTAACACTGACCCTCTAAATTGGTACTGTGTAGACCTGCTGTTACACACTATCAAACAAAACTGAGATTGTCTTCATCTCATTTTGTGTAATTCCAGAGGCATTTAAAAATGCAGGGTTCATCTTGGATTGTAAACATTAGATTGGTTTCAGATCCCCATCCAATCCCATCTTTAGCATCTTGTTTCTCAAAATCCATACACCCTCTTCAGTGTCCAGACTCTCCCCTAAACAAACGGACTGGGAAACGCTTTTCATCTCACGGGTCATTTATGGTAACATAATTCATATGCAACAGCTGCTGTTTACAAAAACAAAACACGCCACTGATCCCTGCTGAAATAAATGAAAGTTCTAAAATCTCCAAATGGATTTGAACAGGAAGGCATTGGATTTAGTTTTTCTACTCCTGTGTAGTACAGAAAATGCACTGCACAACACAGTTTTCTAATTTAATGAGAAATGTCCCATGCTCCTGACCAAAGGAGGGGAAAAACAGAAACAGTTGGCCATCTCCATTCACCGTGAATAGATGTGGACCAGACACTAAGGACACTAGAGAAAGATTAGACTCTAGGTTTAAATTCCTCTACAAGATTTCCCTCTCTTCCTTAGATATAAGGCCGCTAGGTCCCTTCCCTCTCCTTTACAGAAGTGAACGTAATTTTATGTAGTATTCTATAGTTTGGTAAACTTCTCCTTTCACTTCACTGACTCTATTTCCTGAGTGTCTCGTCATCTGTTTTCATTTGACAGGCTCCAGTCTTGCAATGCATCAGCAGTGCAAAATAGCAACAGTACATTACATTTTGCAGATGCATCAGTATAACTACTCCTATCCGTCATTCTTACAAACTGCAACAACACATTAAGTAAGTAACCATTACAGGACCTTGCAGGGGAATGCTAAAGATAACAATCCGGAAACATGCAACGTTTAGCTCATTGGGCACAGCAGCATTTAAGTAGCAAATCAGCATCAGTCCCCTTGTTTAATTCAGGAGGTAAAGCAAATGTCCACTTCCAAAGACCCCTTCATAGTGACACTCTTAAATCACATGACAGTGTGACAAATCTACTGTGAAAGGAAAGGTGGCAAAAGGAAAGGTGCACAACATTCTAAAGCGCAAATATAAGCCACCTAATGGGTGTGCGTGTGATATCTAATGAGTTTGTTTGGCCTTGCCAACATATGATTCATGAATGCTGTCTTATGATTACTTTGAAAGCATAAACACTCCCTGGTCCTAATGAGCTCAATGCATTTTCTAATTAGTGAAGTCGCTAATTTAGGCCAAACTCATCCATTCCCTGTAAGTGCTAAATGACTGAGCGTGCCCCATTGATTTAACATCTCAGGAGGAATAATTGTCATTAAGGGGAAATGTTCCTTAGTATCATCTTTATGACTGTAGCACTGCTCTGTCATGCTTTATTATTATAAAAATACAAAGGAGGAGGATTTTTATCTCAACCATCTTCATCATGGAAGTGTGGAGCTCCAAACCTGTTTCACCTGTCACCGGCTCATGTTGATTTTTCATCCACTGTATGCATCACATCACAGTTTTTTTGCCTTTGGCTGATTGGTGTCTCTTAAGAATCAGTGCTCTGTTTCCTTGGATGGCAACCGACACTTTATCAAACAACTTTTCCCATTAATGAGAATAAGGCCGTAGCTGTCCTCTGTGCTCAACACTCATTTTCACATTTCTATGCAAGATATCACTGTAAATGATAGTAGACAAATTGACACATGATTATGCTTCTACGTTACATTAGATAACTAAATAAGGAAAAGCTGACATGCATGAAACATGGGAGATGTAACTAAAGAGTGCTGAATCTGAATGTCAAATAGAAAGATTTTAATAATCACATTCAGACAATAAGACATACCCAAGTGTGATATAGGAAGCCTTAAAAATGTATGTGAGAGGAGGTATTATGTCTTACTCAGCATTCAGGAGAAAGAAATTAAACAAAGAATTACATTTATCAGTGAAAAAAAGAAAAAGAAAACATTGTACAGACAAAAGCCGAGGCCTGTAATCCACTGCACACACTGAAACTGGAGTATGAATTGATTAACCTTGGATGAGCATACTGCAATTTTAAATTCAAAAAAGAAATATGTGCAGCATAGGAAAACTGTTGGCAAGACATTAGTATGACAAATAAAAATTAGGACAAGAGATAAACTGACAGTACTAGAAGTTCAGAAAATGATTTATCAACTGATCCATTATAGATTAACTCAGCACTCAAAATGTTTTATCTGAGGTTATATCAGTCTAAATAAAACAATGATGATAAGGACACAAATTTCCAATCTTTTATTGATTTTGACTGAAAAAAGAACTTGGGTGAAGAGATAAGCACATATGAAATAACAAATGGCATCAATAATTTACAAAATGGGAAATCCCTTAGTAGTGATGGATTCCCAGTTGAATTTTACAAGGGTTTTAAGTCCAAATGAATGGTACCCTCGATGAAAATGGTCTAAGTAGCCCATGTGAGTATAGCCTCTCTCAGTCGCAATATTTATAAATTATTGCTTCTGTTGCTTCATGGTTCCCTCAGCTAATATAATTTTAAGTAAAAGATCAGAAATAATAATAAAGAAAAAAAAAGTCAGAATGAAACAGTGAAATTACAATATAATTGCCAGGTAATTTGCATTATACACAGATGCTTTAATTGGGAAATTAATTCACAAAAATAGCTTTATTCAGACAGTCTTCAGATAATCTCCATCTTTTCTCCCTAGGTAATTTACCATGGTAGTAGTGTAAATACTTCAAAAGCGAGAGTAGCAGTTTTTTCTTGATGTTGAAAGAGCATTTGAAAATGTCCAATGGGGAATATTTGTTTCATGTACATGAAATGTTTAGTTTTGAAATAGCATTTATCTTCTGGAACAACTTTGTATATCATCCAAGGGCTCAATGGTCAGATTTCAAATCCAATACGGCTATTTTAAGTCTCTAGATAGAGGTGTACATTAATACGGCTATTTTAAGTCTCTAGATAGAGGTGTACATTAATACGGCTATTTTAAGTCTCTAGATAGAGGTGTGCATTAATACAGCTATTTTAAGTCTCTAGATAGAGGTGTACATTAAGTGCTTATATGTTTGTTTTAGTAATAGGACCTCCAGACTCCATTATAAGTCCAGAAATATCACTGTATGATGATGATGCTTGCTTAATTTTACATCCTTTTTTCATGATTGTTAAAGAATTATAGGACCGTGTGAGTGCTTGAAATAGAAAGATATAAACTGTAGAGTGGAGTCAAGCTGGACAAAAAACACATCTGACATATTTTTTTATTATGAACTCTAAATAGAGCTCCCTACCCATTTCAAACACAAAGAGAATGAATATTTACAGGATTTAATTTGCCAGTGTTGATCTATTTATTTTAACAATTACAAGGGAATGTTTGTAAATTGATATTTAATTTACTGGAATTGTTGTACATCCTTTATGAAGAAACGTGCACTACTGACCACTATTTAAGGAACAATTGTAATCTTACATTAACTGCTGCAAAATGTATAGCGATAGACTGGAAGCCATCATTCCCACAGCAGTGGAGAACAGAATTATCCAGTTATAATTTATCTAGAGACTGTTTATTATAAGATTAAATGTACAATCAAATTTCACCCCTTAAACTGGAGGAATCATATTAGTGCTACTGGTGCAGCTGTGCGGTCATGGAAATTAAGTGACCCACAGAGGCTGATTTGAATTGACACATTTTGCATTACTGACGTGAAGGCCAATGATAATATGATGTACTTGTAATAGAATAGGGAAATGTAATAATTTGTTCAAAGTATACCTCTATTCTTGGTTTAGCAATTGTCTGAGCAGCTAGAACGTTATTTGTGGTATTTTACTGTCATTTTGTTAGTCATTTTACAAGTCCTCAAGTCACGTGTGCTTCAGGACAGGCTCTACGCTCTGTATATGCATGGTTATACCATGGTGAATTCAGAAGCCCTTTTACTCTTACATTTCGGCATTTCATTATGGAACTATGGCTACTGTCATTCTCCTTGAGGGTGTTCCTACTACATAACTCTGATGGACTGAATGCTGGAAACCTGTAATGTAATTGCAGACATGCTCAAGTGATTTCCTCTGTAGCTCACAATCTTGCATGGGACTCTTGTGAATTGCACTGTGTCTAGTAAGAGAGCATTTGAAAGGAATTTTATCGGGTTGCATCAGGGAATCAGTGTCCTGCTTTCAAGGCTCAAAGCCCTGAGCTGTTGATCCATTTCTGTACATTAATCTTATATGTCCTCCATCTTCACCCCAGTCTCTGTGACAACAGGAAGCCTGCTCTCTCTATAGTGTTGTTTTCATTTCCTATTCAAAAGTCAAGTGCATGCACTGATCCTAAGTGCCAAACTTGACACACCTTTATATGCAAAAGGAACCAAAATATCAAATACATTTAGAAAGCTATAGGCTAAACTGAATTCGTTCAATCATCACCATTTAGATTGCTTGCTGTCACGCTGGCGGTGTGGTGCAGGACCCAAGTGCAAGACACGATGGTAGAAGGTGACAAACGGAATACATGTGCAAACTAATAGCAAAAGCCGATAACAAAAAGGTGCAGCATGACAGTGTGCACAAAACACAAACAACGATAGACAAAAGACAAGGCAAACACTAGGACTTAAATAGAAGGAGAAACTAAACAGGGCAACACAGGATTGGTTCAAATTAACAAGGTTAATAATCGGGACAAACAGGAACAGGTGAGGGGCGGAGACAAACAGAGCAGGAGCACAAAGACAGAACAAAACAAAATGGAGGTGCAGGCTGTGACACTTGCAAAAATACTTGGAAAGTAATGTTTAAATTGTCATAGACAGGTGTATGAATTTCTGTGTGAGTCCATCCTGCAGTGTTTTCACAACTAAATTTGGAATGACTGATAAAACCATGTTACGTGTATGAAAATCAAAGGGCAGTTATTGAACCAGTATTACATCAAACGTCTTGTACTACCAGTACAAGGCATAAATCTTTAAAGCACATCTTGTTGTGCAACCACTAAACACTGAGAGACTAGTTACAGTTCAGTATACTGTCAACAAGTAGATCCTCATCAAAGTGAATCACTTGACCACTTGCTGTAAATTTCGCATTAGTCTCTCTGTCAGTGACATGCTTCCCAGGCATGTGACCAATCCACATATGAGGCAACTGCATTTAAAGGACACAACAGTGGAATGATTTTCAGAACTGCTCCCCTTGACACATTAGGTCATTTGCCTGTTTCTGTGAACTGTACACATGCACTTCAGACTCTTAAGATTTGACCTTCCATAAAATATGGTGGATATCTTATGTTTTTTTGAAGAACAGACTGAATTTCCCCTTTTGGTCTCTGAATATCAGACTGGTAACAATAGACCCTGGAAAAATAATTAGATTCCATATGAGCATAGTTATGTTACTGATTAATCAATACAGTGCAAATGGACACCATAAGACAAACTGACTAATATTTATGCTGCCAATTTCATCTTCCAGTGATTGGAATAGGGAATGTAGGCCTATGTATTGGACAGGTGTTTGTTGCATGTTTATCACATGTTATGTTATTTCATTATGGATGGAACGCAAAAATCATATTGTAAACATTATAGCTCAGTACTGTATACTTGACTAGAATGCATGAAGTATGGTGAACCAATAGTAAAAGCAAACTAAAGGGAACTGGTTGGCTGCAGGACAATTTTACATTTCTACTTAGCCTCTCAATCCAAATCTGTGTTCCTAGTCTCTTTTCAAACTCTTTCAAACCCCAGTACAGAGACATTTTTTTTCCACTGGACAAAAATAAATAAATAAATAAATTACCAAAGCGTGGGTTTCACTTAATGGCTGTGGATATTACTATGCTGGGATCCATACTACAAATGAAAGAAAGAATGGACTAAGAAAGCATGATGGAACACATTAATATTCCTTTACTAAATGAGGGCAGGCGCTGTGTCTAGACTGCCAAGAAAGCAGAGGTAACATGGCGTATCTCCAACACACATATTGTATTTTACAACACAAGGAATGTGCTGTCATTCCACTGAATGCTCAGCATATAAGTTTGATGTTTGAGTCTCATTATTCAAAGAGATCCTCTGCTCTTTTACAGGGCATAATAAGAGCTTAATGGTGAGACATCATTTGTCAGGAGAAATGATAAATGGAGCACTCTAATGATGGATTACCTCTCTCTGAATTAATAAATGTCAAATTGCCTCATTATTTATTTATCCTTGTTTAGACTTTGATTGCAGATTTTCATCAATTAGCCCACAAACTGACTATTATTTACATGTATGAATATCCGTGATATTCTTAGTACTATTTTAAGTGGGCAATATTTATGTAAATTATGAGCAGTGTATCTCACAGATTACGCTGGAGTAAATGGATATGTATGGGAAGAGAACTGACAGCGGTCAAAGACTAAGAATTCAGCTCCATGCACCTCAGTTAGATTCAGAAATGGGCTGCCATAGTTTCCAGATTAATAATTGGACAGGGAAAGGTGACTTTAGTGTGCACCTATATCTCCAACTACTGGTGCAAGACAATACTTTGTGATCATAGCACTCATGGGGATATGAGGGGTTCTGTGTTTTGACACCAGGGTAAGCTAGTGCAAGGTTACACTCTGCAAATTGCTGCAATTAGACAGATGGTCTCTCCAATCTCTCCAATCAGACAAGTCCCTCTTCATGAATTTGGACATCTGTGTTTTAGAATAAGATTTGTCAAAGTTTCAGAGGTTTCCAAAGACTATGTTTTTGCTTTAACCTGACAAAAAAGAGTAAATGTGAGCACACCTCTGTATGACAAATAGCATAATTCAGCCATCAGGTGTACATCAGGTTGTGCGATTGGCACTGAGACATTGTCTTTATCATATCACAAGGGCTAATTCATAATCTGATCTAGTGTATGGAGGCAAGTTGAGCTATGTAGCGTACTTTTTTTTTTTTTTCTTAGATATTTTTCCACATTTCCAGGCAAAGTTTACTGACTGAAGAACTGTGGTTTGAACCACTGACCTTTACTCAAATTCTTATCAGATTGTGCACTGACATAACCGCTTTTCAAAAGAAAGTGAAAATGCAGTGTACTGACCCACAAAACCTCACAACACAGAGGGAAGAGTTGAAAAATGAACAGCACGATTGTAATTCAGATGGTGAGCTCCACAGCACATTACTTTAGGTGCTAACTGCAGGTACAAGAACATGCTGTTTAGGTGCCTTCTCATTTAGACATGCTGATCTTCTAGAGATCTAGACTGGTTACGTGTACTGTTTAGCAAATATTTGAAGAATGACTCCTTTGCTCTTCCTAGTGAGTGAGGACAGTTCCTACCAGTTGCCTCCTACCTAATTGCCATTTTCTATCGCCCCAGCTCTACACAATCATTTCTCAAAATTTTACTTGGGTAACGACTAATCAGTCACTATTCAGCACTTTGTGAGCACTGGTCAAAAACACTAAGGAGCCGTACTGTGACTAAATGGATCCTATGTATTTGACTACACTGAGATGGGAGGGATAATGCTCATTTGAACAGTGTACAATAATGAGGCATTGCTGTCGAAAATTGTTGTGAAATGGCTGGTTTTGCTATTTAAAAAAAAGGAAAGAAGGCAAAAGCTTTGATACAAGCAAAAGCTCTTTTACTCAGATATAATAATAATAATAATAATAATAATAATAATAATAATAATAATAATAATAATAATAATAACAATAATAATAATGATGATGATGATGATAAAACATATAGAATAACACATTAAGATGGATTTGACACAAGGGAACATACTATCAATGTTTAAAATTCAGAACCACTTCAATACTGCTGTTGAGACGATTTGCTGCATTAGAGAAGAAAAAGATGTAGAGATGCACTTGACCTTCATGTGGCGGCATTCACAATGCAGCTGAAAAGTACTGCAGTTTGAGACACATTGATTCATTTGATTCATTTTGATTGCCATGGTCACAGTAAATTAAAACGCAAAAAAAAGAAAAAGATGCACTGCACCTGGTGATTTTAAGGCAGGAAGAAAACAACCTTACATAGAAGCTGTTACAATTGCAAAAAACAAGGTCATTTTTCATTTTCAAACAAGATCTTAGGGTGAAACTACTGCTGAAGTAAAATTAGTCCATGGATCGTGTTCACTTTGAATTTTCTACAAAGTAATTGATATGAGGGAATGCCAGCAAGTGAGAGACAGTTTCAGGAATCCAAAGAAAGCCCCCTCTCCTTCATTTTGGCCCTAGGGCATGCCTAACCATCAGTTTAAGGCACTGCTCAAATTGGGAACTGGCAAGACTAAGAACATTTTGTAGTCTTGTAACTCTGAGGTGTTGTTTACTGACTTCAAAGTGAACCATACAGAAAGCCCTGTGGTAATTTAATGGCTGTCCAAATGCCTGGCTTTGATTTGACAGCCATTTCTTTTGTGCTGTCTTATACATAAGCATTGCAACTTGCCGACAAATCCCTCGTCCTAATGAACAAAACAAGGGTCTGAGGGAATCTGGAGAGTGGGCTTATGTTTCCACAGACCCATCTTTCTTTCAGGAAACCCTTTAAAATTTCTGCTCCTCACGGTCATGTCTTCGAACCCACTTTTGATTATTTTCCACCTGTTTAAATTCACATCTAACCCCACCGGTGACAGACCTTGACACACTACTCCTAGTTCAATATACTGTTAACAAGTAGGTTGGCATCAAAGTGAATCACTGAACCACTTGCTGTCAATTCCACATCAGTCTCTCTACCAATGACATGTTTCCCAGGCATGTCACTTCATATCACTCCATATTACAAGGGGTAGTGAGAACACTGCATTTGAAGGGCACAACAGTTGCATGATCGTCAACACTGTTCCCCTCAACAAATTGAATAATTTGCCTTTTTACTGTGAATTGCAAAAATGTATTGACCCATGAGCCTGTAAGTGTTTCCTTATATGGCAGTCACCTTAGCCAAGGTGAATGAACCTGAGTGTGTTTCTTCTCTCACATGCAAAGCCAATCACACGTTTCCACTCTACACACTGTGTTGTACCATAAATCAATAGAGTATGTTTGTAGGAGTTTGGCTTTGGAGAGGAGCTCTATTTGTTAAACTCTACTCACAATTATATAGGTGCTTGATAGCCAGGCATCACTGTAAACAAGAGAGGGAAAGGGGCTCCAGCCAGTCTACCTGCCTAAGGGAGACATGTACAGTTCTGTTCCTGTAGTCTCTCAGCCACATTTGGAAAGTGTGGCATAACTGTGATTTGAACCTCTGCAATAACAGACAGTGCCTGAACTGAGTGTTCCAGTCAGAAACCTGTGGAATCCTTTTTAACAGTGATTTAAATATGAGACTTTTAGTATGGTGGCTCTAATGTACAAGGAAACTCTATGGAGATGAATGTTCTCAAGTCAGTCAGACGAGATGGGTAAAGATCTAACTTATCTCCACACTGATGTCCTCTCTTTCCAAAGAACTTGGAAAGAGGCTGAGCAACAGTATTGTTATAATGCCACTTTAAATACACTGTGTCCTTTAGTAATGTAAATGTAGTCATTTGTACAGAGACTGTCTTGAGATGCACAATGTCCTGCTCTTAAATACTTCTGAATGGGTTCATGGTTTGCAAAAAATTCAAAGGCTGACATTTGTCATTTCAACATCATGACACAAGCAGATGACAGAAATTTTTAGGCCCAGCATAATTTATGTACACTGCACTTGCAAATACTTAGAGAGCTCATGTAATACCGACTTTACTCAATGATTTAGTCCAACTCTTATCAATAAGTCATAGTTCCTAAGTGCATTGCCAACGGACAGTTCAGTGCAGGAATCCTAAAACTTTAGTTTTCCCTTTTTCATAGTGCTATACATTAGGTTTTTGAGCGCTCTATAACAGGGGTTCTCAACTCCAGTCCTGAGGGCCCCCTGTCCCGCACATCATTGTTTTAACTGTCCTGAGCTCAGGACTGACACACCTGATTCAACTGATCAGTTAATCATCAAGCCCTTGATTAGCTCAATTAGCTGTGATAGTGAAGAGTTAAAACAAAGACATGCAGGACAGTAGGCCCTCAGGATTGGAGTTGAGAACCACTGCTCTATAAATATATAAGGGGTAAATGAGCATACCACAACATGTGAGAGGCAAGAAGGCCTTAATTTAAATTGTCATTGCACAACTTCAGCACATATTTCAGTACTTGTTTGGAGAGGCACTGTCAGGCAAAGTCTTCAAAAGAAAGTGAGCTTTCATAGTTTAGTTGTTAGGTGCCTTGCTCTCAGGTGTGTGACTGGTGTAGTTAATTGCTCAGCAGTATTAATATGTTTATGAAAACAGCATCAGCCCAGGCTAAGAAAATTAACTGTCAAATTGTTTGCCAGCATACACAAATAAATGAAAAATAGATAGGTAGAAAATCTGTTTTCATCCCCTTGTTGGACAGCCTACATTACCTAAGACCTGTCAAAACAGACAAGAAACAAGGATCCAAAGAAATATTTTAAATAAAGGTGCATAGTATGAGCGCCATGGGCAAATGTTGTGATAATGGATTCAATCTGGCTCACTTGTAAAGTGCATCTCCTTGGGTGAACAGACAAACTTTCCATTCAGCTCTCATGTCAGTCAGAGTCAATGAACTGTAAAATTATGAGTCTGAATGACCCAGAGAGTAACCATAAATTATCAGTGCATGTTCAAATGACAGCTGAAAGAGATAACATCTGGAAACCATGAGACATCCTCTAAGGATGCAAAGGCACTCAAAGTTCACTCATGGCCCAACAGATTTTCCTGTCCTCACTGATTCACCTGATCTTACCTTAGTTCAGACATTCATCAACAGGACTGGCAGAAAGTGATTAGCTCTCCTACTATAACAAAGGCTAATAAGCAAATACTTAATTGCACATCCTCTCATTGAATACTGCCAATTTGTTTGCAAAGTATAACACTAATATCTGGTTTTATTTCATTCTTTCAACTTCAAGTTCATGTTCTTGTCTAATATAACTTGTCAAAATGCTTACAACCATTTTAATATGAAAATACTTGAAAGGCAAATGTTACTGTGAGAGAAACAGAGTCAC
This sequence comes from Chanos chanos, assembly GCF_902362185.1. NCBI lineage: Eukaryota > Metazoa > Chordata > Actinopteri > Gonorynchiformes > Chanidae > Chanos > Chanos chanos. The sequence continues at coordinate 18,765,301 of NC_044495.1, forward strand.
AGCATGGTAGGTAACCTTCATATCCGTTATGCTGATGCAGAATATTATCATAGCCAGCAGCAGTTGTAAATTTTGTTATAAATGTTCTTATAATAATTCAAATGATGTCCGTGAGGACTGGTATTATAAAATAGGCTTATCAGTTTAAAGTTCCCTTTTAAGATGGACAACACTTAATTAATTGAACTCAATTACTTAATGATTCAATATAGAACACCAAGATTTGTAGGGTCATCAAGATAACAACATTCAGGAGATCCATCATTATTTCAAGCTACTTTATATTCAGTTCCGCCAACAAATCAGGTATAAATTTGCCCAAAGCAATTCATCTACAAGAGGCTTGTGTTTGGTGTAGGCCGTGGCTCTCTATCTCTCAGCAAAGTGAGTCTTACAGTTGTCTGTCCCAGAGTCATTTCTATGGGTTTGTAGATTGACTGCCTGAGGGAATCTTGATCCATTAGTCATGTGCTCCCAATGGAATTCCCCAAACCAAAGTCAATTAAATGCTATCACTGCTCTCATCTTCTGCTTGCTGACTTGGCAACAGTCTGTATTGTTTCTGATCAAAAAGAGCATTCCATGATTTAATGTGCTGTGTATCCTCAGATACACTGGCCATATAGCCCAGATATGAGTCTTAACAGCTCTCCTGGGTATATGGTAGAATGAGAGGGCATTGAAATCTTCAATGATACATAGGTGTTCTCCCTTTGGGGGAAGCTTGCATTCTCTGTATTGTCCTTGTTGAGATGGAAAACATTAATCATATTGGGCATTTTTATCCTAAAAATATAAGATTTTTCAATTATCTCTTTCTTTTTAAATGACTGCCTTTATGGTGTTCATGAGGAACCTACAGACGACTATGTACGAACATTACTGTTTATTAATTCTTGACTATTATTCATTCATTTTCAAAGCCGCTTATCCTAATTAGGGTTGAGTGGTGCTGGAGCCTATCCCAGCCCTCACTGGGTGAAAGGTGGGGAAACACCCTGAACAGGTCGCAAGTCCATCACAGGGCAGACACACAAACAAACACACTCACACACATTGCGAATGGGTGTTGCAGAGTCACTGAAACAGTCTCTTTGAAAAACCCTTGACAAACATAGTTATGGAAATTAAGTCATAAGACAATCATGCATAATCTGAAGGAATTATAAACGAGTTATCAAGTTACTGAAAATTTGAGTGTAAGGTGTTTGCATCAGACTTCACTGGGCCAGAGTTCAGTGGAGATGAAACTATGACAATTATTATGCAAAACTGAATCTAGCTTGTTCCATTGTTTTTGTCACTGAGGCAATGTTGTTTTGTTTTCACTTGGACACCAACACTGTTTCCTTGATTTATTAGAATTTTTATTTGTCTGTCATTCAGTTCTTTATTAATAATAACAAAGAAAAAGAAGAAGAAGATGAGGAAGAGGATGAGATTTTAAGATAATATTAATTCATTCACCTGTAGCTTCAAGAATATTTCCAAGTATTACTTTATAGGCTGTAATCATTTAAAAGGAGAAACAGCTATATAACAATCTCTTAACATAATAAGCTCCAAATCTAAAATGTGCCATGTCCAATCCCGTGTAAGATTTTGAACTCTCCCTGGAAAGCAATATCTTTTATTAAACACAAATATGCAGATTCTACAAGAATAAATGAGTAGTAAACGAGCCTAAATCAGCCAAAAATGACTGCCAAGATAATGTACAGAGAAGTACAAATTTAAGATATTCATGCAGAGTAAATTGGAACAAGCGGAACAGCTAAGAATCCTATTTTAGTTTGACACTAAAGGTCATATTTAGCAGATAGTATTCAGTGTTCACTATGAGGAAAACACTGTGCAGCAAAACTTTTTCCATTAAATGTGCTTTGTTTTAGCAAATGTCCTTTAATTTGTGCTAATTTTTGCTTTGTGCGAATTAATTGTCCTTGGGTTAGTCTATAGTGTAGTTTCCTCGGGGGAGAATATCTGTCAGAGGATTCATGATGTGATGTGGGCCTCATATCTCATCATAAAAAATTAGTAAGATTTTCTGAGGTACTGTTTGGAACATGACAGGTTCCCAGTATGATATGAAAACGCAGATGTCAGTCTTTATGTTTGGTTTCAACTTCAAAATTAAGGCACCACATTGCGCTTATAATTAGAGCTTGTCAAATTATCCAAAATATCATCAAAGTACATTAATGCCTAACAAAAATTTAAATCCTGATATTGAAAGAATCACATTGTAAAGAGGGAAAAATTAATAAGACCAATAAGCACACTCTGATAGCTAATTAATATGAAGCTCTGTTGAATTTCTCCATCCTTAAAAATACACCACCACTGAGCTATTCAAACATTTTAAGATGCCTCAGACAAGCCGGATAGCAAAGCTGTATGTGTTCTGGGACAAACGCCTTGCCGCCAGGCCTGAAATGAATGCCTCTCAATTACTGCCTGTGGGAGGATAGAGGAGCTGAGCTGTGCTGGGCTCCTCAATGGACATCAACACACACACCAGGGGCTTAATGGTGCACAGAGCCCCATCGCTTTTCCCTCCTTAGGATAATGTTGCTGCTGCTTTGGCCCATTAGACGGCGAATGGATTTCTGAGCGCTGTGTCCTGTTTCACCTGGAGTTCTTACACTATTTGTTTGGTCGTTTTGCTTCACACGCGAGGCAGAAGATTCTTCCTGCCGTTAATTGCTATTATTAAAACATAATTACACAGAAAGTTGAAGACAGAGTCATTGATGCTGTTATTTGCTGCTGTTTAAAAAAAAAAAAATTGAAAGGTTTGAAAAGTAATAGGCCTATTACACACTGATGTTATATTATGCTTTGCATATTGATCATCAGTTTCATTTTTTATACATCTGTGAATTTATCAGTGTATACTTTTAATTGAAAACGTGGATACCAGATGAAAAAACTGCCATGCTTAAAACCAGTGATAGCATAGCTTATCATGCACAATTCAAAATTCTCATCTTGCCTTGTTTTTACACATACCTTACTTAGACGTGATCTCTTACTGTTTCACTAAATCATCTTCCAATTTTCATTATCTCCCCCATTTTCCCCTTGACTCATTTTCAACAGAGTGTCTTTTTTAAGTTCAGACAAGACAGTTTGATACATCCTGGGTTGCAAATTTCACTCTGAGAGGATACCATTTGCCAAGTTCTAATATACTTTCATACAAAAGATAAACATTTTTGATGTATGAAAAAAATCAAGGTTAAAACAAGATAAAACAAATTTCCATTAAAAAAATCTTGCAGTTTCTCTTCATGACATTTAATTTGCGGAAGAATCTGAAGCTACTTTCAACTAGTTATCTTGAATATTTGAATTCAGCTTGAATGCTGGGTGAAAAAGAATTGTGTTTATAAAACTGTCTTGCTCTTTTATTGAGTGAAACTTCAATATTAATAAATTCCAGGCTTACTTCACAATCTCATCGCTCGACTACAGTTAGAATTCAGCACAACATGCTGCATTATTAGTGATGTAGTTTGGTTGCTTGCTTTATTTATATTTAATCTCCTGTCCAGTCTATTTAAACATGATGTGAACAAATGCCCCCTCCCCCCACCTCACCCCCCACTAAACAGAACATGTCATGCCTTATTTCAGCTGTCAACTCTTACAGGGCTCACTGAAGTGATAGGCTCAGTTAGGGCTCTCTCCTGACTTGAAATAGATGCCAGGTTCTACACAAATTTGTGTTGGTGTTTATCTCTCATATCTTTGGGTCTTGAATCAGGATAAAGACCTAAGTCTGTAGTGGGCACTCGGCTCTTCTTTAAACAAAAATAATCTGCAAATCCTGCCTTTTCCTCTATGCTGTTTTGGACCATCAATGCGGATGGCTGCAGATGTACTGTAAATATAACTGATCCCCTCAAAAGCCCTTGACAGTTCTCCAGCATGTCTGGGGCTTTGATGTGCTGCCAAGGCAACACAAAACACGGCTGGAGTAATGGATGTTTATCAAAGGCCATAGCTCTGTTTGACTAATCGACCACTAGTCTTTAACCCTTCACATGTTATTCATAAGCCTCTCAGGGCCTCCATCAGATCTGGGGGCTCCTTTAGTATCAAAACCAACAAAATCCATTTTGAGAACAGAATCCTAAGAATGTAGTCTAGCATGTTCCCCATCACTACAGTCTCACATATTTTGGCATCCTTACAGTTAGCTTTCATCAGACAGGATTGTTTTCATTAGACAGGATTATTTCAAATAATCTTTCTTTATGTTTTTGATTTAACAGATAATAAACTTTGAGATCATTCCAGCAATGCTGATTTAATGATTTGTACCAGTATTTACACTGGGTATGTTTTCCATGTCCGTGATCTGACTGTGTCAATTTTTTCAGGTCTGCAATTACCTTCACATGAAAAGTTCACAATTCCAAAATTTACCTGCTAGAGTTAGAGTTAGAATTAAATAGAATTAAACTGGCTATTGCAAAACTTAGTGATTAATTCTGACCATCTCTGTTGAAAATACATTCATCTGGATTCAAAATCTAGTCAGTAGTGTACGATAGTTCAAAGAGTAACAAAATTTCAATATCAAGTACTACTCTGACCTCCATCGTATTCAGAAGGACTCACTGGACACCCTAAGTAATGTGCCCAAGAAACCGTAGAAGAGATGTGGGATTCACATGTGGGATTCATGATTTGAACTGCAATGGTGTTACTCTTCTCACTTTTCAAACATGGCTGGAGGTCCAGGGGAACACAGATGTGTTGGCCAGAGTCCCTCTCACCTCTCATCACGGATGGTTCAGTGAGTATGTAGCTGTGACTATCATCATGTAAATAAGACTCTTCTCTGAGGGTTGCATCATTAGCTCATGTTGAGCAGCTTGGAGTTTGAAGAAGATGCAAATATTGGAGGAACGGTGTGCTATCCTAACACCTCCAGACTGAGGTGGCTGTTCTGTAAAATGTGAACTTGTGAGAGTTAATGGTGCTAGACTGTGCTGATGAACGATCAAGCTCAGACGGCTTTAGTAGATAGAGACAGGCCTGTTCATTAATAAAAGTTCTGTGAACAAGGTACAAGGCGTTACATTCCTTCTTCTCAGTACTCTCTCTCTCTCTCTCTCTCTCTCTCTCTTTCTCTCTCTCTTTCTGTTTTAAACATTTTGTAGTTTGACTCTCAGTCCATCTGATACCACCTTAATCGGCTCAGCAAGTTTATCCTTGAATCATCCTAACAGAGGGAGCCGTAACCCTTTCACCTTAACCCTTAGCAGAGGAACATAAAGAGCAGAATACAGCCAAAAGGATGCATATAGCGGCCAGATGATGAGACTGCAGTCAACAACTGCAGATGGCAGACAGATGACGCAAAACGTAGAGACAGACATTTCTTAAAAAATACATAATTAGTATGAGAAAACAAGCAGGTGAGTACAGTGTATTTGGGGTCATAACTAGTTAACTCTATGAACTTCCCTACAATGTAAATGCACTGAAGACAAAATGAAAAAAAAAAAAAACCTCATTCCACTGAATGTGAGCCTGCATACAGCTAGGGTTGTATTAACAATACACAAACTCAAACAGAGCTTATAGTCAAATCATGACGAGTGTGAAAGAGGTCTGTTTCCCTTAAAAGGACCGATTAGAGAGAACTCTGGTACACTGTGAGTCTAAGAACTGAAACTAAGTAGTATGAGGCACAGAAACTATTACAAGGTCAACATAGTCTATTCCCTCGTTCAAAACTTTTTTTTTCCCAGATCTATCCTAAAATTGCCGAAATTCCTGCAGACAACTCTAAAATATTTATGGCAACAGATAATTTCAGAACACTGCACAACTTTTGGCAAAGTTGAACTAAGATCATGCCACAGTTGTCTAACATGGATACACATCTACCAATACAATCATGCTTTTGATGAAAGAATTTATCAGTCAGTCACTATGAGAAATTCAATTGTATGCTGTGCTTCCATGCAGCGAGAGTAGAATTTTTAATAGGAGTGATGTTCAATTCAAAAGAGATCAAGACAAAGAGAAAAACTGCTATCAAAACTGCAAAATGTTGTCTTCCATGATTATCAAGTCATATCTGAACAAATATTTTTAAAAAAGCCGGCTTTTGCTACACTCAAGCATTCCTATTAAATGCAGTGCCTGCTATTATCTATGAGGAGCAATTTCCTGAGAGCGAAATTGTTCTTCAATGAAATCTGTCAGGAGCTGCCAGGTTATGAAGGTCAATAGTAAAACAAGACTGATTTCAGTACAAAGCTTACAAACCTGACAGAATGGTAGGTGTCCCAGTAATGTCTCTTCACCATCACTCAATGAAATAACCAGTGTCCTGCAGTTTCTCATACCGTCATACCCTAATTTTGCATGCTTTGAATCTCTCCAATATGCATATCTGATCAAAGGATTCTCATGCTTTTGAAACCAATAAGTCATTCACTTTCTTTTATTTAAACCCAATTTAAACTCATTTGGAATAGACAGTTATAACTATCATATGAGCCGTAACCATCATAAATCCCCACAGTGGCATGATTCACTCCAGGACCAATCCAGGATGGTGAGGACTAACACTGGGGTCCTTCGATATAAGTGAGGTCAGACACTATATCTTTTCACCTGTCAGCTTACAAGCATCTCCACAGGGATGGAGCATATGTTGAGGTTCATGACTTTCTCTGAATCTGCCCTGCAACTGTGAAGTTTCCACACTGACGCTAGGAGTTGCGCAGTGACAATGATAGCCAATTACAAGGAGCATACCCTATCCAGTTTACTTTACAGAGCACATCTATTTGTGTTTTATGCTATTCCTAACCCAGTTTGTAGTGACACTGAGATCTAAACTCAAAACTTCAGCATTGAGATGTTGTGTAATTTAGAGTTGTTCCACCCAGATACCCAACAAAGCATGTTTTGAAGAGCACCAATCATCTGCCCAGGCATAATTAGTTGGCTAAAAAATTGGATCACCTTTGACTCTGTAGAAACTTGGACCATCTCAGGTATCTCTACTTTAAGCAAAAATAAAAGCAGATACAAACTCTTCCAGTCCCTAAGAATCCCCTCCATGTTTTGTTCACTTGGCACTCACTCCATGAACACAGACAGCCCATAATTTCAGTTTTTATATGTTGAAAATTTGCTTCATGCTTGTTAAATGTGATTCCCCTTCAATATGTGTGCTCATCTTCTCATGACGTTTTAGGTTTGTTTTCTGAAATAAAAGGCTCCTTATCACGCCAATAAAATCTCTAAAGATATCTTTGTTTCTTTTTCCTTTTCAGTTTCACTAAGTTTCTCCATGCCAATTGTCCTCAGTATTCCTAATAAACCAAGATATTATACCCTTCACTGGTTGTATCACACTGATGATTTTTTAAAAAGAGAATGGCACTAGTAAGATTAATGAAATCAATTGCTGTTAGATCCAAAGGAGTTTAATATTTCAGACTACTTGCACATGTTCAAAGTACTATAAAAAAGAAAGACTGACCAAGTTGATGTCATGCTAACATTAATTCATTGAACAGAAATGTGGGAAAAAATCCTACACACACTTGCATAAGACAATTTTACATACATTTTGATATGTATTTGGTTGGTTGTATTTCTAGACAGTGATAACAGATGCTTTTTACTGAAAGAAGAGGTAAGTACATGGAGTACTTGTTTGACATTAATAATAGAATCAAAACCAACATGTCTCCCATCAAATTCGCTGAGATTCCGCTTTTGTCAAGGTGCTCTATTGATCCAGCTCACATGTCCAGCTCCAGCTTAAATCAGCTAATTGATGTTAGTCAGAATTCAAGACCACCAAACAAAACGCCCTCTCTGGGAATATTCTATTTTTTATATAAGTCGAAAAGGATTGTGATCAAATATTTATTTCCTGATGTAATAAACCCCATGGAGTGAAATGTTCAGTCACTCTGGTGGTCATGTATGCTGAGCAAAACTTGAAATGTGAACCAAATAGATGTTCTGAGAGTTTTACATGCTGAAATGAAGGATTATTACATTAAACAAAAAGAGAAAATTGCAGCAACAACTAACTCAAGATTCCATGCATGTGGCTGCAACCCTTTATATAGCTCCCATATCTTTTTGTCCTCTGTCACAAAGAAGAAAGAAGCATGAAAGCTCCCAAAATGTCTCCTTCCACAAAGGCTAGTTTTAGTGGACTCCTCATGTGAGGTAGTTTATAACCTAAGACACAGGGCGCATCACAGAGTGACTCATAATACTCTTCCAACACTCTTATTACAATAGGGTTATGAACTAAAACACAGTGATGAAGTGGCATTCCTGCTTATGTCTCTCTGAGTGACAGCTGATTTCACCACTGTGCATCATCAAGTAGAACAACAGAATGGTTCATTCTAAGGACATTAATCTCTTTAATATGTTTTAAGGGTAAATCTGAAGGACAGTTATCTTTTACTCCAAACATTCATTTTGAGAGGAACTTGAGTGAAGTTGCATCATTATTTATAACACACTGATCTTCTTGAGCCTCTGTGATTTAAAATGCCCTGAATTATTCTGCTGTATTACATCCAAAAGATAAAGTCTGTTAAGTTTTTTTTCTGAATGCAGTGGCTCATTGTTCCATGCTCATATCTGGGTTTAATTGAGCCTCTTAAATATTGCAAACTGTCAGCCACAAACATTGTTGTTGTACATGATATATGTGGCATTTTATGTGAGTCATCAATATTAATCTTACGCATTCAGAAAGATGGCAACCAGTGACAATGGTGAAAATACAGGAACTACAGTCATGCTAATACGTCTTGCCTGCATACCATACAAGATAAAATAATAAAACTAGCCGAGATTCCTTATCAGATCCAAACCAACATGCTACAACTGTATAATGCCATCAACATTTTAGTATTTGCAGTACTTTTAAACATTTTATTTTTATTAAAGTTCATTAAAAATATCATATGTGTCTTAATTCCCTACATATTTAGGGGACTACACTTCCTTTGGATTTGTCTGTTGAAGGATTTCTTGAGATACAATATCACAGACAATGCCATTCTCGTAGTCAACCGAGGTAGCAGTCACTGATACAGCATATAGTATTCATTGCTGTGAATTTTAAGTTAACGTTTTCAGAAAACTTGACATATATTCCACAAACAACCACACGGTTCACAGTGACCAGAGACAGGGTTTCTCTTCCGGCCAAAAGGAAAGAAACAAGGGAAAAATGGATTAGCTACAGAAAGATTTCAACTCCTACAAGATTATGAAGTGACCAGAGGTAGACCACAGATGAGATGGGAGAGAGGCAAGAGGCAAGTTGCATGGCAAGATGTTGCTGATGCCCCTTTATGTGGCTGTGGTATACCTAAAATCATCCCCTGCCTTCCTCAGGTAATTAGTCTTCTTCATCTTGCAGGCAGGTTAAATGTATTCAAATTATCTAAATAGCTAGCTGCTATCACAGCTGTGATGAAAGTCTGTTGGCACATTTTGTAGCTGACTAATAACAACATGGTTGTCAGTCCAAGCTAGTGGAAATTCTACAACAAGCATTTGTTCATCTATCTCAGAGGTTCTCATTTTGGCGAGCTATAAAATACATTTTTGCCCTAACCAAGCACAATCCCACCTAATTAAACACACCTACTTATTACAGAGCCTGTGGTCCCTTGTACTAGTCTTGCTGGTTCAAGGCACTGACCAAAATGCAGAGTCTAGTGGGCCCAGGAATGGCTAAAAAGATAATTTAGCTGTGATCAAAATTGTGATCAGATATGACTTAATTACGATCAGAGAATTACCATCAAATAGTCATGATTGTAATAGTAGAAAACTATCAGAGGAGCATTATTTGATAAATATTTGTATGATTTTTTATGATTTTTATGATTTAGCAAAAAAAAAAAAAAAAAAAAAAAGCAACAACCATCTGAACTCTGATCTTAGCAAAGCAGCTAGAGGTGTGAAGAGGGGAATAATTGGTTTGTAGAATCAGAATTGGGCAGCAACTGACAAAACTGCAGTTTTCACAACACAGCAGGTAAGATATATTATCGTTGTTTACAGAACTGGACTGTCAGTATGGCTGGACGCAGCATCTGGGTTTGTAACATCACTGTATTATATATGTGATGATTTTCTACCTTTTCTTTGTAGAAGTCTGAGAAAGTCCTATATACTTGCACCTGCATTGCTCAGACAGAGGCAGTTTAGACCATCTGTTTTACACATTTCATGAGCCGTTGTCAGGAAACTGAGAAAGACGATATCTTTTGCAAGATCTAAATAGACTCTGACATTTTGATGTGAACCAAATACTAATACTGCCAAGCAATGATCCCAGTGAGTTTCACTTTACATGGAACTGAGGGCTATGTCCTTCAGGGAATTAAGTGAGATGTCTGAATTAACCGGTCCTACAGCTCTCACTCTGGGACATAGGATAATTAGCCTGCCATCTCCACCAACTCATATTCTCGATGACTTCCAAATCCCAGTTCTAATCTGCATTCCAGTTTGCCTATCCTTCTCTTCATTCCAGTCCTCCCTGTCTCACAGAAGAATATGTTATTTATCAGTTTTTGCCATCCAAAGAGCAAACTAAATATGCAAATAACAAAACTGACTGCATCATTTCTCAGGAATTGTATTTACAGTAGACATATCAAGTTTTACAGCACACTGCTAATTGGAGAGCATCATTAATTATTAGACTGTTGAAAGATGTACACTCCATTCTCCTGTGCCTGTCGACAGCAAAATCCTCTCAACCTGTGTTGTTACAGGATCTGTCTAATTATTTAGAGGTGCAACAAAACTTTAACACAAAGTATAGCAAAAAGCACTGTTCATAATTGGTACTAATTATAGGAATAGCTCATAAAGCTAAAATGTTAAAAAAAAAAAAAACATAATATGAAATGATCACCCTTTCATCAAGCTGTCCTCTTTATACCAAACAAAAGCCAAAGTCCTCAAAGGGGACTGAGGTCCTTGTCAAAAGCTCTCACTGTGAGAGATATGATATCTCTACAATAACATTCCAGAATTTTGTCACATGTTCCTGTGAGCGACAATAGCTTTTGTTGCTTATAGATTCACCTAGTTTCATGACCTAAAAAGTCTTTCAGCACAACTTTGAGAGAGCAATCCTATCAGCAGAAGTGCACAGGGAAGTCATTTATGTCAAAGCCCAAGAGGGTACAAAATAGTAGGTTCTCTCAACAGGAAAGAAAAGATAGTAATGCTCTGTCTTAGATCATTTTTGCTCTTTTAGTCACAGAAAAACAAATGCTCTTATTAGGATCATTTTCTTTAATACGTTTGTATGTTTTATCAAAATATACTGGAATACACTATGAATACCTTACCGCAGTGTGTTTAATCTCTATGTTAAAAACTGTAACTACTGCAGAGGCGATTATAAATTTCAGAGTTAGTAGAAGTTTGAAATATCTAAAATACACACACACACACACACACACACACACACACACACAGGTGAAGAACATCTGCATGGTATGGAATATTATGTCCACCCTTAGGCAGCTCTAAAGTGCTGCAGGCTATTTTAAACAAGGTGTCATCACCAACACCAGCTAAAAAACATTTATCACAGTCTACAGCAAAGTTTTACTTATGTCTAGAGCTACACTCACCTAACAGAGAGCCAAGGGAAGAGTTTCAGATTTTTTTTCTTCTTTTTGTAGTGGGTCAAGAGCACACATCAGGACTACAGAAAATTAAAAGGTGCTTTTGGAAGACCATATTACGGTGCTGTTGAGGTAAGAGTTGCTACTGGATTAGGCAGGGTTTGTTTAGAAATAGGTTTGCATTTGCAGTGTTAGAAGCTGTTAATATTTAATGCACCAAGTGATAGTTCTGTTGACTAAGGTGCAATTACTGCAGTTATTTAAAACAAACACACAGATCTAATAGAAATTAGAGCAAAATTTGTAAGCACAATCTTCTGTCTTCCACAGGCTGAACTGTGTTGGCATAAACTGTTTAAAAGCACTGATGTCTGCAGAAATGTAATGTAAGCAGGGTGGAAGGAGAATGTCAGTGCAACAAAAGCATGGCTGTAAAATGCTACCTATCTTGGTTTGATTGCTCCAGATGGTGCTTGGCATGACTTTTTGATGAAGTCTTCACAGTGACTGTTTTGTTCTGATAGCAGCAGTGACAGTGATTGAAATTATCGTCTTTACTCTTTGGTTACTATTTAAAGAGGACTCTAAATTTTCATGGTCAAAATGTTGTTTGTCAGTTAGTTCTTGAGGCTTAAAATCTCTGAATGTGAAAACATTATGTTTATTAGTTCAACAGCCATACTGCTAGCAACTTGACCAGCGGTGATGCAAAGAGGTTGGCTTAAGGTTAGTTAATGAAACGTAGATGTGATAAAGAAGCCCAGCCAGTGGAGACAGCTGATCCTTTCCCTTCCAAGGAAAGAATCCCAAATATTTTATTTTCAGTCACTTATTTGTAAAAATTCTTCCAAGAGAAACAGCACTGTATCCCTCCAAAACAGGGTCCTGGTCTGTAAAATGGGCAGGCCTATGATTCGTAAAACTGATCAAATAACTGTATTCCCTTTTACACACACTATTTTTTTATGGGAGACAGTAAAGATTGTGTGTTTGTGACCTCCGTTTAGATGTACAGCAGATACGGAAAAAGGTTATAAAAATGACAGAACATTAGGTAGCTCCTGATAGCAACCGCATCTTAAAGCCAGCAAATTTTGTGTAATGGTCTCTTATGAAAAAGCAGATGTTCACATAACATAAAAACTTGTTTTCTTCTTTCATAAAAAGAGATAATTCAAAGTACCGAAAAATAAAAAAACACTCTGAACTGAATTTGCCAGCATAGATATGGACATTTCATGTGGTGAGGGCAATAAGGGGAGAATGGAGAAAAGACCGACTCGACCACCTGTGGAATTACACCACAGGAAATACTGTTCTAGGAACCTTCAGTATTGTTTTGGAAATAAATAAGGCACACAGACTTGTTACTGATACAAGACAGAGACGTGTTTTCAAAATAAACCAAATATTTTATTGAAAGGATCAAATTAATCAAAGAAGCAGGGACTGGAGCTGCTGGGGAAGAAAAAAAAAACCCCAAAATAACCCAAATGACAAAAACGTAAGAATGAATAAAAACAACACTTTATTGCAGATTCAATTCGAAAGGCCTTTACAAAATCTAAAACAGTAGTTAAACCATAAAAATGTATAAAATGCCAGTCCAACAGAAACTAACAAAACTAAAACGAACTGAGGCCACTAGTGGAGAGGCAGACTACGATGAGGAGTGCCCAGGGTTGCAACCCTTAATCACCTCAGGTGCAACACAGCAATCCTCACAGACAATATGGCACTATGTTCACTAAAAAAGAAAAAAAAAAAGAACTAGTACAAAAAGAATCACAAATAAAATAATCCAGTTGGTTTGGCAAATAAAAGCAGAGGAATAACAGCCCAAACGCCAACAGCTCAAACACCACAAGGCTAAACAAAGTAAAGAATAAAACAGCAGTGAAAACAGTGGCGATGGCAACGGCAAAAGAGCAAGGGCAACGGCAAAACTAGCAAAACAGCAGCAGGCGAACCTGGTATGAGTACCAACACACAGGATCACTCCAGGGTGGGCAGGACAACTACAATAGACAGTATCATTAGTTTAAGTCCCTTGCTTATTAGTATAACTGGCTATATTGTAAAGGGCACATACCTTGGGAACTCAAACACAAAACATATGCAGCCAACAGGTCAAATCAAGGGATCAATACCGGAACACCAAACACCACAAGCCAAAGCAGAGACAAAGGGACAGGAGTAAAAAGAGTGAGTACATAAGACCAGGTGCTTTATATAGCCTAGCCCTAATTAGGGAGTTGGCTGGGGGAGGAGTCAGGCCTAGGGCTAGGCACAGGTACCTGAGAGTTCATAGCCCCTATTGCTCTACTCCCTACTGCTTGGGGCAGGTGATGAGCGTTTAGGTGCCTCCCAGCATTTGTACGGGTGGTCCCTCTCAGGGATGCCCGGCTGTTGCCAGGGAAAACATCAGCTGCACAGTTGACTTGCCTGGTGCTGGCTCACAGGAGGTGGCCCCATCGCCTCTGGCTGGGTTGAGCCTGCAAACTTGGTTGGCAGTCCACTGGTGCAGAAGTAGGTTCAGGGACCAGTACAAACCATTCACCGTCCAGCAAAGACCCATCCACTGGAGGGGATTCCATCTCTTGAGGTGCCTCACTAGAGGGGCAGTCAGTCACACGATCCGAATTTACTTTTTAGTAGTGAACGATGGACATGCTTTACCTTGTGAGGGTTGTCCACTGGGGCAATGGTGTATACCAACCCTCCCATTGCTGGGGCCCTCAACACTTTGTACACTACCAAACTCCAGATGTCTTGGATCTTGTGACAGCCTCTAACTCCAACATCTCTGAGGTAGACCAACTGACCTTCTTGCAGGGGAACATCTCGCACATGTAGATAGTGCTTCTTACACTGATCGGCTGTAGCTTCCAGATGTTTGGTAACACCCTCAAAAGCATGGCTGAGCCGGTTCTGGTGTTCTACGATCCAATTATGGGTGCTGCCTGCAACAGGTTCCTGCACTCTGCTCAAGAGGAAATCAACAGGCAACTGAGGGTCCTGCCCAAACATCAAGAAAAATGAGGACTCACGGGTAGACTAATGAGCTGTGGTGTTGTAGGAAAAAAATCACTTGTGGTAGGTAGCACAACCAATCCCTCTTCTTGATGACAGGCAGGGTGCGTAGGAGGTTGTGTAGCATGCAGTTAAACCACTCACACTGGCCATTACCAGCTGGGTGATAGGGAGTGGTGTGGCTTTTCTGGGTGCCGCACACACTGCAGAGCTGTTGGATGAGGTTACCCTCAAACTCCAAACACCTTGGCCACTGTAGAAGCCCGTTGATCATGGGTTGGAACTGCCTGAGTGTACTTCAAAAAGACATGTGTCATGACAAGGACATTCTCCATCCCATTCTTTGATGGCTCCAGCATGGTAAAGTCAACAGCAAGTATTTGATTTGGACGAGAAGCAATTTGATTTGGCCCACGTAGGCATGGGCAGCAGGTTGAGTGCCTTTAGCTACCTGACAATGTTCACACTCCTGATACCACTGCATGATGTCATGGTGCATTCCTGGCCAGTAGCACTACTGATGGACCAGATCAGTGGTGCGCGGTTGACGCCTTGATCTCATGATGCAGCTGATGCAGTACCTGGCTCTTGAGCGACATGGGCAACACCAGCTGGAGAACCTCTTCTCCTTTGAGACGACAGACTCGATGGTAAAGCACATCAGCTTGTTCCATTATCCAGTCCCACTGTCTGGCCACCACACAGAGAAGGGACAGTGAGTGTTAGGAGCAAATTCTTAATGATACTCATATATTTGGTCTGAAGTGTATAACTATGATGTTATCGGGGTCTAAAAATATACTGTGTTCCATTACACTAACTGTGTTTTTTTTTTCTGTGATTGTGACATGTCTACAGTAGTCACTGTAATCAGAACTCACATTTTTGTTGTTGTTTTAGTTTGATTCCAACATAGCAGTAAAATAATTATGTGGCTTTGGAGGTTTGGAATAGCATTACCTAATTTGTGCCCTAGCACCATTTACAGATTAAGCACTAGGTTTGATTATAAGCTGATGAAAAGATTCAGTTGTATTAGAGCAGGGAGAGATATAAAATGAGAAGAGCTGTTGGGCTTCAGAAGCAGGACTGAGAAAAATGTGAAAAGATGCATCACAAAAAAGATGATGAAAAAAAGCGCAAAAGAATTGACTGTCAGTCAGTCAGATACTCTGAAAATCATTATGAGTCATGGGTGGGAATGAACTTCAGCACAGGTAGAAATATTGTAAAACAAAGAAAGTTGCTGCTGAAATTCAACAGAACATCACAACAGCATTCACTGTTAGATGTGTAAATAAGTGGAACAGGACAAAAGCACACAGCAAAAGCCAAATCAAAATGAACACTGGGAGGCATATACTGTCATTGCATTTGGAATGAAGAGGCAGTAAGTTGTGCTGCTCCATCAAACCAATATAACTCTTTTTTGCTGAAATACTGAAATAAAATGAAATAAATAAATAAATACATTGTTTTGTTTTTTTTAAAAAAATCAATGTGCATATTTGCACATACATGTATGTATGTATGTATGTATGTATCTCTCTCTCTCTCTGTCTCTCTCTCTCTCTGTGTGTGTATATATGTGTGTATATATACGTAGACACACGTAGACACACACACACACACACACACACGCACACACATGCATACATCATACATACATACATGCATAAAATGTATATAGTATATATTTATAAGATATGATAGCTAGATAGATTCATAAATATATATGTATACACACACACACACACACACACACACACACACATATACATATATATATATATATATATATATATATATATATATATATATATATATATATGTATGTATGTATATCGGGGTTTCCGCTAGGATTATTTCTTGCCGGTCTGGAGCCCGGAAAGAATTTATTTTACCAGACAAATCTGAAACTCACAGGTCACGTTTCAGTAACGGTCTATGTTACAAACGCAAATATAATGTACACCTAGGCTGATGAAAGAATAACAACGACCTCAAATCAGTTTGACTATTTAACAAACAGTAACGATTAAGAAAAACGAACAGTAACAATTGAGCAAAACCTCAACATTAGCCGCTAAAATGTAGGCTATTGCGAAATATCTGTAACCTGTAACATCTGTAGCCTGTTTTTAAAAAAGGCTAGGCCTACATGGCATCAAATGTAGCCTATAGGCTACCAAGTAACATTTTATTTTTTCCTTTTTTTCATTGCTGCAAAGTCTCCAATGTGTCTTTGCAGCTTGCAATGCGCATAAGCCATTTTGAATGAGCATTATTACCAGACATTTTGACGGGCAAGTTTTTAATTTATCGTTTTTTTATCAATTTTACAGACAAAAACCGGTAAGCAATGGCTAACGGAAACCCTGATTGATTGATATATATATATATACACATACACATTCACAACTGTTTTTATCAACCTACACGTATTAAACATTATTATTATTATTATTATTATTATTATTATTATTATTAACATAAGTACAAGAATTCCCATTTAATCCTTTAATTCAGAAGTAGTCAGACTGTAACCAGCTTGGGTGACACACATTCAATCTCCTCCTCCACAACCATGGCACGGAAAAGGATCTCATTAGAGGGTGCCGTCTCGTGATCAATACTCCAAGCTGGAGAAAGATGCAGGGGTTCTTCAATCAGAACAGACTCCAACTCCAGCCCGAGCCCATCAAATTTGCCTCAGCTCACTCCTGCTCTCCGGGCACAAAAAATTGAGATGGATGAAGAAATCAATAAATAGGAGGTGCCAAAAACGAGAATGTTTGCCAAGGCTTTCATCTGAAGCTCTTTTCTTCTTTGTCGTGGCTGTTGTAGAGTCAAGTCCCTTTTTGGAATTGGTTGGATGAAGGTTCAAGGGGGCAGAGAGGTGACAGGAGTCTGGATTCCAGTGATAGATGCCTCTGAAAGCAGGGAAGTGAGTGAGCTCAGAAGTGTACAGATGGATTCCAGCCATAACAGGAAAAGTTATTGGGAGTTTTTGTCCATTTGCCAGCTGATGAAAATTAATACTGAATCCCACCCCCCACACCCCCCCCTCCCCTCCCCCAACATGGTCACAGTTAAACATTTGCTTTCGATTAATGAATTTGCTTCAAATTCCTGAGCAAGCTATTAGTCTCTATGTGTTTCAGTTCCAGCTATTACACTAAAATTCTGTCAAATAAACTAGGATCGATGTTCACTTCAGTATTGTGTTTTCCATGACTAGAGTCCTATGTAACATTTTAAATTACAGTTCAACACCAAATTGTCGTGATTTATGATCTATTAGATGGTGGACCAGCCCTGAAAAGTGTGAAAGAGCGCAAATGAAGTGAGAGCTGGGAAAGAATGAAAAACAGCCCTGGTAAGTATACATGCTGATGGCCAAACACTGTGTAGACATGCAGTGGTGCAGTAGCCAGCATTGTTTGGAGAGCAAGCTGAGGGTAGCATGCAGACTCATTGATTGGAGAGAGCAAGGCCCAATGATGGATCAGGTCTCTTATTGCTCCCGTCATTTTAATATGGCGGAAATGGAGTTGGTGCAAAAGAGAGGGTTGGATGAATTGCAGTTGGAGGAGGGATGCTGTGGGTGGACGAACATAAGAAATACGAAATGTTGTACCTACAGAACGCAGTAACGATTATAAGGAGCCGTTGCCAAGGTTTTAGGTCAACAACATCAGTGGTTAGAGTTAATCTAAAGTCCTTCAAAATAGACCTGCCCAAAAATAGGTCAACTGTTATTGATGTTTCAGAAGACTAGAGGGTGCGTGGCAAACATGCTTCATATTTGGTCAGTATTAGTCTCCTCTCTTCAAAAAGAGGAGAGCACATTCACAGTAGTGATGCACTGTACCTTATGGGATGTACTTTACATTCGTTATAGGCTTACGATGTAGGTACAAAGAAATACTATAGACAAAACATTACCCTTTCTAAAATGCAAATTATTTAAAAAATTTTCCTCTGTTCCAATATTTTTTTTTTTATATAATCGTTTCATATACACAGAGATACCAGAAACTATGGGCTAGCTTAAGTCTTTCTTAACTAAAATAATCCTTAACCTAAATTTACCAGTATATTTTTCAAAAGAGATGCCTGAATTGTGTCTCTAGTGGACTGTTTGTCCTTACAAATGAAAGATGTAAACATAAGTGATTTATATCCCATATCATTTTGAAATCAAGGATTGAGAAATTCAGTATTTTAAGTCTGCATCGGCATTTACTGAATTTCTGTTTATTTTAAACACACGGATGGCTGGCGAGACAGTGAACTCACCCATGATAAAAATGGTCTGCAAAAACGTTCTTTCTACTTGCCGCTAGCTTTGAGTAATTCGGCACAGACTTTAGTGCTGCACCCTATACCACAAGCTGATATAAAACAAAGCAATGTTAAAAGATCTGTCCCCATATTTGTCCCCAAAACAGCCAACATCTGGGCCAGTCTTACTCATGCTGTCAGTTATGCAACTTCAGACAAACAGTCTTCTAACTATTTCAAGACACTGAAATAGGGTATGGATAAATGTGCAAGAATTTTATTACAGCTATTGTGCAAATGCTTTGCCATGGTAAGGAGACTGTTTTTTCCACTGAGGCTTTTCTTCCAGCCTCTTCAGCTGTGTTATGCTTCTGGCTAAATCAAATAAAAATTATACAATATGTTCAATAAACCAGGAGGGCTTCATCTCTAATACATGAAGCATCAGAGATGCTCGATGACTGACTAATTCACACAAAGCAAGTTGCAATTTGCCTTTCTCCATTGCCGAAGTGTGGAAACAATACTCATTATTCCTAAGTGGAAGAGGGAATCTAGATTTGATTATATAATAGTGCCTAAGGAACACTCAGATGGCTGATTGTTACCACAGTCATAGTGGATACTGAATATGGGTTGACAATCTATGAAAAGTTTAATTTGATAAAACAACTGGTAAAAATGATTCACTGAACCATTTCTGCACTTCTGGGTAAAGCAGTTTAATCTTATGTGGACCCTCTTTAGTCATTTCCACTAATATCATTCATAAATGGAACTTGTGGTACATAAAGAATCCTGAATCTACATAAAAACAGAAGGCCTCCAGACACAAATTGTTCAGGGAAACAAGCTAGCCACAAAATGTCTTGCCAGGTACCATAAGTTATTTATTTTGGCTGAGTGTTCATTTGAGGTTTCAATTATTGGAATAAGAACACACCTTATTGAAACTTGACAATAATAATGAAAAAGCACCTTTAATTCCTTTTTATTCTCAATTGTCTGAATGATCTTTGAGGGAGATTTTTAAAGAGTAAAAGAAAGTTTTCAAGATGATAAAGGATCGAATAGGTGAGCTAAAGTGCCAATAAATGTCCAGATGATTCATTACGAACACTCAAGAAGCCTGGAAATACTTCCTAGTAAATGAACAGATAATGTGACGTGGATCCCCATATCCTATGGTGACAGACACACAAGACAGCAGATATAGAAAGTATAGACAGCAGAGATTAAGCTGTTGAGGAAGATGATGCAATGGCTATGATGCCTGGCCCTCAGGGTGCAGGATCACAGCTCTGACAGCTGCGTTACTGCGCTGAGGCTTCCCTTAAGGCTGACAGCCAACACAACAGCACTCCAAAACAGCCAACAACCTCTCCAAATCACACAGAACAGCATGGGGTTGTATCACTTCATAGCCTACGTTTCCCTGAATGGAAAAACTTGAATATACAGACACTAATTTGATAGACAACAAGCCATTATTCAATATCAAAATAAAAGCTTAATTTCTTCATGATACAGGACTAGAATATACTTACTGACATTTCCACCACATATCTCACAATGGTCATGTAAATTGCATAGGGTGTTTAAAGATGATTAGTTCTCATTCATTTTTCAAATATTCTTGAACCAGAGGTTTCTTTATTAGCCTGAGTATGAAACAACACTCTGGTGACAGTAACATGGCAACACAGCTCGTTAAGCACCACTCAAAAGCAGGAAAAAACATCTATCTGCCATCAAAGTCCCTCAATTAACTGCAAATTAGGAGCCTCGCCCCCCTGCTAGCTTTAATCATCTTCACAAAACAGTCACACATTCATTTTGTTCCACTGCTTCAGAGGAACGGAACAAAGCTTTGACAATTCCTGCAGCAACAACTGATTTTCTGACGGCTACAAAAAGACACTTGCCAGACCCTGGCCTGAGTTTCTTCGAACATGAAATGTTTGTGCACTGATTGGTCACTCAAGCAGAACTTGCTCTTTGTCAAAACATAGAAACTTTGATAAACTTTTTTTTTTTTTTTTTTTTAAGATTACTACTCCCTCTAAAGACTGAAGGACAAGAGTTGGTCAGTCATTACTGAAATGAATATTTTTGTTATTTACAAAACTAATCTACAAAGGTACAAATGTTACGATGAAAATATATACAAAAAAATATATTTTAAACATATGATAAGACTCAATGGAAACTGTAAGCTTGTCTAAATTGCAACTGGCCTATTCAGTATTCTCTTTATATGGCTGTTTGAAGAAGTCGCAAGCTCCAAAAAACAAAAAAGGGAAACAAGGCTATTACTACTAGCATGGAACATTCTGAGAGTCTATTGCTCCATGTTCCCTTGAAGGTTACAAGCTTTGAGTTTTCAACAAACAGAACAGTAAACAATCAACTTTCACATGGAATGTGGTCGTACCACTGTTAGTTACCTTGGTGAGAATTCAGCACCTTCTCAGGTAGTCCTTAATTTTAGTGCAATTTTCTTACAAAGAACTAAACTAGTTGTTGACTGCTCCGGTTTTGAACTCAGAATAAGAGAGTGGGGGCAAGGGACCGTGTTTAGCCCTAAGTGCTCAGAGAGCAAAGCAGCAGTACAGTGTTATGAGGCAGAACACATTGTTGTTAGCCATGGAAGCAGTCCTCTTGAATGCCAACTCAAAGCAAAAGACTCCAGCACCCTTGGCCATAATGATGAATATTCAAATATTAATGGGCTGCATACCGGAGTAGTGCTTTGTGTGCAAAAGGCCTTCACAGATGTATGTTGTATCGAACAGCCCAGCAGCACAAGTCCAATCCTGAGTAGACCCTGTGGGAAAGGTTAACGCAGATGCAAATCAGGTAACACACTCAAACTGGGAATTAGACTGCATAAGCCAGAGAACAAAGTAAGACTCAGCTGAGGAAATGATCTGCAAAAGAGAACAGTTTTCATTGTGCCTGATCCCAAGTGTGGCATTTATACAGCTGTATCACGTACTACAGGGACGATTACTGTCTTTGCCATCAATCTCAGCTTCTCTTCCAACATGAAAAATCATGGTAAGGTCCCTGCCCCAACTTGTTAAATGGTGCCAGATAAGTCGATACTTTGTCATGTCAGCTCAGCTCTTACTCTCTAGAATACACCAGCCATTCCACAGCATTGAAAACTAATGCTCCTCACTAATAAGCATCTCTGTGTCTGGAAGATTGCTGGGTCTGTGGAGATATATGTCTCTGGATTGACAGGAGCCCAATGCCCCCTCATCCTCTTGTTCCACCTACCTCTGTTTCACTTCTTTCACTCTCTCATTACTCTCTCTCCAAGACTTCAGGGAATGAGAATGTGGTTTCCACATGAGTGCTTGGCTAGTCTCTGATAGGCATTTAGGTGCATTCGTTATAAATCACTGCTGCTGCTCAGGAATCTTGGGTGGTCAAGAGTTAGGGTCCTAACAAGGCCAAGGTGGACTGTGTGATTGCACTCACTGTGTGTATGTGTGTGTGTGTGAGAGAGAGAGAGAGAGAGAGAGAGAGAGATTTTGTGTGTGTGTGTGTGTGTGTGTATGTGTGTGTGTGTGTGTGTGTGCATGTGTTTGTGATCACACAGCACCAGCAAACTTCAACACCATTGCAGAACTCACAGTGAGAGCGCTGTGTGTTCTCAAAGTTAGCGGCCCTGAGAGGTTTACGGAGAAGAGTGAAGTAATTGGGAGGCAGCACAAGCCACACAGCATGTGCAGGTATTGCTAAATCAGTTACATTGGGCCGTTTTCACTCGGAGAAGCAAAATTCCACCTTTTCCAAACAACTTTTGTTGTAGCAGAATTTTGATTTTGCGATGGGTTCTTAATCTTTCATTTCCCATCTTAGAAATGATGATGTATGAGTCCTGTTGTTTTTGTTTAGTACACAATGGTGTGATGCGGCATTTCTTTACCTACACAAATGTATCTGTTACATTTGGAATCAAGTGCCTCTCACTGATGGTCATGAAAGCAAAGTGCAGCACAACAGAGCAGAACAATAACAGTAAAGTGAATCAGCCCCAATGGGATTGTTTAATTATTCAGTACTGTGACAAATTTCCATCATCTCATCAAACTCAGGCCTAAAGTGCTCCTGCTGAACTTGGATTTGCACTGTTTACTGTATTGCTTTTCTTGTCATGTCAAATTAAGACCCCGTGCAGCCCATAGTCAGCATGCCCTACCAGTGTGCAGTGCGTGAATCCACACTGATGAAGAGAGACTGGAAGTTGTGGGTGGGCTGTCTGGATCTTGGTGCTCAGGGGGCAAGCATCATTAGGAGCTGCTGAGAGTGCAGTGAGTGTGTCTATCTCCCCTGACCACTGAGGATTACAGCCGGATGTCACTAAGCCCTCTAGATCACAGTTGACAGACAGAGAGAGGGGGGGGGAGAGGGAGAGAGAGAGAGATGGACAGGAGGGAGACAATGAGAGAGATGGAATGGAATTTGGAAGAGGGTGGAGACAGCAAGAAAGAGATGGCATGGAGAGAAATAGAAAACAGAGAGGAGAAAAACAAACTAAGAGAGGGCTGATACAGGACCAACGGTAAGACGAGGAGGAGAAGTGGGGGTGAAAGAGAGAGGAGACAGTATATAAAAGAAAATATAGGAGATAGGAGGATGACAGAGGCAAAGGCACACATAAGGGGGCTGGGAATCAGACTTAGAGGCGCTAATTGATCCCCTGGTAGCTCAAATTTTAAAGTGTAAAGGCTATGGGTCATACGAGTTAGTCTGTGCGTGCCAGATTCAGATTCATAGCAGACTTGTCCACGGAGGAAAGAATTTTAGAATAAGGTCCGTTGATTCAAGAGCAGCTCATTTTCATGTGAAGTCCATTTCCACGAATGTGTTTGCTTTGCTCCTTTCCTTAAACTCTGTAACTGTGGTCTAGCATCATATTTCTTCCTTTGAAATAAGCAGTATGTATCCCTTTAGACACTCTGGAACCAATACAAAATGCAACATGTGAAAAATATTCAAGTGCTTACAAAGTGCTGTAAGAGAACTTAGCTTAGAACCTAGCTAAATAGATTAGCTACCCAGTGTTTTCGATTAACATTTCGGGGAAACATCAGTCTAGTTTTCTCCAGATTGTCAGAACATCCAGAGGTCTTTTTTAAGAATGTCATGTGGAAAGCAGGGGAGAGCTAAAGGAGATGTCAGAGAAGGTGACAACAAAAACTTCACAATATCTGTGATAGTGAAGTCAAATCAATATTCAAAACCTACTGTTGCTGCATGTTGTCTAACATAAGTGTTTAACTCTTAAAGGATGGAAATTTTAATCTAGAACCACCTATATGATCATTTTAGTTTGTTCTCTCTTATTTGAAAAGGCCCATTTTTCTAAACTTAAAACGACAGATCCCAATTATAAAGTCTTGGCAGGGGAGAAATTGTTTTGCAATTTTTCTTTCTTTTTTGGGTGAATGGCTGAATGTTTTAATACTGTTGCTTCTTGAAGAACAGGAAACCTGAGGCAAAAATCAGTAGAGTGGCACAGAACTGGTTTCCCTGATGAATTTTTTAAATAATGCATTTTTTAAAAAGGTTGACAGTTCTTAGAGTTGCTGTACCCACAAAAGTTAATAGGTTGCGCAAAATAAAAAAAAGCAGACAATTGTCTCTTTTTTTTCAGTGTGGTGTGGATAGAGTGGCAGCCAGAGATGCAAATCATTTGGACAACCTCCTGTTACTGAACTCACTCACGTATATTAACTATTCATTGCTGGCATAAATTTTTTTTTCTCCATTTGTTATTCAATGTGAAGTAGTATCTCAGTATGATGGAAGCTGCTTTATTACGCATAATCTGAGGAAGCATTTCTAAAGATTTTACAGATTCAAATCTCTAAAAGTCATACATGAATTCTATGATTTTAATGATGCCATGACAGAATCGTAATAATACTATCACTGTATTTGTGACACAGTTTGTTTTTATTTTTAAATAAAATTAACAATGGGAAGAAATGATGCCATACACAAACATTTGCAGAATTTCATTATATTACTGACTTCAGAAAAAATCATATTCAGTGAAACAGTGCTGAGCTTAAAAGTGTAAACTTCCAGATGAAATCACCTCCCAGCTGACTAACAAACGGTTCGCACAGCTGAGTCAGAGAGAGAAAAATAATGATGATGAAGATGAGAAAGGAGACACATTGCACCGCTCATCCATAGTACATCTTTAAAATGTCTTTGTCCATGGAGATGAACAGGGCATGTCTGCTTCATTTGTTCACATCTTGAAAGGGTAGAATGACTGTGGGGAACAAAACGAAGTCCTGAGTTATTGAATGTCAAGAGAAAGAGAGGGAGAAAAATGTGTGGGGCCTCTTAGGGGGACTAATTATTCATCTTTGGTCTGGTCAGAGCCTCCTTGGGCAAACTCCTGACTAATCTACTGGCAAATGAAACAAGCACTTCTGTCAGGCATGTAGCATGTGGTTAGGAAGTGTGTACTCTGACACTGTGTGATGGAGTAAGAGCTACTGAATTAGGTCTTCCTCAGCCTGGTGCTGTTCTCTCCATGTCATCTTGACTTCATTATATTCCACTTCATTACAAAAACACAAAAAATGAGAGGGACAGGGGGATTCCTGAGCACACACACACACACACACACACACAAAAGAAGGACAGGAAAGGTACATGAGCCCAGCATATGAATCTTCTCCTGCTCATGAGTACATTTCTCAAGCAAAGTCAACTGCTGCCTAAAGCTATAAAGCATTGCCATCTGGACCCTGTTACACCATCTCAGACATAGTGTGGACTTCACTGCTATATGGCAATGGCATGGACAAGTTATTTATTTCATTTAATCTAGGGGTCTCTTATTCAGTTTTGAGCATTAAAAGGAATGATGGTTGATTAATTACAGTAAATTTTTATGATAGTGAAGGGTTGCATCAGCAAATTGGAATAAGTGCACAAGTTCCCCAGTTTAAGTAAGGTTTTGAGCAGCCTCAATATTCATTATCCTAATTATCTCCAGTATTATTTGAGTAATGAGGCAAATTTATGATTTATGAAAGCAACTGTGATCTGCTCAGGTGTGCTTGATGAAGTAGTGTTGATGTAACAAGCCATAATTCTTAAAAAAAAATGAACTTCTATCTTCATAGTTCTAAACGCACGTCAATCTTAATGCCTGAGGGCACAGGCAACGTGGAAAAAAAAGAAAGAAAACAGAAAAAAAGAAAAGAAGCACCATTCCAGCTGTACACCTGCAGTGGTTTCTTCTATTTGAGTTTTTTTTCCGTTAGAATTGAAACATATGGGGTCACATGTAAAGGAGGACATGAAGAACAGATGCAGTGAGGCCCATGGCTATATTCTGAAATAGCATACATGTTGTGAAGTTCTGAAGAAGTCCCAAAGCGCACCCTACCCAATAAGCGCAAAAATGGTTACTTGTTGACAATTTGTTTGTGGAGAGAGCATTGCATTCTGGATGCATACATTTCTGTAACATATATAAACAAGTGTGTTAAAAGTCAAATATTTAGTTGGTTGGACTTACTGTTTGTTTGTATATGTCACGTAAAATGTGAGGGCAACTGTGGTAAGGGTAACAGAATGAGCCTGACAGTGGTGGAAATGACACTGACATGCATTTCAGGCAGTGGGCCCATGTGGCAAGATGATAAGCCTGCTCTGAAATCAGTGTGAAAAAAGGCACAAATTTAAGTCAAGTCAACTCAGCAGTGTAGGGCTCTCTCTGTCCATCAACTCCCACATCCTTATCCCTAAGGTTTCAAATGACACAAATCAATGCACTCTACTGAAATGGCAACATTTCCCCTTGTATATGAAACCCAAGCATGGTTCTTTTTTTAATTAATTATATTTTTATCAATAGCCATCAATTCACGATTTCTTTGGGATTCATCATATTAGTGCTTTTCACAGTTCATAATAGCGATGATTGAAGTCATTCACCTGTAATAAGGTGAAAGAACTTGCTGTGAAGGACATGATACGAACCACTGGTCTGAAGCAGCAGTGCTGTCATTTACTCATTTTGTTCTAGTTGGACGGAGATAACTGATAACATTCTCTTGACGGTACCTCACCCTGTATGTTAATGATATAGTTTATATTTATTACAATAACATCATCTGACCAACCAAAACATAATGTGGTCATGTAACTCCATTAAGAGTCAAAGTGACTGATGCTTTTCACAAGTGCACAATTTATTAAATGTTGAGAGAGCATTGGTAGCAGCAGCCTTGATGTCCGGTGCCATAAACAGCATCATAATGATGATGGAATGCAGACAAAGCAGTCATGGCAATAGAACAACCGTCTGGGCAAGGTGAGAAATCGGTGGTCATTGTTTCATGGCAGAGACATTATCACAAAATTGAAAACCGGACAGCATCCGTCTCAAGCAAAAAAGCTTGGCTAATAGCCCCTGAAAAGTCACTGAAAACAGGAGAATTGGACATCTGTCTCAGTATATGAGGGGTGGAAAAGAAAACGAATTAGCTTCATGACAGCGAACAAATATGCTCATTAGTACTCCAAATCCTCAGTGGGTGGGACACACAGGAGCCAGGTGACTTTGGGTTGTTAGTGAAGTGAGTTCATAAAGGACTGTGTGGCTGCTCAAGCTCCTGTGGGTGTTTGAGATGAGGCCACAGCCAACGTGAGCTGGTTTCTACAGTCTGCTCTGATCTCTCAGCCGTCGTATAGGCTCTCAAATTGTAAGAGAGTTTCATGTGTTAATTTTTTGTAGTATTTACAGCTGCTATTTGCTTTTTTTCTGTTGTAGACTGGGTAGACGTATATTTTGTAGCGTGAAACAAAAGAACATACGGGATAGATATGGTTGGCTGCAAACTGTCCTTACTTACTAATTGGCCTAGCATTATACAAACACACACACATATATATATATGTGTGTGTGTGTGTGTGTATGTGTGTGTGTGTGTGTGTGTGTATATATATATATATATATATATATATATATATATATATATATATATATATATATATTTTTTTTTTTTTAGTCAGTTTGACACAGCTTGTGTTTGTAGTCATGTTTGTTGAGCTTCTTCCTACACGCCTGCAGGCATGGATCATCGACGCCCCATGTACAGGTCTCTCATTATCCACTTTCTGCCATAGACTTCAAGTTTGAATAGCTTGGTCTCTTCTGTGTCAAAGCAATAGACAGATCTCTGTGCACAGCTACATACAAGCTTAAAATATTACTGGCTTTCTGACATGGCTGATTGAAAACCAAGGCATTCTGAGCCCAGCATGGCACAGTAGGAGATACTGAGGAGAACTGAGAAACTGCAAGGAACAGTGTTTCTTATGGAAATGGTATGAGAATTTCACACCCCTTAAAAAACCCTGGCTTGTTTGTTAAGGTACACGGGATTTATGCAATACCTCAGAAATAATAATACTGCCTTTGAAGTGTTTGAACTTTGAACAATTCTGAGGTCTCTTTTTAACCTTTTTCAGTTGATTAAATGTATTCTGTATGTGGTAATGGAATGGATTAGCAACATGAAGAAAATAGCTCCCACATTGGTAGCCCTGGAATCTACAGTCTATAATACCATATGGAGTGTATGAATACTGTTATTTGCTGCCATTATTTGATAAAATGGCAGAGGATGGCAGGGGAGTAAAGAGAATATCTCCGGTATGAATTCTGAAGCCAATTGGTACTTCTGCACACTTAAACACATTACAGAAAAACCCTTCACATCGTCAACTATTCAGCTTTTCTCATAAGAGACTTAATATTCTCAAACTAACCTTGGGAAATTTCAAATGGATAGGTGCTCTTACATTCCCTCAGAAGCAAAGAAAGGATACATTTTCATTGACACAGACGCTTAATTTCCTGCAACTTCAGTGTTAGATTTGCACATATTAACCTTTCATTCCTTGGGACTATCAATTTCCTAGAAATGAGGCTTTTCCAGAATAATTTGATAAAACCATCCCTGAAAGCATCTTCTCAGGCACATCAAAGCAGACAGTTGGAACTGGAGTAAATATTCAACATTGTCGTGTTCCTCCAGTTTTCACTCACTGCCACCACTTCAAAGCCATTTCTCGTGGCATAACGCCTGTTATTCTGAGAGGATTATTACAATTGATGGTGTTTACTTAAGAGTGGAGCAGAGATTAGAGTGGCTGTTGTATGCAAACGCTGATGAAATTTTCCTCTTCAAACATAAGAAGGATAAATATAACTAAGAAAATTATAATTACAAGAGCCAATACAAAGGGAGGTCCCCAATGAGTTATTAAGCAGGTCTATCAGTCAGATGTGTTAAAAATGCTGTTCAATCTCTCATGGCTTTTTTTTTAGCCCTCAGCACATCTTAGGAGGTTGTATTGTCAGTGCAATAGCCCTGAGTGTGAGTTCATTTGATATGTGCAAGTAGCCTATACCAGCACTCTGAACTCTCAGAGATTTGCATTTCATGAAAAAAGTTTAACACTTTCAATAAAAATAGCTATTATACTGTATCTCTTAAATAGCCCATGGTGCATATGTACATTGTTCATCTCTGTGGTATAATTTTGCTCACTAAGACTACCTGACGTCAGACATCACACAGCCACTATACCATGTACACAGCATGGCAACACTCCACACGCACAACCACTCCTGTCAGACAATGCTCTCCAAATGACCATAAAATCCCACTTTGCTTTTGAAGCACATACAGCCATGAGTAGCAGCAGAGCATCTGTGCAGATACTGCCCTCTCACTTGTCAAACTATAAATGAGTGTGAACAGCACTCTACAGCTTGCTGTGCAGGATAATTATGTAAATGCAGCAGGGAAGGTAAAAGAGAAGAGCTTTGGGAAGGATCTCTATCTTCCCTGCACTGAGAAAAGCATGCTGTGCAGTGAACAGTGACAGCACAGGTCAACGGATAGAATTCAAAGGATAGAACTGCTAAAATCTTTTATGGCAATCATTGTCATATTTACACTCTGTTGCAAGGTAAACATAGGCATGTTCTTACACAACGGTGGTGTGAATGGAGAATAATACACATTGAGGGTGCATACATTCATTCATTCACTCATTCATTTTCCAAGCCGTTTATCCTAATTTGGGAAACACCCTGGACAGGTCGCAAGTCCATCGGAGACACACAGACAAACACATTCACACACACATTCACACCTAGAGGCAATTTAGTACCTCCAATTCGCCTAACTGTGGGAGGAAACCAGAGCTCCTGGCAGAGACGGGGAGAACATGCAAACTCCACACAGAGAGGACTCTGGCCACCCAGCAGGGAATCGAACCCAGGAACCCCTTCTTGCTGTGAGGCGACAGCGATAACCGCTGCCCTCCCATGCCGTCCAGGGTGCATACAGAGATACAATAATAATCTCCTAAATGTTTTACTTCATGACCTCGGCTAAGTCAGCCACTTCCTTGTTCGTAAGGCCCATATAGAAATTATATATTATCCCTTTCACAAACAAGCTGTGTCCAGACTCCAGAGCTCAAAATTTCCTTTCACAAGTCATTTTTTTACCATCCAAATCACTGGATGTTAAAGTCACATTAAGGCATTAGACCCCCCTTAAGGAATATAATGGAATATTGATACTGTTCTAAAAGAGACACCTGAGACCTTAGTGGACAGATTGATCGGTGTCCTTGTCCCCTATAGATTTGTGACTCCAACAGATCCTCATTACAGAACCTCAAAGCATTGCAGCATTGCATTCCAGACACACATCTACCTCAGGCCTCATTTCTGCCACTCATCTGAGCCAAGCCCTTACAATAAACAGGTCAGGGTGAACTGTCTAAACCAATGGAGGTCACTGAAGACCTGACAGAAGGCCATATCCTTCCACTGAATATCAATGATGACTCACCATGGCTCAGTGCAGCACTGTGCGAACAGGAATGTTCAGCCACACCTGGTGTTCCGGTGACCTCACAGCAGTCCAAATTATTTACATCACTGGTAGAGCAGTGACTGTGACAGAGACATGTGGGGAAAAGAGTCCCACACCCACATACACAATAGGCTTCACTAGACGGTACTATCATCCGTACTGAAGAACAGTTCTGTTTTACCAGGAATTAGTGACAGCATCACCAAGATGATCTCCATTCCAGACATGGAAGTATTAAGATCAGAGAGATGACTGCCCAGATTCTCTGTTCAGAACAAGAGATTTACCTGAGATCAGGCTGTGGGATATACAGTGAGCGTAGATTAAGAATTTCCTCAGACTTTCATCGTTCTTAGCAAATGTGAATAATGATTAGTAATCTTCACTCTTCTGCTTAT
The DNA here is from genome assembly GCF_902362185.1 of Chanos chanos. Lineage (NCBI taxonomy): Eukaryota > Metazoa > Chordata > Actinopteri > Gonorynchiformes > Chanidae > Chanos > Chanos chanos. Next base: position 18,796,645 of record NC_044495.1, read on the forward strand.
TAAGGAATCCATCTGACCCCTTTGAGAAACTGTTCAATTTGACATAGAAGTTTGTTACCGACAAGGAGAACTATGGGTCTAACGTGCTATCAGAAAGCAAGTATACAGAATTCAGAAAGGGACCGTGTATACAAAATTTCAAACAGTGCATTGTTTTAATTAGTGCCTATTTTATTCTTAAATTTCAGCAAGTCTGTAAAACTATCTGCATTGCAAACACAACCACACAGAGGATCCCCATTTAAAATAATGTCACTTTTTCATTTTTACAGTATTTAAATTTTCAAATATAAATAAAATTATATAAATAATTTAAAAATATCGCTTCATAGAAATATGGGAATTGTGATTGTAAAATATGATTACATAAAAGCATTACTTTTACCATGAATTTGATATCTCATAGCATAAAATAATCATAACGTGTTCTTGGCATTTATGATCAGCTGATGTTTCTGTGCTAAACTTCATATTCAATTCAAGCATGAATCAAAAGAGATTCATTTCTGGTATGTTTTAGACGTACTCTAAATCATATTAAAGGCTTTCAAAATATATTACAAATATATATTTTGGGCTTAAATTGGTCCTTCCTCAGTGTTCCGAATAAGATTTAGAATCTTAATAAAAGTGACATTAAGTAAAAACGTGGATGTGGTTTCCGGAAAATAAAAATTCATCATCCATGCCTGGATTGCAGCTGGTTGACAGAATTCAGCAGCCCCTTGACACCAATCACTACGCCTTAAATTGTTTGACTTGTCAAAATCTTTTGGCACTTTGTTAAATTAGGCAGGCATAGATTTCACAGAACTGCAGTATAATGTCAGTGCAAAAGAAAACTTCTAAACGCTTTTTTTCTCTGTAGTTGAGGAGTGCCTGCTGTACAGAGGTGTGTTCAGTGACATACACATTGTACAAAAACATTGCTGATTGCTGGCCCAAGGTACATGTGTGTGTGTGTGTGTGTGTGTGTGTGTGTGTATTTGGCGGGGGGGTTCTTCTGTAGCCTATAGTCATAATTTCAACAGCTGTAGTCACAGCAACATTCTCACCTGATGGTCTTTTTCATCCTGAAATCTTTGCAGATTTGGAAGGTGATACAGTATGGTGTGAAGATGTTGCTCAGCGCTAGCCATGACTCCTTTAGCATTGTAAGCAAAAGGCTTACTAATGAGAGACTTATGTACTTTTATCTTGCTCTAAATTATAAGGGATTGAAAAGTGTTTCTATCAGATCCTGTGTGTAGGTGAATACGTCCAACTGTTGACCTCAAAAACATGCCTCAGAACAGTGGAAAAGAAGATTTTGAAGGGTAATGATGTAGATAATGAACACTTCTGACTGAATTTTGGCCTTCACATTCTCAAGGTAGAGGACACGCCTCATAGCATACTTTACCCTGTAGAACAACTGTACCACACTTGACACAATTAAGGCTAATAAAACACAGCGAGTGTACTTTAGTGAACTTTTCTTATACAGGTCCATATTCCATTTTAATATACTCAATTTACATTTAGTTGTGTGCATATATGCTGGAGACTATAAACATGATTCATACCAATATGGACAGACAGACAGACAAACAGATAGATAGACAGATAGATAGATAGATAGATAGATAGATAGATAGATAGATAGATAGATAGATAGATAGATAGATAGATAGATAGTTAATTCACTGAAAACAACACGGTTCTGTTTCAATCCACCACTTCTTTTTATGCCAGATAACAGTATGACAGCCCATGGTAACATGGAATCGGGTTGGAAAAAATCATTTGTCAGTGAGTGACAATGATGGACGACCAGCCTGCCCTGCAACAGTAATGCATTGCAAGCCTAAATACAGCATTGTCAATCTGCCATGCAGAGCAAGATGACATGGAGTGTGAAGGACAAGAAAGATGCTTTAAGAGCCTAAGGCAGAATTGAGGGGCATTCACAAAGTCACCCACACACATTATACACACTATCTAAGCATTACCCTGAAACTCAGGCTTCATCAGAGACCTTCAACACCGTGCAGACGGAATCAGAAATCACTAAGCAATCAGTAAGATTTACCCTTTTCATACAGCTAGCATGAGCTATAGGAGTTTGATATTTACAATCGATAGCGCAAACAGCGTTTTGAGGCAAATAAATTAGTAGGTGTTTTGTTGGCTTTAAAAAGCTGAAACTAGAGATAGCAGAAATCGAGGGGACCTTGTTCAGAACAGAACAAATCTGGGGGAAAAAAGTGCATTAGCCTGTCTAATTGCTTTGGTTCATGCCAAGAGGTACAGAGCACTCCACACAATCACTGCTAGTAAATTTGGCTGCGTGCTGAGAAGAACTCCCTGACATTTCAAACACAACACCTCAAAGTGTGAAAGGTCAGACATGAAAAACTCACTTTACGAATGCCAATTGTTAATGTGTCATAAGATGCTGTAAACTTTTGACTAGCAAAGCATATATTTATAACTTTGTATTCAACATCTTTGAATTCCCCACGCAAGTGTCCTAATTCACATTCAACATCTTTGGAAAGGAACAGAGCACACTCATGTTTTATGCATGCCATAAATGGAAGATTGGAAGTGGAAAATTGAAAAAGTATCAAAGCTGAACATTTGTTGCATGACTTAGCCGAGGGAATAGCCTTGGTGTACCAATGGCTGTCCTGTTACAAAACAGGCATTTTGAAATCTTTGAGACAAGTTGTGTCTGTTCAACTCCTATGTGTCCTCCCTGCCCTACAGTTAATAGTATATCCAGGTCATAACCTCTGCTCTTGAGGACTGATCTTGGTATGGAATTCAAAAAAAGTCATGTCAAAGAGCAAAGGCTCTCCATATTACAGCAGGACACATACGTAATGTTCACCACCTTAAAACACAAAGCAAAGCCTTGAATACTTCTGGTTAACTGTAATGTTTATTGACACATTACATTCTGTCTTAAGGTCGACTATTCGAGTCTTTAACTATCATAATTTAGGATTCTGTGTGAATAATTCCCACCTCAAACCACACAGATTTCACATTTTGTCTATATTCATATGTATTCATAAAAATGTACGTATACACCATTCATAAATAAAAAGATAGAACTTTCTCTTTAGTGAGTGGCTGCTGGTAATCCATCTAATAATGATTTCCAATTCATTTTCACTGAACCTGAAATAAAAAATTACCTCATTTTAGGAAGTAATTGTAGTTGGATGTTACAGGAAATTAATGACACAGACTTCTTGTACATCTCACAGTTTCTCTACATCTTATGGCTTCTTGAACTCCCCTTTGAGGACTTTGTACAAATAACTTACACATTTGACTTCCCGCTGTCATTTAATGAGCTCAGTGGTTGCTGTCGCCTTAAGCTAGACACTCCAGTAAACACATTTGACACAAAAATGGGAGAGATGCTTCTTGCTCTCCTTGTTTTGCTCTGATTTATCACACAAAGATATCAAAACATTTCCCTCTCGAATAATATTTAATCAACTGAAACAGAGAGGCGGATGGTGGAGCAGAGTTTTGACAGAGAACTTTATTTTCGCCCCCAGGTTTGGAAGCTTATCACACATTTGGATCATTTACAGCAGGATCACAAAATCAACACTCACAAGGACATCAGAAGGTGATGCACCTCCAATGGCCAGTGGAACTGTGTGTATGAGTATGTGTGTGTGTGTGTGTGTGTGTGTGTGTGTGTGTGTGTGCATTAGTGTGACAGTGCACAAAGCCGTAGCGTGTCATGTCTGATGTGTTCCACGTCCTACCTGGTTACATTCCCAATCCAACTGAAATGACGTAACGTAAAGAGCAGCAGAAGTCCCAGAGACCTAGACAGCTCTCTGTTAACCTATCATGTCACTGGTCAAAAGAAGCCACTGAAAAAAGCAAAAAGAAAACAAAACAAAACCCCACAATGAGAATACCATAAGAAATGTAATTAATTGCAGATCTTAAGTTTTTCTCCCTCCATCAACAGTTGTTTATTCATTTGTTCATTCATTCTCTAAGCTGCTTATCCTAATTAGGGTCGCGGGTGGTTCTGGAGCCTAGCCCAGCACTCATTGGGCAAAAGGTGGAGAAACAACCAGGACAGGTCCCCAGTCTATTTCAGGACAGGCACATATACAAATACATTCACACCTAGGGGCAATTTAAACCTAGGGGCCTTCTTGCTGTGAGTCGACAGCACTACCCACTGTGCCACTGTGCCGCCCATAAAGATAGACAAAGAATTCATCATTTCAAGACTGAGAGTGTCACTCAGCAACAGAGTTCATAACTGTGCCTCTCACTCATACAGATACATATAAAGAACCCTAATAAGTCTGCATCGTGCAAGATTAAAGCATGAGGAAATAACCAGAGATGTTAGATAGAAAAACACTAATTACTAAATGATTAGATGCTCTGACTGGGGATGTGGTCTTTTTAACCTTTCCATCATATTGTATCATATGGAGTGAAATGGAGTGATAAATTATGTAACAATAATATCTCTAATGTTTTACTTAAGCGTTTGAAAAATGCACAGATAAATGTCTAATTAACCATTTTGTATACATACCTGCAAAAAAAAGGATCCATAATTTCATGCATTATTTGCTCTTGTGTTCTTCCACTGTGGCTGAAATCAAACATTTACCCTCCTAAAGCTCTCATAAGGGGAATACAGTCAGTAATGTGCTTTATTTGGGATGTGCAAGTAGCCTGAAAACAACATCACTAAACAAACAAGAGCCATGCAACACATCAGCCTAATCCCCAGCCCTGCAAATGCGCTTACAAAAACCATGCCTCTGTTTGCGTGTCAAGATCAACGGCAGACACACCTGTTTCAACATATCGCTATCTCTGAAAGATTTGTTTGCAAATAAGATAAGCATATTTATTTGCCAGCAGCACAGCGATTGACATCATAGAATTTCTTATCAGCAGCAAAATAGAGCCTTGCAATACTTTATACTAATACTATACAGCATATGAGTGTGTGACTTAATTTGAAGGTGTGATTGCTTTTGGGATGTTGACATATTCTTTTGTTAAATATTCTATCTATCTTGGTGAGGGAGGCCAGTTGCACCTGACCTAGCTGGATTAATAGTGTTTATAAACCTATGCCTTTGAAAATCACATTAAGACCTCTGTTCAGTAGACAACTTTCAATGATAAACTACATCAGCAAGATTCTGGCTTCATTTGGTAAATACATACTATATTATGTGTAGTTTACACCAATGACTCAGCTCCCACCACAATCAAATGTCGTCAAATGACTGAGAGGAGTTAGTCACCATTTATCTTATACAGCACTTTTATTACTTTAGTCATTAAGGATGTATTGAGGCACAGAAAAAAGCGAGTGCATTGTTATATTCTTCATAAAGAAATTGGACGTGGTCTTTAAATAATCATACCACAAAAGGCAAAGCTTTTTTTTTTTTTTTTTTTTTTTTTTTAAGATCAATTTTAATGGGGTGAAGTTATCCATGAATATGTGCTGTTCGTAAATAAATAAAGCCCTGAACAATCAGCTAGGCAATTATATCCCAACAGCGCTAGGACAGACCTGAACACCTGAAAATGTTACATGACAAATGAGACAATGCACATACAGCTGTGCCCTGCTCTTACAGCAGGTGGAGATGGAACACTAGCAACTCTCTGGAGAGATGTGAAAAGCAAGATGTGAAGACTAAAGAGAAAAAAAAGGATCGCAGGTCTGCTTTAATTGTCTGAGGGGAAAGAGAGAAAGAGAGAGAGAGGGTGGTTGATATCTGCTTTTCAGGGCACCATTATCACTTGAATGTATTTTGGCTCTATGTATTTTTGTTTCTGGAATGAGGCGGGGGGTGTGTGTGCACACTAGAGCGCATCACACTCTGGACATACACGGTGGATGTTAACATCACTCCCAGACTCCCCAGACACATAGCTTAGTGCCAGCACAACACAATGTGTGAGGAATCTGGTGGTTAATTAGTCTCTGTTCTGACATGAGGCCATCTGCAGCCTTTTTTCACTCATCTAAACACGGTGAAAAATGACACAAATTGCAGCAAGGAAATGAGAGATGTTTGTAACACAAACAATAATTCATCATCATAGCTAGACAATGGTCAAATGCTCACACTGTAGGGACCAGTATCCATAGGTACCACGTATTTAATCATTTACCACTTAATTAATGACATAAGCAGTCAAGAACTTCCCAACTGCTGGACCTTCCATAGCTTGTCAAAGCAATAGCTATTCATGCATTGATATGAGAAAAGCCACATCAATCTATATTAATTAGCTAACTCAGTGTATTTAGAGGCTTTCTTGCATGCAGACTGTCTTAAACTCAGTCTGGAGTGTTGGGAGGAGACATTATTTGAGAATGTCTTGAATTATAATACTTTGTAAAAACTTTTCATGATTTGCTTGAGCACTTTAGTTTTTTTTATTGGTGCACTCTCAAAAACTTTGGAATTGAGTAATTAAAAATGCCATTCCTCTGTTTAGAATGAGACAATTGTCATTTTCTCAGATAACAAAACGAACAACAAAAGAATGAATGAATTTATAAGTTCACCATTTTTCTCCACTGCAGTCGGTCTGGCCATGCTTTAGTTTAGAGGCAGTGTCTGGAGAGTGAAAGCGTCCTCACTGAAGTGTGGACAGAGCAAACTCTATTGTTATTCCATCACATCTGTGGGGATTAGAAATATATCAAAACAGCTAATCAAAAGGAGCCAAAGTACTGATATATTCGTCCATGCTGAGAAACTCCAGGATCGTGTTCGACAAGACCCCCGGTGACATTTAATCAATGTGCTGCAGGAGAGTGTGGAGTGATTGTGGGAATTTCATCAGCGTGTGTCAACACAAGGCAGAACAGAGAGAGAAAGCAAGTGAGAGAAAAGGGGGGTGAAAGAAAAGGGGGATTTCAATCCTTCAAAGGAAAAATATTGGCGGTTCTCTCTGGTCAGGCTGCGTAGATCCATCAGACCACCTAACTAATATGAACTCAGGACGGAAACTAAAATTGGAAATGACAACAGGCAGTACTTTGCAACATTTATTCTTTTTTTTTTTTTTTTTGGTCACCATCATGTCTGTTCTCTTATGACCACACTGTAAAAGCAGAAAGTCCTGTTATGTATTCACCCCACTGAAAATCAGCCAGAGCAGAAGACCTTGCTTCACCTGAGTCAAGTGGGGGGGGGGGGGGGGGGGGGGGCTTGCAAGCGAAAAAAAGCTTAATTGTGTTGAGCCGCCAGCATTGTGAATACTTCACCTAATCACTCATGCTGTCAGTTGCCACTAGATGACTATCCTTTTTTCTGTTTTTGTGAGAGATGGAGAAGGACAGAGAGTGACATCACTGGCACCTGGGGATACATTATTCTGTGTCTTCTATCGATCTGTAAGGCTCATTGAGCTCATGTGGTGGGACTTGCATTAGAGTTGTGAAAGGCCACAAGAAAGTGAGAGAAATTACCACAGACAGGGGAATTATCATGTACCCTCCAACATCACACATGTCATCACTTCCCAAAGCACAGCTGGTTTTCATACATGTCACAAGACATCATAAGACCATACAATTTACAGCCTTGATTATTTTTATAGTGGTTTTCGGTCATTGTCATAGTGGTTGGTCGTTATTGTATTGTCTTATTAAATAGATGTTTTGCTCTTGACAGCAAAACTGTATTAGTATGATTTAAACAGAGGCACATCACTAGACCATCCCAGAAAATGGCAGTACAATATACTTTGTAATGCTCATAAGTTGCAATGTAACCCATATGCTTGGGAACAATGCAGAAAGATCTCTGCAGATCTCTGAATAAAACCAAGACTGTTTGGCCCTAATATCTGGCTGAGTTTAGATGCATTACAGTATGCAACTCCAGTGAAGCAGTGGTAGTAAAGCAGATTTTGAAAGCCAGACAAGAGTACAGACAAGTACAATTAAAGTGTGGGCTTCAGAGGACACAAAAAATTTGATTCTGAATTAGATTCTTTTTTTTTTATTATTCCTGTCCTTTTGAACTGAATACATGACACATACAACATAGTAACGCTAAATCTGACCAAATTATTCATTGTAATTAATCATGACAACGTTCTCTATGAACTGCATAAATTTTTAAATCTTTTGACATCCCTCATTACTGTTTTATTCCCTATATCAAGTCACAAAATTATTGATGAACTGTCCAGGAATTGAAGCAACAGTTTGAAGTAACATGTCAAGACTTTGTGCAACGTAGCCTCGTTTGGTGTGTGAGTTATTAACACAATCATCACAGCCTCTGCCATCTACTGTGAGGTTGCCCTCATCATCAAAGTGACTAAAGCCATAGGGAGGGTACAGACATACACAAAAAGTGCCAAGATTTAGGTCTCTGGGGCTGCGCAGGGCTGGTGATGTCAGTGTTACACTTTCTCCTCCTGCTGACTGCGGCATAACATTTGGGTCTCTGAAATAGGCCTTGACCCATATGATTCGGAGCAGGCAAGGGGAACTGTGTTGAGTAATAATTGGTGAGGGCACCAACCAGGATGGCTTGACGTCAACAGAGTGGGTGACTATTAAAATGTTAATCCGACCGGGAAATCCTCCAGCACGAGAAGGATTTAGCTCTGTCTTCAGAGTACTGGGGTTTATGCTAATGAGGTGTGCATAGCCTTGAGACGCTACCATCCGTTCCAAATGTGTATATGGTAAAAGCATGAGGAACAATTCTTCACACCAACCAAACAGCTGTGCACCAAATCATGAGACAAGAGAAAGGGAGGACAGGTGATCATAAAAAAACTGTTAAAGTGTCCTCAGATGCTACTGATGATTATTTAATAAAAGCACCACAGTGAATGATGCTAAGACAAACAATTTGAAGCATTTCAACATTTCTCTGCACAACTTCTTATCAAAAGACTACACAGAGAAAAAAAATCTTTTTTGTATTGCAAACCAAAATTATAAATTATGCTAAGAGTTACTCTGACATGTTACATTAGCTGTTTTGTGCATGACAGTCTGGGATGCACAAAAATGGCTGTCAGGCTGTACCATAGCTGACAATATGCTTGCCTCAGGAAAGCCCCTAGCTAATCCCAAAATGACCTACAGTTTGATGTGAACCCACAGTAGTCATTGATCGTCAGTGAATGCCGTGCCAAAGGGAGAAAGCAGAAGGCATGCAGGGATTTAGCAGGAGGGAGACCGGCAAAATTCCATTAAGTGGAGATGATAGGTAATCCACAGAACATTCAGATATCTGTCTGAACTGGGCAACAGGGGGAGGCTGATGTTGGCAGTAGAGACAGCCAATGACAGATGTGCTTTTTTCACTGCATTATAGCTCAATGTATGCTTAAAGTTAACGGTTTCTCTACAGTGTCTCTCATGCTGCAACCTCAGCAGAGAAGTTAACTTTTGAAGAAATGACCTAAGCGCTTGATCCAATGAAAAAAAAAAAAAAAAAGGCAGAGCGATAGAATCGATGAAAAGATATATATCGGTATAAAAGATGTATATCGGTTAAGAACAGATTTGTAATGGACTGAGGTCATTTTCTATATTATCTCTGCCCCTCAACATTTATTCATATAATAGCATTATGTTGGTTTTGACATACTGGTCAATATAAAAGTTTGAGATTTGAAATGGCTTTTGGCAGCAAGACGAACAAGTCAGCTGATGAAAGAATGGGCAGTTATCAAGAGTTTGATTGCTTCCATCGATTTGTATTTGTATCAATCTGTCTCAGGCAACTCAGCAAAAACCCAATATCCTCCACATAGCCAATATCTCATGATGATCCAAACAACTGATTTAAGCCTGGGTCTTGTTGGCATCTCACAATTCACTGTCTCTTAAGCCATCCAGTCACGTGTCTTTCTGCCCAGGCTGCTGGAGTTAAAGCCACTAAGCAATAAAATCTTTTGAGAATCTCACATGTTTCTTTCTTTTCTCTCAAAGTTTCTTACTGGTCATTGCCAAATGGGCAACTGTAAGCATAAGTTTATTTATTTACTTATTTATTTATTTTAGGCCTTACGGCACTGTTGGTTTGGTATGAAGATGACACTTGGCCCATGTCTACTTGGTCGTGTTTTAATATGAGAAAAAATATCATTTATGACATAAAACTTTAAAGGGCAGGTTATAAAATTTCAGTGAGACGACCGGTGCTATAAAGTGTCAGGCTGTGAGGTGACTGGTGCAGTGCATACCCTATGCCCACTGATTTTAACTATAACTTTTAAATGCATCTCAAGCTCAGTTCAGCTGTTTTACTACATAATAATCTACAATCTTGGACAAAACTTCTGCAGACACAACAGTTTTAAATTTTAATTGATATGAATGGTTGTGTGAAACTGGACCAGTTGGCCATTTGCACACATATACACACACACACACCCTTCTAACACCTTGTCTCTCATTTTATCCACACTGCTGAAATTTCCTCTTACACCATTAAAATCAACTTGGCCCAGTCTGGAAAGCAACTGTAAGACACACCGCCACACTTTGACAGAACTGAGGTTGGAATCCTTTATTCACTGTCATCCAACAAAGGTCAGTAGATCAGACACAAAGACTTAACAGGAAATCTTAACAGGACAAGTGAGGGTCGGATTCCTACTAATAATACGGATTGCAAGAGCTGTCTGGGGGTGAACAGCAGTGAAAAATTGTCATAAAATATAATTACATTTTACAAATAAAATTCCAAAGAAGAACATTAGGATGGATGTGATTTATTTTTCTCTTAAGTTTCAAACTGTTCCATTCATCTCCAGTATAAATGTGACATTGCCAGATAATTTACTGCAAATCACCCACCAAGTCCACATCTTTCCAAATATGATATTTTCAATCCTGGGAGTCATAAAAAGCATGTTACATCACAGCCAAAGGAGAATATGCAGTTCAGTGGCACCTCATGTCAACTGAAATTTACCTCCCACACCACAGCCAGTACAGTATTACCAGTTGTTGGTGACAAATGCTCCATTGGGCATTGGAGTTAAATTCTTGCAGGAGAAATGGTGGCTGATTAAATGTAAATGCGCAGTGGTAGGAGGATAGGCATTTTAATCTGTCTGATCTGTCTTGTTGCATTTACCATGATGTTCAACAGAGCACTACCAGAAATGTGTTAGGGATTTGAAACAAAAGCACCCACATAGGACTAGCTGTGTGCCAAATCCACTACGGTATCATTTCATTCCAGCTCGACTCGGGATAGTACGATGGCACGTGCAGTGTTTGTTTCCTGAGTATGTCAGTGTTAGTTGTCGAGGCAGTCACTGTCTATGGGCATTATCACATAACTGATGTCAACACTTCATGCATTATGCAGCAGCTCTCATTTACACATATATTAAAAAAGAGCAATGAAAATCCCACTTGATGTTAGCTGATATGACTGATGGCCAATTGAGGTTCTACAGAAACTAATTAAGGCATATTTTCTTTGAATTTACTTTACTTTTTTAACTTTTCATGAATGATGTCATTTATTCAAATCTACTTCAGAGCAATTTGCTCCGTAAGCAGATTTCAGTTCTTTAGATGGAGCATATTGTGTGTCAGTGAGTGAGAGTGATGCACAGTGTATCAGTGTATCAGTTAATTAACAATATATATCTTTGCAATATGTCTAATTTCAAATATATAAATACAACCAGCTCATACTCATCTGACGTCTAATAAGGCATATTATCTTTAAGTATACCTATTGATGTTCTCATGTATCACATGACAGCCATACTAAACAAAGTAATACCATCGCCTGCACATGTGAGTGAGAAGCTGGAATCTCTCTGTGCCTGAGGTGTCATTGATGAGCAATAGCAGCGACCATCGTATTTGAATGGAACGATAAACAATGTAGTTACCCTGCACGGCTCAAAGGCAGACAGCATCGACTGGCCGGGGTCTCAGCTGAGTGTGACGGCTCTACTTTCTTCCAAAAATCTTAAATGTGGAGAAGGAGAACAGCAGCACAAACTTTTCCTGAATTTTACGAGCATACATACATTCAGCCTCACAGCTTTCTCCCCTCCGAATGCTCCTGCCTGGCTCAGTGATAGCACAGCTCTCTGTTTACCCAGGCAGAGTGTAATTATGCACTGTATTATGGAGGAGAACAGACACAGGATGAGAAAGAAACAATATCTGTCTTTCCTCCTGGCCTTTGAGGCAAAGAGGAAGGATGTGTGTGCACTGGAAATAATGAAAGCCATAAGTAGAGATATCGGATTTTTATTTAGAGTTCAGTCCCATTTTATCTCTTGCTGCGATGCCAGACATGTCATACGTCAATGTGGAGAGTGACCTTTATGCCCAGAGTACTGCCTATAAGACAAATATTTGAGGAGAGGAAAAGGTCTTGTGCATTTATTTGTGCATACCTGTCACTCACGCCTCTGTGGCTTCTGTTATTATTTTAATTTTTCTCAAGGAGGGCCAATGTTTGGGATACATACAGAGTGGTAAAGACTTCCTGCTATCTTGTGGTTTTTGATTAGAGTGAATTTCATTGGAGATTGTTATTCTGACAATAGCAGTCTCGTTTACAGATTAGCCTATGTTCAATTCAGGAAGTAAGGATTACATTTCAAGTGAAAATAGCATTTCATTAGTTGAGATTACAGCGATAGGAAATCAGATATATGGTTTTTATTACACTGAATTAACCACAGGAGTCCTGCCTGACCTAACTGATGCATATCAGACTTGCTGCAGTAAAGTCAAGATCAAATAGTTAATAAAGCATGAGATGAAAACCACAATTACTAGGATGTAATAACTATTGGAGATATATAGCTGCATCATATGGAGTTAGAATATTTAATCTATATCCATTGTGGTATTCTCCAGTGTGGTAGTAAAACGCATTTTGTTTCTAAAAAATGTAGGATAATGCTGGTATTGTAATGTACTGTGTCCATTGTAAGTGACCCTGACTAATATCCCTGGTTGTCAGAGTTTCCAGAATGCTATCTGCTAGAAACCTACCACCATCTGTGAACTGGTTTCCCTCCTAACCCATTATTTTTCCCTATGGCAATGATACAGTCGTTACATCTGTAATTCAGAGATTAATCTAAATTAGGAGACATCACAACCTCACAAGCCCAAAACTCTTTCCACTGTTATAAGTGCTAGATAGTCATTAGGGCTGAGATACCATATTAGTGTCAGTGCAAGAAAAAGAAAATGTGTGAATGTAAGTGACAATGCCTCTTTGGCTGCCTGGTACACCAGAGAGACACAGAAAAGTCTGATAATTATGCCGTATGCTGCTGTCCTAACAATAGCTGCTTATTTGTAATTGCATCTTGTCATAAACGTAAAAGTCAGAGTGTCGAACGTTGGCGTTGCCTTGACAACCGGAGGAGAAAATCATCGTAATTAATCCAGGGGAGACAAAAGAAAAAACTGCACACTGTGTCTAAACAACTATTTTAAAACCGTCTTTGTCTGTGGAGTTAGACTGTTTGCTTCAGGTTGCATCTTGCAGAGCCGATCTGCTTAAAATTTTACCTCAGATTAAGTAATAGCACTTACATCGTATACACAGATTAAACATCATATTTCTTACTATGTTTTTTTATGAAGAGATGCATGAGGGGTGTATGGATAACATGGATCTTCTCACATGTTTGTGAATGAATAATGTATTATTTCATCTCAGGTGTGTTGATGTTATATAAGCACTTTGAGGGTTTTTTTTTTTTAATACCTTTTGAATGTCAGCTTTGTCTATACACTATCTCAAAAGTGAGCTCAAACTGAGGTAAGAGCACACAGATGCAGACAAAATTCCGTTTTAACCTCTGCTATCATGCATAATTATGTGTGTATCCTTTGAAACAGTGAAGAGCAAGTTTCTCATGGCTCCGCTCTGTCAGGTGTGATGGGATTTAGCACTGTGTCAAGAGTTGGTTCAGCCCCGAGGTTGACATTGAATCTACTTAAATCACTCAATGAAGTGCTTCATAAATCATCCCCTTATCAAAACGGTGTAAATCGCATCTTGAAGTCTGTCTTTTGATTATGGCCACGTGTGACTTTGGCTAATGCATGGGAATGTGGATCCCCGGAGATCATGTGATGGTTCATTTTCATTCTGCCACTGTGCTTTATTTCAAAACTCTGTGGGATCCAAGGAATCGCTGGTGTTTGTCAAGATAGCTGGATACCGAACGCATGATAAATCATCTTGTGGTATGGCTGTGGTTGAGATGGTAAACGCAAACATGAACAGCAAGCAACACAGAGCTCAAAGCCATCTTACCCGCCAGTGTTAAAACGACTTTCATCAATTCATTCATCAAATAATGTAGATAGTGCCAACTATACCAAATATTCTTTTCATAAACTTGGATGGAATGAATTATGGAAATAATAAATGACGAGCCAGATAAATGTGTGATGGGATTTGCTTCAGTCTCTTGACAGGTTTACGGTCTCTTTTCAATGGCCTAGTCCTTAGCTCTGATATTTAATCTCTATCACCAGCACTTGCTGGACCTTTTATGAGTTCGTTTTAATTTCAGCTTCTGCTGCAGACACTCGGTAGGATAGAAGCATGACAGAGCTGCGTTTAATACCATCATCAGTGAAATGTCAGAGCCTGTGTGCCTTTATTGATTGTGTGGCTCTCAAAAACCAGTTACACACACAATTAAATCAGCATAATTGCACCCTTTGACTACACCTTCCTCCCCAACATCTAGAGAGTTAGAAAACAGGGATCTTTTCAGAAGAGAGGAGTTCTCGCTTGTGAGTGCCTGTTAACGGTCAGGATTCACAAGTTCAGAGTAGAGAATGAATGTGAATGTGAAACTTCCTCACGGGCTTTTGTGGAGCTGTACCGTCGAGGGATATGGGGCATGTGACAGTGAGAGTGTTGCACTGACAGAGTAATAGAATCTCATCTGTGTGTTGGTGCACTGGCCTGATCTCCTGTGAGTGGAGATCCTCAGGGGAATTGCCATGGTAAAAGCTAACACTTTAAGAAAGAGCAAAAGACGTTGTATTTTTCCTCTTGAGCAACGGGAACAAACGCCAGCTTTGCTTAGGACTCCAGAAGACACAAGAAGGGTTTTTTTTCTTCTTCTTTTTTTTTTTTGAGCTTGTTTGAGTCTTGAGAGTTCTCAGGATAACCTAACTAAAATGAGTACTAAGGTGGAGGGCGGGTTACTCCTGGATATGGCTAAGGTAAATCCCTGTGTGGAGTCAATGTATGTATGACAAAACAGTGGTTCAAAGCGACTGAAACCAGGCCTCAGGCTATTCACTACTGATAGCAACTGCAACTGGATTTTCATTACCAGCAGCCAGACAGTCAATCACAGACCTGGGGATGAATACATGAATGCATAATTGTGTGCCTCACTAATTTAATTCACTTTGGCTTGATGAGTTTACTGAGTAATGAAACAAATAATAATTAAAACTAAAATCTCATTAGGTGAGTCGACACCTGAAACAGCAAACCGTTGCATTAATTTAACATATTCACTCCCCTGACTGAAATATTTCTGTAACGTCAGTAGGAAGTTTCAATTTAATGAGTTTCACAACACGTTCTTGATTACACAGCAAGGTCAGTCGAATAACCACAAATTGTTTGGGACATAATTCCCTTGTCACAAATCTGTTTTATTTACAAATTCATTGGCTACACCAGCATTCACACACCAATCCATACATTTGTAAAGCACATTAAAGAATAGCACTGTAGGCATGGCGTAAGTGCATGTATACAGATTCAATTTAGACTACATACATGATTCATTTCTCCACAGTTAACTGGAGCTGAGTAACAGCTGTGATTGTGATTTTGGCTTGATTTCTCATAAATCGCCCTCTCCATCTGTTCTTTGATTTTGTCCCTATACTTACATAATGAAAGCACACGGATGTCTCGGCTTTGATTGCGGAGGGGAAATAACCTGTTGAGAAAGATTCAGGCTAGGTTTCCTGCCTTCCTGTCACACCCCTGGGAGTCTGAGAGAAAGTTGAAACTGAACTTTGCCAACCTCTCCCTGCATCCCAGGTTTCCATCTTACGTAAGACAGATGACTCAGCAGTTCGCCCACACTAGCTGATGCATCTCTATGAAAGGTCGACCCCCATCGATTCCTGCTGATGTTGTTATACACACGGATTGTACGGTCACTGTTCAGCAGGGGCCAAACACAACATTTAAATGAGGCCTCAGTGAGCCAGCTAGATTTCACTAGATGTGCCATGTATTCTTTCGTGACATTTGGAGGCAGTTTCTATGGAGTTCCCATTTTATGACATTCGGGAAAGTATTTCACCCACTTCATCCACCCACCACCATGACATTTGGATCAAGAGTTGTGCATTGTAGCTTCACAATACCACAGAGTCTGGTCACAGTTCACGACACGGAACCATTATGTCACCTGCACTTCTGAATTTTTACAGCCATGGTATGACCATGGCCCTCTCAGTCATTATGAATGGAAATTGACTGCTTTGAAGTGAATAGTCAATGTGTCACAAATAGCACTCCATGTGCCATATTTCAGTGTAACTGATTTGCTGCCAAACAACCAGAGCCTTTGCTGGGCATCCTTTAAGGGGTTTGGTTTGATAAGACCTGCATGAGGATCAATGAGCTTTGAAAGATCAGACAGGAGAGAGATCTATTGATCTGAATACAGACTAAGGCTCTGCCTTCCCCATTATCTCATCACTGGGCCAAAGAGCGTAGAACCTGCCAGATGCATGTTTAGTGAAAAGGGCAAAAAACCATTTTTTTTTTAAAGGAGCAAGGTTCTCTTCTTTAAAATGTATTTTGGACAAGGGTGCAAGTTGAGGTTCTGTCCTCTACAATACTAAGGACAGATACCAAAGGCAGCTGAACATTAAAACCATGATGATGAACATCATACAGACATTTTCCCATCTCAGAAAATAGTATATCCTGTAGTCTGAACAAAAGAACCAGTAGACTGAACAGAAATTTTACAAGATATTTCTCTAAGGCATGACATTTACATCAGCTCTGATAACTTATGAATTAGCTTCATTCCTGTTCTTAGAAATTACTGTGAATTAGGCAGAGAAAAAAAAATCTAATTTAAACTTCTGATAAAAAGAATTATAGCTGCCCCAAAATAAACACCATAAGTTATGTAGAGAATGCAAATTTCATGTGGTGAAGGACAGGCATGTTTACTTCTTCCTGTGGATGCAAGCAAGATATCTATATGAGACAGAACTGAATTATGAATGAGAGTCAGGTGCGTGTGTGTGTGTGTGTGAGTGAGAGAGAGAGAGAGAGTCAGAGAGAGACAGTAGAGAGAGTAGAGAGAAAGAGAAACTGCTGACAGTTGTCATATGAGATCAAGTGAAGTCACTACAGGAGGAATAAACCAAGCTCACTCTACAGTCACATTCGTCCTTACACTTGACACTGTTTCATTCTTCTGCCCTTTTATGATTCAAAGACTAGAGTACCAGAAAAACCAAAACCAAACACATAACCTGAACAAAAACGGACAGTGTCAATGTGCCCAATTGCAGCTTTTCTTTCAGAAATGAAATTTATGGTGAATAAATACATTGTTACATTGTTTCTACCAGATACAGGAGTATGATTGGACCCTTGGATGCAGCCCCTCATTACTGGAGAAATAACAGCTGGTTAGCTTGCCTAACTGTGTCTCCTGCAAGTCACAGTGGAAGAGGACATCTACTTGCTTACTGAGTAATGAGTGCGGATAAATGATATCAAGGAGGTTTATGTGTGGGAGGGACATTACAGGATAACCATGGACCAGTTTGCAGTACAGTCAGCCTTTGGAGGTTCCAACAAATAAGATGTGGCCTTGACTTGTTGCAAATACAAAAGCAAAGCATCTTGTCTTTTTTACATGGACTAATTGAATGCGCCTATTAGCATCTCTGTTGGGATTTCAGCGAAGCCTCCGGTGGTATGTTTACAGGCACTGCCGTTTACAGAGTGTGCTTGGCAAAACGACACTGGGGACATTATTAGCATGACTGTTGTGCTGTCACTCGTATAATGGTGGGAAAAGCTCGCGACTGGAGAAGCAGTGTCCTCAGCCAAAGAGCAGCCCAAAGATAACTGCAATGCCAAAGGTACTGGGCCTCTGTCAGAAATTAGAAATCAAAATATGGCAGTGAAGCCATAAATTTACAACACAGTTTTACCACAAGTATACACCTTGTGCAGAGAACAGAGAGAGAGCCAAGAGAGAGAGAGAGAGAACAGAGAGAGAGAGAGAGAGAGAGAGAGAGAGAGAGAGAGAGAGAGAGAGAACTGCATCTTCTCTCAAAAAAAAGGTACAGATTTGCTGCACCTTTTTGCTTTTCATCTACTACAGTCTCTTCCTAGGATGTGCAAGAGGGGGACTTTATAGTTTACAATGCAAATGACATCGTTTTAAAACAACAGCACGAAACAAGAACCACAGGGCGCCTCTGATTATGTAGAGATAAGCGTGTGGCTCGCCTGGCTGATAACTATAGATCCATTAACTGACACAGTCCTCCCGCCAAAAACCACTGACATTAAGACTAACTGAAAGGCGTGATATTCCATTCATTATTGCTCTTGACATCCATGAGAATAATATAGGCCAAATTGCAGGAGGTGTGTTTCTGCTCTACTGACACAGTGGCACAGCTGCATGGAGCTCTGATATTACTCAGAATACCACATCTTTTGCCGACGGCTGTGTTTTTGGGTTTTTTTTTTTTTATTGTTTTTTTTTTGTTCACTGTGTGCCCTCCAAGCACAATGACCTTCTCAGTGTTTCAGTGATGGCCCTGAAGACAATTTACTACCAGTTTGATTTCAGTTATGGCACTTTGTGCTCTGTCGAGGTCAAACGCAGCTGATATGGTTAAATTCACATCTCCCTCAGAATGGAAGTCTATGTATAGTATTCAGTTACATTAGTGTTTTCTGAAAGGACTGCAGTTGGAGTGTTTTAAGAAAACTCTCTTTAAATTATACAATGCCCTATCATTCTCGTGTTCATATAAAGCAATCCAGCTTCCATTTCTATTGTAACTTAAAAAAAAAAAAAAGTTTTTTTTTTTTTTCAGGATACCGAGGGAAGCAATCTTACTGAGGTGAAATGCATTTCTCCCCCATTTAGAGGAAACTCAAAAGTGAGCAAAAGCATTCACACTAAACGCTTGCCTTCCTCTGAGCAAGGATCTAATCTCCTCCCTCTTCTCACAAATATCTCCGTCTGGGCCTTCTTCACACATTTGGCACGGCGCTCAGCGCGCTGCTTAACCAGCCATGCCAGCAGCGGCAAATTGAGTGCATTATTTGCTGTTACGAACTGTCACTTTTCTCAAAGACGCGTCGTTGTTCTTTCTCCGCTGAACAAGCATTTTAAAAATTCAAAGAGTTGAGGAAGGGAGTTTAGAGGATTGCATGGTGCGGGTGATATTTGATATTGAAGCCGAGAGAAAAGTTCTTCCCAACTAGGGTGGAATGACTGGCAACAAAGACTTTGAGGATATGGAAGCTGAAATTTCATGTTTATGTTCTGGTAGTTTTTAAGCATTGTATGGTAGTTGCAGTTATAGAGGTTGGAATTTAATGATAAACTTAAATACCTGAAGGCAACTGTTGCCCAGAGAGACTGAAGATAAGAAACTAACCCAATTCACTCTTACAAAATTCCAAGACAAGGAGAACAGTCAGGATATAGACCTGGAACAAGAGCTATCAGTGCAGCGCACTACACGGGATGCTGATCTGGGCTCTGCGATCACAATGAATGATAGCATTAAACAAACACCAGTGAGATAAAACTGTAGTCGTCAGTCTCTTAACAACTCAGACATGTCAGCAGCATCTCATCGCCACCCTCCTTCACACGTTCTTTTCATCAAATCAGAGCTCACATTCAAATAAGAACCATTTCCACAGCAGACTCTAAATTATGTCATTCAATATGGACACAATGTCATTGTGGCCCAGACTGAAACAGAATGAGCAGGGCTTTCATTTCTATGATTCGCTCCTCCAAAAATGATGAGTCAGAGTCAAACCGCAGACTATCAACTTTTGAAAAGAATAAAAGTGAGGAAAAGAGAGAGATTATTAAGAAGAGATGAAAGAATTAGATTTTAGACCTGCTACTGCCACCCAGTGGCCATGCAATAAGAGGAAATGAGAGAGTGTTGTCAATATGAGCTGGCTTTAGTACTGGTGTTTTCACTATCAGCTGAGGGCTATTAACAGAACTGCTTTTCACTCAAATGGTTTGCACTTATTAAATGATAAACAAGTTGGATGTGCAATATTATGACTTAAAATCTAGACAGCTGTTGATTTCATCCAGATGGCATTTTGAACCATAATGATGTGACACATTTTTCAGTGAAACATTCAACATTTATGTCCTTCATCAAGGACAGTGTGATACCATGTGTAGGTTTTTGAATATTTTATGATAGACTATCTGATTAAAGTAACTAACACAGATAATAATTCCACAAACTAATAGTGTTGATGTTTGCTTCAGCACCATGGAGAGCAGCCTTTTGGGTTACCACCAAAGCTATCTTGAGGATTACAGGCGTCCACCAGTCGGATGTATAATACAACCATATAACATGAGATGCAAGATGGAGAAGAGGTTTGATTTAGGAGTGTCATTCTGCTAGACAGGATCAGATCTCAGTGTCATTACAATTCCACTCCACCAAAGGCCTCAGTGGTGACTCTTTTGCATCCATAAGTCATTATGTCAGCTGTAACCTGAACACTGCCATGGAGGACATTACAAGCCTAGAGTGTCATAAGATTTTCTGTTACCAAGCTCACTCACAACACACACGCACACACACACACACACATACACAATACTTAATCATAGTTTCATCACTAGAGCACAGTAGATGAGTGTCCCCTCTGCAGTTAATCCATGCTGAATGTATCATTTTCTGCCTCACCTCAGAACTGTGTGGGTGTTTATTATAGCAGCTATCAAACTTACTTGGTCAATAATATATTACATGAGTAAATAACAAGTGTTGTTCAGATTGATTCCATCTCTATTCTCTGAAAAGTTGACACTGACATAATAAACCACATTAACATCTTATTTCAAATACAATTAATTTGTTCATGTGCCACTGCATGTAAATAGCTTCAAAGTTTTACACACAGTCAGCTCAGCAATTTCATGACACTCTTATGTACTAGAGTAAAATGATTGTGAATATCTGTGTCACTGGATGTATATTTTATTATTTCATTACTGCCACGCAGTGGTTCGAGCAACTGAACAGCACGCAATTACAATGAATCAGATATTAAATATGCAGCAGGGTATTTGGGGTGGGTGATTCTTCCAGCGTAGTGAGCTTACACTCTGAGCATCTCATAGAATCATAATATGTACCAGGCTCCTGCTGAGCAGAGCAGGCAGAGTCACGTTTATTAGATCTAATTAAACAAAACAGCATGGATCATGTGTGCCTATCCACTCATAACAGACTTATAACCCATACTCACATTAGCAACATAAGTCAAGAAGCAAAAACAAGCACTTTTCAGCAACACTTTTACTGGCTCTATAGCAAAGACCCCACACTTACTTTACCGACATTGGCTGCAGCCATTTCAATATACATGAACAGGTGGCACTGGCTACAGTTTATCAGCTTAGATCCCCCTAAACAGGCCCTTGCTTGACTATTTCCACACTTACGCTAATGCAAGCACTACAGATAAATGAGACAGTATCTGTTGCTAGCTGTCACAACAGCTGTGACTGTGACAGGTACTGTTGTTCCTTCCTTTTCCTGGATTTTAGTAGTACTTGTAATAGTAGTAGCAGTTGTAGTAGAAGTAGTAGTACTTCTAGTAGCAGTAGTAGTAGTAGTAGTAGTAGTAGTAGTAGTAGTATTGCTTCTAGAAATGATTCTACTACTACCTTTGTCAGCTGAGCTGTTACTATTACCAATACTGCTGCACCAAACTATTGCTACAACCACACTTAGGTCCTAATACTGTGATTGTTAAGAAAGCACCAGTTACACAGAGTCTCCCAGTAGCTGGAGTAGCAGCCCCTAATTACAGTAACAAAATTTTCCTCCATAAATATGCATGTATTAGGAACAGTAAGCTCACCAGGAAGCTTCCTCTGCATCCGTCAGCGTTAATAGGCAATTAAAATCAGTTTCATTCTTCAAAGGGACTGAATCTGCATGCCACAGGATTTGTTCATGGAGTTCAGTCTAGTCTAAGTAACTCTATGCATAATAAGGACATTCTCTCAGAAACACATACACACAGTATAGTGACTGCTAATTCCTGTATTGGTTTCTGCTGTCGGCATACAGGCTGTTGTATAAATGAGCGTACAGTGCAATTCATTATTCTTCAGTGACATTTCTGCTGTCACGCATGCAATTCAATTTTGATACAAATGTAAAAAAGATAAACACATAACACTGCATATTCTATGTGAGAGCCATCCTTTTTTTTCCTCATTATTCCTACAGAAGTAGGTGATGGCAGTATTTTCTTTTCTTTTCTTGTTTTTACATTTTATAATCTTTCACAATGAAATTTACACACGCTGAGAAAGGTGGCACATGAGGATCTGGTGTGACATTTGTTTACCGCAATGCTTCCTCATCAAAATGCAAACCGCATTCAGTCTGCATTTCTGTTGCTACCTCCTAAATCTCGTAGTGCAGTAACTGCATTGGCTCCGCTTGTATTGCCATGTTTACGCAGTGAGTAGTAATGTGTCAATTAAGCCAACAACACTGAGTGCCATCTGCCCTGCCCACCTCTAAAGAGGAGGGCAGGGCCACTTTTCTAAAAGAACAGCCCGAGAGTGGCACAGATGTTACATTGGCATGTGTGATTGGGAAAGAGGAGAGTTAAATGGAGATGAGAGGCAGAGAGAGAAGAGAGAGCATCAGAAATCTAAGGCATGGGAGAGGAGAGGAGAGGAGAGGAGAGGAGAGGAGAGGAGAGGAGAGGAGAGGAGAGGAGAGGAGAGGAGAGGAGAGGAGAGGAGAGGTGTGTTCCTGAGGAGAGTTAAAGAGGGGGAAGAGGAAGAAGGAAAAGAAGAAGATAAGGACTGTGCTGATTGTTTTTGGGCTGCACTAGCACTGAGCAAGGTCGTATGCTGAGAAGAAAGGAAGCCGGTCACATTAAAGAAAACAGATAGTTATTAAGGACATGGCATGATGAGGGGAACTCTCACAGGCACAGATAAAAAGAAAGTAGAAGCTTGTACAGTGACCTTTTGGTGACCCACAGTAATCGCATAAAGATACGCAAATATACACGTACACATGCACAATCATGTGCAAGGCGATTTTATGCTGTGAATAAATCATAGTGTGGTGTAAAAAAGGTTAAATAAGTAGGCAACTGCAGTGGTCGTCATGAGCAGCTGGGTTTGCTACTTGTACGTTTTCAGATACTGAAGGCAGTTTGAGGGCTCCCAGAACCAAAAGTGTTGCTTGGCTCAAACACTCTACTGATACCAAAAAAAAAAAAAAAAAAAAATCACAGATATTGCACAGAGAGCACTTGCAGTAAAAATCATAGTAAAGGAAACTCACAGTAAAATCACAGTAAAGGCACAGTAAACGGGGTATAGCCCATGTTTTCTCTTTTACAGTTCATCAGCTAAAATAAATTTACAAAATGCATATATTTTAAATAGGAGAAAGATGAGACTCTGGATGCTAACCTCTGACCACAGGTTTTTAAACTGAAATACACAACTATTCATTTTACCTGAAAACATTATGAAAACACATTGCCTTGACTGAATTAACCAAAATATTAATTTGTGCTGATGCAAACTCAAGCTTTACATGAGTTAAGTTAGGATTAACGGTTTACTGTTTAATAATTACTTGACCCCATAATAGCAATTAATTTGCATAAGATGTTAAAGTTAACCAACTGCAACAGCAATAGTATTTCAGAATTACTACATAAGATGGAAAATATTCAAATAATTGTAAGGAAGAATACACAGATCTCCAGGTTTTTGGTTTTGTTTTGGTTTTGTTTTGTTTGTTTGTTTGTTTGTTTGTTTTTGTTTGGTTGCATGTGGTGGGTTTTTTGTTTGTTTGTTTGTTTGTTTGTTTGTTTGTTTTTTGTTTGCTTTTTTGGTCAGACATTTCTTCAGCAGGATTATACTGCCCTCATATGGCTTTACCCTATAACTGCATTTCACAAGACAGTGATCTGCCTCAGTAGTGCCAAACTCAGAACTGACACGGTCACTGACTGAATTGTTCATGCTACGTACTTAGACTGCTGTCATACAAGAGGGCCAGCCTGCAATTCGCTTCAGGACTGGATGTCAGTTTCAAGTTGCTGACTGCTGCTGTAAGAAAGGAAGAATACTTAACATAGTTTGCTGCTGTAACCAGAAGGTGGCTCCCTGTGTCATGAACTCTAAATGACAAATAGGAAGTTTGCTGTTGGGAGTTCTTGAACTGGGAGTTCTGTTTCAAATTGTATTTATTGTGTGAGCATATAAAAAATTACCTCTAAGATCATTTGTTTGGAGGACTAATGGATTCGTTTTTGGAATTACCATGCCAAAGAGACAAAAGAGAAGAAAAAACTAGAACATCAGAAATATGTAAGCAAAGTTGAATGGTGCTATAATATTCCATAATATTTAATTGTCTGATTTTTATGTACTAGGCAAAAACATACGGCCTTGAAATGAAATCACTCTCATTTGCAAAAGGATGTGAAATAGCGTAACACAGTTATTATTTATGGACACATAATTTCAAACAATTCATTCTTTCAATTTACACAAAAATAACAGATATTATAATGAAGACAATAAACACTAGAAAAACATAGTGTGACTGACATAAAGATCCACATCATCTAAACTAGTCAGAGTAATGGAAAAAGTTTGGGTGGTTATTTTATTAAGCTGAAATTCATTTGAAGTGAGAATGGCCCCGAGCAGTACCCATCCCAATACCATCCCACACATCTGTCTATACTGTATAAACTCCATGAGATGGGGACGCAAGACACCTTAACAAAACGATATAACTGAAGCTGTCTCTAGCGTAAACCCAGAAATGTCAATTACTCTCTGAAAGTCACCTAAGACCGCTGTGTAATGCTACCAGAAAAGACAGACAGGGGAAAGAATCAAGAGTTCTGCCTGCAGGGCTCAGATATAGGCTTCCAGGTGTGTTCATGGGTTTACCTCTGTATGTGCACATATGCATTCCTTAAATGACATACCTGTACAACCACAAAGCTTTAAGGATCAGTGGGCAAGACACAAACACAACAGGGAGTACAGTAATATCCAACCCTCTGAAGCACACAGATCAGGACCTGCCATTTAGAAAGAAATGGATGAATGGATAATAGCAAAGCCTTGAAGAGACTACACAAGACTACACATTTCTATAGTGGTGGTGGTATATAAAAAGAGTGACATGTGCTTTCTGCTGTGTGATTTTAACATCACCTCCAAAAAACAGCCACAGAATCTGTACGTGTTTACACGCAGACTGTGAACTTCTTCCTGTCCTTAGCTTCCTCCAATGAGCGCATCATTTACAGAAATGATGTATGCAGTGATACTAAATAAATAGAGTCCAATGCATACAGACAAAAGGTTTTTTTTTTTTTTTTTGCTGGACATATTTATCCATTTCTATGCTCTTCTGTAAGCTAAAACAGCTGGCAATCCATCCTGAGGGTATTTATTCTTCCTCAAAGATAACTCTTTTTTGTGTGTGTGTCTTTCTTTGTTTGCTTTTTTGTAGAATTGGAAATACTGAAAAGAGTCTCTTGTTACTTTTTAATCACTTTCGTTCGTGGATAGGTCAATATGAATTAACATTCTTAGTTTTAAAAAAACACTGGACACGTTGCTAAAGAAAAGAAAAGAAAAGTTGTGAATATTTTAATTTACCACTGCTATTTTAAATATAAGACATGATTTTCTGGGTGTAAAACGGATTTCCTTTTTGGTTTGAACAGAACATGGCCACAACAGAGCAGACCGTTATCCAACGCCCTCGCATATAACGTTAAATTTAATCTTCAACTTTCCCCACATTACACAGCAAGGTCAAGCGTAAAACACTGCCCTAAAATAACTGTCAAACAAAAAGCAGATGACGCAGCATAGTGGCTTTAGGTGACACAGTACCCAGGATGACACGTAACTTTACACTGAACTTCACAATAGCCTTCCTGGAATAGAACATCGAAACAGTAATTAATTCATTACGTTTTCAAAACGAGTGAAATACAGTTAACAAGGAAAAACTAAATCTACCCAAAGTATATTTGCTTTTCACGAATGTTCGTGGAGGATGAAAGACGTGAGGAGTTACACTAGACCAGTCACAACATTTTTGTTTTAAGGCCACGGCAGAATTCACTAGAGGAGACTTACACTCTACAGCAGAAGGGCGCACTGGTTGTGTGCCCAAAGCCTCGATCAATTAATGAACTTGTTATCAGTGGTTGTTGTGTCGCTCCTGTTGATATGTCACTGTACATCCGAGAAGCTCCGCCTTGACGTACGATTTCTAAGCGGACGTGTTGAAACATAATATGTGATGACAAAGTGTGCGAATCAGGCACTGCGGCACGGCAGAGTGGGAAGTTTACTAACCCCTAGGTATGTCCCGCAGACGCTGTTAGCTGGTCCGTAGTGTGGGTTTGTTTTGGTAGTGTGTGACTGGACAGCCGACAGCGGCAGATTTTGCTCAGAAATCGCGACGTCTCATAAGAACTGGCATTTCAACGTGGTGTCAGCGGAAACTTTGACAGGCTACACACTGACAAGGTAAACTCTTCTGCCATTTCGCAAAGGTTTCTGTTGAACCACACTTTTCGACCTGTTTTTGTACGACTAAGATTTCATTCATCTTTAGTTTTTTGAATCATTGCGAACTGTCTGTGAGTTCCATATTCTCTGCAAGTGTTAATTGTTTTGTGTATATTTAAACTTCAGAAATGACGGGTGATAAGAATAAATGGTGGTTAACGATAAACTCAGTTAAAGCATGACCCAAACTACGGAGTAAACAATGTACGAGTCGTCGAAGTTATTATTTAACCAGTTAGGTTTTGTCAGAGCGTAACAGAGATTCTAAGTATAATTTTAATTTAATCCTCTCTTCATTTTATTTCTCATCGTTCTTGACTCAGTAGAAAAGGTGTTCGGAGTCTTTTTCACTGTGAAATTTCTCCCACTGTACAGGTTACGGTCGTCACAATGTTTGTCGTTTCGCTGTGCTTGTATTTTGGAGTATGGGTGTCATCAGCTCGTGGTCTTGAGTTCCGCTACCATAACTCAATTGAAGTTGAACAGTACTTAAAAACTGTCAACAGGAACCACCCAGAATTCACGCATCTCCACAGTATTGGTAAATCCGTGGAAGGTAAGCAAACAAACTCTTCTGTTGAAAAATAAATAAATAAATGAATAAATCCACAGATCAGAACTGTTATAATAACGCTTTAGAAAGTACATGGGATTCTACACTCTCCAACTGTGTGAAATACACATTATTTCCTCTAGCAGGTAGCTCAGTCTTGCTTCCACCCTCATGTGTCTGGACCCAACTCATATACAGAGCTGAATGATTGCAGGACATTGAGTGCACTTTCATCATCAGCTCTGGTACTATATGGCATAGTGACTTTGTGGTGCTTGTGAAGGAAGGCATGTAATGTGCTGCATTTGGGGCTGAGGATGGTGACAGATATGCACAGCAGGTTGAGTCTTCTCCTCTCATCAGAGGACCCTTTGTGATGGTCTCTCTGCTGGTGCCAGCAGCTGGCAACTCAGAGGCATGTGTGAAGACTAAACAAGCTGTTAATATTTCACCCTGGCCACAGCTCTACTGCCTCAGCCTGCCACCTATTCCCATAAGCCTAGCAGACAAACTGCTCACAAGTGCCCATACTGGAAATATCAAAAAGACACAAGTCTAAATTGGCAAAGAAAAAGTCGTGAACCATGTGTACGGTATACGGGAAATACAGCTTTTTGGAATAGTTGTGTGTTAAGGACACCTAAGGAAAATTAGCCTCACCCATTTTTTTAAATTTCCAAACTAATTCAAATATAAGTGACAAATGACGGATGTCACTTACAAAATATCAGCAATGAATATTTTTTGCGGGGATTTTCCCCCCGCTTCAGATTAAAAATATATTTAATCTGTTTCAGCTCTCAGGGAAAACTGTATAACTTTTTTCAACACCGTCTGATAACAACCCACCAGCCATTTTCCCTAGGCAGCAAAATCTCCTAATTGCACACATATGGCACTGCACCGTAAACATTCTGAATGCAACTTGCATTCTTTTGAAGTGCAGACATGTGTGCAGTGTGAATGAAGCACTCAGTAATTTGAGAATTCACATGCACACAGAACTTGCTACTCCCCATAGTTTCAGTGGAGGGATGCAGGCAAATGCTTCCTCTTCCTTTTCAGGCTCTTCCGGCTGACAGTATTTGTCACAGACTTTTACACCTCCGAAGTGGCACCAGGCTCCTCCGCAGTCCAAACGAGGGCCGTGACTGGGCCGCCCGGGCCCCACATCTTGAGTTGCTGCGTATTGTTAAGGGTTTAGATCCCAAGGTGCAAAGGTGGTCATCACCACTACTGGGAAGAAAATGTGAGTCAGTAGACAAGATGGGTGCTTTGATGTGTGGGAACAGTCCTGTATTTTGTTACATTTAGTCAACACTTAGACACAACAGCAGATAGAGATCTTGCCACGAGCTTTGGTACGTTGCGAGCGGTACTTCCCTTGAAGTGCTGCTCTGACACGAAAGTTGTCATGTCGTGTGGCGTGGCTCACTGTATCAGCTGCTGCTTGCTGGGTGATAACAGGGCAAGCATAGAAACAGCAGTTGAAAGCAGAGAGCTCAGAAGTGTTTCTGGCTGCACTGGCCCAGCTAGGTAAGGAATGACGGGCTGTCCTTTCTGCTACACAGTGTATTACATCACAGTAATCCATATGCAGGCTTTGACAAAAAAAAAAAAGAAAGAAAGAAAGAAAGTTCAGTCAGCAGTCATTTTCCAGTTGGATTGAACGGATAGTGTGCTCATCATATGTCTGATCTCGAGGTCAGATATGCCTTTGTCTGGTTCTGCTGTTCCAAAGCCATTCAAGTCAAACAACCATAACAGGAAAGTAAATATGTAACTATGCTTGTGCCATGTAAGCTCCGTTGTGACCTGAGCTCAAAAACTCTAAGATAAAAAAAAACAACAACAAAAAAAAAGCCTCTGATCTCAGTTTTTGCATGGTCACTGAATAGTAAATGCTGATGATTGTAAATAATGATGTCACCCAGCGGCATTTCACTGGAAACTCACCGTGTGCATGAGGTTTCACTCTTGGCTATGCTAGGATATAATGCTGGTATTGAGGAAAAAAACACTGCTGCCAAGTCCCTCCCTCTCTCTCTCTCTCTCTCTCTCTCTTTCTCTCTCTCTCTCTCTCTCTCTCTCTCGCAGTAGAGCTCAGATACAAATATGTAGCTCAACGGCATACTACAACCTCTGGAGCGGATAGCATGAGAGGTTCTCTCACCACAGGTAGTGACATAGATCTGCCACATTTACAAGAGACAGCAAGATTTCTTCATGTTTGCTCTGAGACTGGAATTTGTGCTCAATTAGCTGATTAAAACCTCAACTGAACCTGTGACAGAAGTCTTTAAAGACTCCTTACTAGAACCAAATCAGGTTAAGAGGCACTCAAAGCTAATCCCAAGACATAACCGCTCCACTTATAAATTAGTTAACGTTCCAGGAAACAAATTAATCTATATAATGCCATGAACCATGTGCCTCTGAGTGGCTCAACATCACCATATTCATGTGAGTAGCTTCATTCCTACTCCCATGATTTGGGAGTTTGTTTGGTCACAGATGACTGTATTAGCTTGGTTTGACTAACGCCAGTTTAATCTCATTGTCTGCAGTCTATGCAAGGTCAGGGGCATGATGCTGAAAAACTAGAGTTAATCCAGGACACCGGCTGCTGTGGCTGGACTTTGGTCTGACTTCTCTGACCTCGCTTGCTTTCCTCCGTCAAAGTCGTCGTCAAAGTGGGGGAGCTGTGATGGAGCCCCTCTGTACCATTTTATTCTCAGCATTTGTTTATTTGGCGACAGTGAACTGGGAACTAATAAAAGCTAATAACTAGATGAGCTCACAGTATAATCAGCTGCCAATAAAACCTTATGAAGCCAAAACATTATGTACTGTTCTGTGCACATTGTGACTTAATTGTTTACTTACTGTTATTAGCAATAGTAAAAGTAAATTATACTGCTTTCCAGAAATAAGTAGTCTTGTGACAGGAGTATACCAGAATTCAAATCAAATTTTCTGTGTCTCAGAGTATCTTAACAAAGTTTAACAGCCTTTCAGAGTTGTAGACATGAACAATAAAGACCTTGTTTAAGCTTTGCTTTGCATGTACAGTGAAAAAGGAAGCAGGTACAGTGCCTTATGTGATCAGATGGTGATTTGGTTGTTGGCTCAAAACATATGTTATCAGAATCAGATATCAGTCTGATTGAAGTGCTTTTGGATGATTCACCACATAAAACCTCAGTATCTACCAGACTTTGGATGTGAATATATATAATGGAGCTGCTTTAGTTTACTCTCGTGAAGAAATAAGATGGGGCCCAAGTTTGGATGACTGTGCAAACAGCAATGTCTCCTTCCTCTGTCCCAGCATTAGACTGGCTTGAGGATTTTGCGCTTCTGACACACTCCTCAAAGAGCATGCTCAGACTTGCTCAATGTGCACTGACCTCCCATTCATGATGCAGCATTGGAGAGAGTCTGCCATGGGATTGGGTTGCCAGGTGCCAGTTTAGATTATTGAAAACATTATTTGAATGTCTTACTGAGATTCTAGATAACAAAACATAAGGAATCATGAGCTCAGTGTAAGTTTCATTAGCAGCGTATTCACTTGCAAATGACATGGTGATTCTCCAATGGAGACAGTGGTGTATTTCTGATTTGTTTGCAGGAAGAGATCTCTGGGTCCTTATCCTTGGCAAACATCCCCGAGAACACAAGACTGGGATTCCAGAATTCAAATATGTTGGCAACATGCATGGAAACGAGGTAAGCTCATCAGCACACAGGACGTGCTCTCTCTAAACAAACAGGCCAGTTGTGTCAATATTCCTTGCCTTTTCCGTTATTATTTCATTGGACAAAATCTCCCTCACGTGACCAATATTGTTCGCAGGGACAAGCTTCTTATAATGAAGAAGAGCTCTCAAGGGTATTCTTTGAAATTGTTAGCCTCATTTGATACAGTAGACAAACCCACTTCTAAGAAATTCCTCAGAAAGTAACAAAATGGACCCAGCCTTGCATGTCCGATTCTTTTTAACATAGCTAAATTTGGAGTTGGAACAAGCTCCTTAAATAGATGTGTCTCTACGTCATGTTTGGGGTGGACAACGACACACCAAGGCCTGTGGGAAAGGAGGTCTGCGCACAAAGACGTTACAGTCCGCGGACCTCCCAAGCCACAGATGCAAGCAGCGGAGTGTGACTCACGCTGGAGAATGCCGGGAGCAAGGGGAACTCTTTCACCAAATCCCCAAACCCCCTCCTCAAACTGAGTGCTATTGTTAGTCCAGTGGAGGGTTAAATCAAGCTGAATTTCTAGAACAAGAGAGATGGAAAGGGTGAGAGAGGAAGCTGAAAGGACAGAAAACAGTGGTGAGTATAGTTTTAAGATAATAATTAGCAGGCCAGTAAAGTCAGGTGCACTCAACAAGGATCAGCCAGCACACTTCCATATCAACATTCTATGAAATCTATTCATATATCCCAAACATTTGCATTTTTTCTAAGTCTTCTGCGTAAAAGTATAAATACTATACTAGAGAGACGGGTAATTATAGTGAGAACATTAAATTTTTCTACATTGTCTTCACAAACTGATGTTTTGAAAACAGAGCCCAGCTGTCGCAGACAGCTTGTGCAACTCTGATGAGCACTAATGACTGTTTTAGTCCATGACACAGTCCTTTTGTCAAGCTGTGAATGGCCAGGTGCTTTCTTTATGAGGCCGTTTAAGAGACGTCAGAGATGGTTGAGATACTGATGAATGACTGACTGTACATGATAGCAGAAAGGAGAACAGTGGAACCTGGAGCAGGAAAAGCCATACATGGTCAGAGGGATTAAACGGGGACAAGAGTCCTGGACCAAAGAAGCCAGCTCAGTGTGACGAGGCTGTCTTTTTCCAGCTCCGGTTTTGCTTTCACCTTAAATTATGCTACTTCATGTCCTGAGGGGCAAAATTGCTGTTTGAACAAGCTGCACTGCATAAAGGCATGATTGTGAATATTTGCTCAGCCACTAGTCCTGCAAGAACCTTTAACAGTAGTTTCTCTTCTTTCTTTCTCTCACTTCTCGCATGTTGTTTCGACTTTACTGCTCTCGTGCGTGCCAGCTTAATTTGATTTTCTAACAGTTTTACGAGGAACAGAGCAGGACCAAAAGTTGGGTGGTCCTGACCTTATTGAAACAGTCTTAGAGTATGAGGGCTGTGGAAATGAAACCTGAATGACTGGTAGTCTTGGAGAATGCTGTTGATGTACACCTGCCAGGTCCCTACGGATGAGG
Organism: Chanos chanos; assembly: GCF_902362185.1. Taxonomy (NCBI): domain Eukaryota; kingdom Metazoa; phylum Chordata; class Actinopteri; order Gonorynchiformes; family Chanidae; genus Chanos; species Chanos chanos. The sequence goes on from NC_044495.1 coordinate 18,829,376, forward strand.
GTGGAACATGTGTGCAACACAAAGAACTGACACGCACGAGTCAACAGACATTCAGTCAAAATACTGCAATAGTAAAACAATGCCCTCCATTTCCACAGGTGTTAGGCATCATCTATAGTCTGTAGCCATGCCTCTTTTGAAATAACTCACTGTGAGAGAAAGTCTATAGACCCACAGGTGTAAGGAGTGCACTCAGATAATAAAAAAAAGGTTGCCTGCTAAATGAGGCGAAAAATAAATGGGAAATCTAGGTGGGGTTGACATGGAACAAACAATGCAACACTCCCCAAAATCACAAAATTACATAGTTGTCATTATGCATCATCAGTCCAAATCTCGGGTGATATTTGGAGCCCTAAGAGCAAGGACTAGAACTCACGAAAGAGGGATTTTACTTCTTTTTTTTATTTCTTGTAGACTGGGGCGTCATTATTTCCCTCCAGCTAAAAAGCTTATACCTGAACTCTCTTCTGTCTTAACATTCTGTGTGTGTGTGTGTGTGTGTGTGTGTGTGTGTGTGTGTGTGTGTGTGTGTGTGTGTGTGTGTTCTCAATGCAAGTATGTGTCTGTCCACACACTGACAAATTAGTTCATTGAATGACTTGTTGAAACTGCTGTGATTTAAAGTGAGTGTGTCTCTTTGTGTATAAGGGAGTTTGTGTGTGTGAGGAACTTCAGGGTGTTACGAGATCCCTTTTAGAAGAAGAAAATAACAGTAATTGTAGAGACAGGACAACAGTGAAAATCAGTCCAGTAGTGAAGACTGAGGTTCTGCCCTGGGCTCTGCTGGTTCTAACTTGTGCTTCATAATCACAGCTTTGTGTGTGAAGGCTCCTATCACCCGACACGGGGTTAGCGTGTGGTTCATGGGAGGTTCACATAAACTGAAGTTTTACTCTGTACTTGCTCATGGGATATTGGCAAGGCTTATCTGCTATGAAGATCATAACACATGAGGGAAATACAGACAAATCATGAGACTGATGATTATATATTGCATCAAGGAACATCAAAGCTCTGTGTTTGCATCTCACTACACATAGTATGACATGTTTTCACAGCCAGGTCTCCTTCAACATACTCCTTTATTTGGTTCAGTGCAAATGATGTTGTAATGTTTGTTGAAAGGCGACAGATAGATGAACATCAGCTGTACCTGTGCAGGTGCGTAACAGTGTTTGTCTTTCGGTGTGTGTAGGTGATTGGACGAGTGCTACTGCTCCAGCTGATTGACCACCTGACCAAAGGTTATCTGACTGACCCTCTGGTGACTCGCCTGCTGAATAGCACACGTGTGCACATCCTGCCGTCCATGAACCCAGACGGCTTTGAGGCTGCCGACCGGAATTGCTTATACTCACAGGGCAGGTGAGTGAAAGAGAGAGAGAGAGAGAGAGGGAGATTTAAAGGTTTCTCTTTTGTAGATTGTAGCACTGCATTTTACATTATTTATTTACCGACATAAGGCTGCTAAATAAAACAAAATACAAAGCTATTAAACATACAAAGCATTTCTTTGTCACTGTTGTTTTGAATGGGGAAGCTTTTGTAAATGTAAGTCAAGCTTTATATAACTGCAGCAACGTTTTGAATAGAAATACGGTCACTCTTCACACTGAACATAATTTAAAGGACGGGCTTATTAACGACTGAATAGTTCAAGGTCAGGAAATGTAACATTTGTGTAACATTTGAGAAGAACTTGTGTTTGTGATCTATACTGATTTCCTCATGGGCACTGAAGAACACTGTCAGTTTGTGTAATGCACACAGGGAACATTGGGTAGCTGTCTTGTGTGTTTAGGCCTCAGTAGTCCAAGCAGGATCTGATCCCTGCGTTTGATCACAGAATGTTTATGGAGACATGGTCTGTCACAATCTCAGATCATCCAAATCACTGAGATAAGCAAGAAACAAAGGCTCAAAACAGAATGCTTATCATGTCTGAGAGATTTCCCTCATATACACACACTCACACTCTCTCTCTCTCACACACACACACACACACATGCACACGCACACGCACACATTTCCATATTCTCATTTTCTTCTTAAACACACAGGTTATTCCTGTTCAGAGGCAGTTTGGATGTTCAGAGACACTGTGTTGGTACACACCAAACCCAAAACAAAGGAAAAGTCTCATCTATGTTTTGCTAAGACAATGCTGATATACAGACCTCAAAGAGATAAGCTAAATCGTGGTTTTCTGAAAAAGTTTATTTTCTATGTATGGTTGGAGTTAGGCTCCGCTTATCTGATTAGGAAGGAGACCATCTTTCACAGAACAGATTTGTTCCCTTCTACCGAACTTCTTTTTACCGGAAATGTCATTATCAAACATTTCCTTCTGATTGAAGAGACGATAATCAAAGAATCTTTGAAATCAAAGCACAACATTTTATTGTTTGTTTTACTCTGATTATGAAACCAATGATTTTTCCATCACAAACAGTAAGATGAAGGAAGTGAATAATTAAGTCAGACAGACAGTGGTAGACCACTGGGAGAGAGTAACATTAATCAAAGAAAGGCCCTCATGAGTCATGAAAGGTGAACAGAGCGACATCTGGAGGCCCAATTAACATGGCCTCTCTAACCCTGGATTCTCATTAATGGGAATGTATCCATTCCTCAAGTCCAGGCCATGGCCACTCAACAATGTAGTGCTGGTGGAGGGGTTGAAAAGACAGGTCTGAAAGGGGTGGGGGAAGGGGGACTTTCCCGAAGTCACTTCAACCAACTAATACCGAACCAGCCAACGCCCTTGAACAAAGAACCAAACCACACTGCAAAGGTTTCGCCTGAGCTACTCCATCTTTCTCTAGATCTAGATGAAACATTTTACAGGGTTTTTTTTTTTTTGTTGTTGTTTTTTTTTCTCGAGACAGCAGCAAAGTTGAGTGGATAGAGCTGAGGCTAAACAGAGCTATTTCATTTCTCTGAGGGATAGTGAGACAGAGGAAAGCAGCTGGGACTGCTGTGGTATTTTTACTCACTGGATCCTCTCCTCCCTCTTTGCGGTCTGTTCCCGCTCTCGCACTTGGCTTCCTGTGAGGCTGCCCCAATTACCCCTGTTCTCACTGTGAAGAAACCAGCTGTGACACAGTATACCAGAGCTCTTACCCCTGCACCCAGACAGATCTATTAAGTAGTGGGTACCTAGAGGTATACTAGGTTTAAATATTGTTTCCAAAAATATTCCTCTGTTACCCCCAGAGATTTTACATGTTTGTTCTATTCCCAAATTACATTTTATGTTTTTGCTAATTAAGAGTTTTAGGATTAGTTTACTTCATGAATCATGTGTCATGAGTTTGAGGTTACCTAGGAAATGAATTTAAGGAACTCTGTCTCCAAAGACTGTGATTCATTTCATAAGCTTCAGAAACACATTTATTCGATAAAACATTGCTAATCAATCTCCATTCTGTTCCTATATTTGACAGTTTACAGATTTATGTTATGTTATTCTATCCAGAAAAGCCTTAGCTGAAGAAAACACAGATGTTCTACAGAAACACATCACATCCCATTCATTTTTTCTTTTTTTTTTTTTTGTTCATAAGAAGCTGCGATGCCTTTTCTATATTCAGTAACTATCATTCTGCGGTGCTGCTCAGATTTCTGTTCAGTGCGACAGTCATGTTTCCTTCAAATTTGCAAAAAGAAAACTTTTGAGGGCTTTGCGGCCATACATAAAGATCAAAATGTTCCATGAATGTGCCAACCTTGTGCCCTGTGCCCTCTATATACTGAAGATGGACACACACACACACACACACACACACACACATCTAATTAAAGCCACCAGTGTCTCAAATGAGAATGCTGTAACATGAAACAGATGTTGAAAATAACAGAACCAAAGCCACAGTGGTCATCTCTTGATCCATGAGGTCAGTCATAGTCCTGTAGCTGCACATGTGGCCAAACAACATCTTGAATTCATATCAACATCTCATGCAGCTAAGAAACTGACATGGACATCGACAGCGACAGCGATAGCAGCACCCTACAAGAGAAGAGCTGCAGTAGAATGAAAATGGTTTTGTCATGAGGTTATAAACCACGGTTCATTTGAATGTAAACACTGTCTTGGTCCTTTTACTGGACTCATTCATCACTGTTTGAGGGGTCAGAGAAGAGGAGGGGATGGCAGGTCTGCGCTGCACCTTACAGCTCAGGTCACAGTTGAGTAAGAGGCCAAGCACACGCACCATCCCTAATGGAAACTCCCAAGAGTAGTTTTAGGGAAATTGTTTATAGATCTAGAGGCTGTTTATCAAGTGTTTTCATGAGAAGACGTGACTTAGTAGACATATATCAGCCTAAATGTGCCCTCTGGTTCTGGGATGTCGAGTGCCTGACAAAGCCAAAGAATGAAAAGCAGACATTGTATATTTCAGTGTATGACTAATTTAGTGGAAGAGGATAAACTATATTAGAGAGGGATCATGTGTGTGTAACCAATTATCATTTAAGGGCTTTCAAGCAGCAG